>NC_046663.1:1579333-1594179 GCF_010883055.1 Belonocnema kinseyi | reverse complement strand
AGCTCCAAGGAGATTATGTTGAAAAATAAAAAAAAATTTACCCAAAAAAAATTGTTTTTATACTTCATTCTAAGGACTTATTGAACTACCCTCGTAGTACCTAACTAATGGTACCTAACTAGTGGTACCTCATGATACCAAATTGTAGGTATGACTCCAGGTGCTCCTCGAGGACCAAAAAAAAATGTCTGCGCAGCCGTAGATTCCATAGAATACTATTGTGCATCTGGATATGGTCCCATACAGAAACATATACAGGATCCTATATAGGATCCTATACAGGAACCTATATAGGATCCTTTATAGGAACCTATATAGGATCCTTTACAGGATTATATGTCATTTCCTATAGGTGGCACCTATAGGTGAAATATATATGTTCCTATGTAGGATCCTATGTAGGTTCCTTTATAGGAACCTATATAGGAATTTTCAGTAGGGGCAATGAAAAACGATATTCGAATTTTAGGAATTTCCCACTAAGTTGAAGAAAATTTGTAACTTAAATAGGCACCAAGAATATATTGTGAATGTAAGATGAAGGTCCTCTTACCTTAACGATGTATATTCTTTTTAAATTATTCTTGTTTATATGATAATAAGGTATAGTTAACCTTAGACTATAGAGGTTATGTCTCGGTGTGACTGCACGAAATAGATACCTAATAAATATATGTAAATAGTTCTTTGCGAAATCTTTAATTGAAAAGTAAATCAATTGTGAACATCAAAGCGAGAAGTAAATATACTGTTAAATTGAGTGAGTGCAAAATTTATAGGTTACAAGCTATTTTTCCAATTGAAAATTATAATGTACTAACCACATTTTCACACATTTTGATCAAAGATATTAAATTATTTCTATGTTGTACTTGCCAATCCTCCTTAAAGTGAAACACTTAATGCCCAGAATTAGAAAGGAAGGAGCTGATCTGAAAGGACGTGGCACGAAACATTAAAAGAAAGTATGGAACAGAGCAAGGCGCCGCATTATTATAGGATTGAAAGCACAGTTTGGACTTTCCTGAAGTTAAGTTTTTCGACTATTATAGTAAGTGTATATTATATTTATTTTTGCACCTCGGGCGGGTACTTCCTATTCAGATATTGCAAGATATCGTGATCTTGTTTCTCAAATTTAAAAAAAGTGCGAATAATATAAAGAAAACAATTTCGTTATTGAACTTTTTAATGAAACTTGTTTGGTTTTTCCATCAATTCAATTTGTTTATTTTCAATGCTATTTTTAAACGATTTAAAACAAAAATACATATCCTAGCGTGAAGTGTCCCCAAGAAAACTTTTTAGGTATAATAATTAAGGGGAAAAGTTTGATTAGTATGAAATATTATTGTAGCTTGTCTTGTTTTTTCAAAAAGTTTATTCTCTTCATTTTAAATGCATTCGTATAACAAAAGTTTATTAGTAATATGTAGAACTTTTTTTAATGCAGAATTTTTAGTCATATATGTGTTTTTGTACCGGGATCTTTTTTTCAAGAATCTCATTTTTTTTATTGTCATAGTTGGTTTTTTACGTATTAAAAAAAAACTTCAAATTTTAGCAAACAATGATCAGTAACAAATTTCTAGTTTTTTTTTGGGTTATCAAATTTTTCTTTATATTTTTTTCGTAGCTTATGTAGTTTATCTAAAAATGTGATTTTTCTATTTTTAATGCTGTTTTTTACGGGTAAAGCAAAAACTACACGCCCTGCCCAAGAGTGAATGATAAAAAATTTTAAGATCTATTTCGGGGGAACTATTCTTATTCAATTTTTATTTTCATTTATTTTTTTCAATTCTGGGAGTGCTATGACTTTGTTTATTCTTTTTTTTTCATCAAAAAATCTAAGTAGGAGAAAATTTTTGTATTTTCAAGTACTGCAAATAACTGTACAGAGAATTTTTGAATGTTAAAAATAGTGGACTCGAAAATTTTCAAAATTAGCTCATTTTTTGAATTTATATACGAAATGTCTGGCTGACGAACTTCACCTTCAGTTTTCAACACTAAGAGAGTGTACCAACGGTTTTTCGGTTTCAGAGGGTCTCACAATATGAAAATTTGACAAAACAAATATTCTAAGCAACACACAAAGTTATACAGAAAGAAAAACGGAACAATTGAAGTTGAAGGGAGGGTGGGGGTGATATAGAACTTTTATTTGTCTCTAGCTTTGCAATTAATAGGGTACAAACGACAATATTGAATGTACAAACGGCACAAATGACCTATTTTTAGCACTTGAAGGATCTTTAAACGTGAAGATATAAATAAATCCGCAATATTAATTTTTCACCAAATTCGAATTCGTCACGCAGAACAGAGGTTAAGACATAAAGTCAAGAAGGTTCGGTTGAATTCAGATTTTCGCGTACTTTGCAAGGAATATGCAGAAACAATACACCATTCAAAAGCAAAAATAATGAAAAAGTAAGTTTAGTTATACAAAAACTCGAACAAAATGTGCGTCATGAAAAAGCGATTTTAGCAGAAAAATTTTTCTAGATATCAAACTTTTAGTTGATTCGCTTCCTTCTAACGTCTGGCTTTATTGCTTGAATAAAATCTCTACACAGGAAGTATGTACTTTGTTTATATAGATAATTACTTACTCAATAAGAAAGCGTACGTCACTTTTCCCGTCATTTGGAAAACTGCAGATCAAGCTAGTATTTTTCCAATAAAGCTTCCTTCTAAAAAAAGAACGGAGTACGACAAGACAATTATATCTGTAGAATAATCTCATTCTTCGCTGCTGTTGGCTTATATAGTACTTACGTATAGACGTAACGAGCACATTTCTGAGGCTGGGTGCGTTATTGTTTGCTGATATCAGGAAACATAACAGTGTCCCCAATTAATAAATTATATTTATTAAGGAAACTTAATTTATAAAATAATCTTAAATTATACCAGTTGTTCTCAAATTCTTCTTCTGTATTATAAAAATATTGACAACATATCTGAAAAAAGCTTACAACTATATGAATAACAAAAATTAGTTGACCTTTTTATTTCGATTGAAGCCATATCAGTCAGAAAATTTCAAAACCCTGAAATATTATGCTTACAACTGAAGCCAAATATTTTTTTTTAACTCAAATTACTGTCTTTTCTGAAGTTCTGAATCATGTGTTATGTTTATTATTTTGGGTCACTTGGCATACATATCATGAAGCATCAAAACTTAGACTGCTCAAAATTTTTCGGGTATTCCTAAATTTTCATTTAACAACCCTGATCAAAGAAATAGCAAATGGCCTCAATTTCACACATAGTTGTTAAAATGCAAATATTTTCTTTCAGTATGATATCAAATTTTGAAAGTTTGATAAAAAAACGGAAATTTCAGAGATGAGACCTAAAAAATAGGGTAGTTTTAAATACTTTATGGACTTGTTACTTGTGTCACGCTGATTTGGTAGAGGTTTGTATACGTCCGGAAATGAATTATTTCCATATTTAAGATTGAAAGTATTAGGTATTTTATTAATGAGGAAATTTTCAACTATTTTTCTACGGGCTTTATTGTTCTCTAATGATAGAAAAAAATGAAATCACTTTTGTAAAAAATAAAAATCGCACCCTTCATCACGAAGGACATGTTTCGAGCTAAAATATTGAAGGATAACTGTTTTTGGTAGTGAACTTGAAAGGCGTTTTTTACTCCTTAAATAGACGATTCAAAACGTGAAAACATATCTGTCTACTATTTTTGTATGTATAACAACCTGTTACAGAATAAAGAAAATCGGTGAGTTACACCCAGGATACTTTCCAGGTATGTTCAAAAATTTATTATTTCGACAGATTTTGTATAATAATTTTATTATCTTCAAATAAGGAAATATTTCCGTTGGTATAGAAAAATTAAAACAGCCAGGAAACCCTCGATGGAATTGAAAAGATAATATTATTTACTTGATTTCAAAAAAAATAATTCTGTTTGTATGAGAAGTGCTTTAATATAAATTTAAGCCTGAGTTTGCCGGCTATCTCTTAAAATCAAATTATTAAAATTAGAAATATTTAATAGTTTGATCGTAGAAATCTAGACTAATAATAAATTCCTTATAACTTGAACAATGAGCAAGAAATATTGTGAATCTTATGAATAGCCTATGTCACCTCGACAAACATTCCACATTTTCAACTTATTTGGCTCATTTGTTTCAGAATGAAAAAAATAGATTTATTTACACACCTAATCTACTCTACCATTCTTATTTGACACACAGCTGGTCTCACTTCGAATCACCGAAAGTAAAACGAACAAATTTGAAATTTTGTTATTTAAAATTTTTAATGCATATTTATGTGATATCAGTAAACCAATAGCAGCATATCATTTTAATGTCGTTATATTATCAAGGTTTTAAATATAAGCACTTGAGGTCTAAAGACTCAGCGCCGCCACCAAGGCAAAATGAAGAATTGAGTACGCCATATTTTTCTTCTTTCTTACATTCTCATCACAGAAAATATTAGATTTGTGTAAAATTTGACCCCTTTATTTTTTATCAAATGTGCATGTTTTGGGACTCTCTGAAAGCGAAAAGCCGGTTTTCACAAATGCGTGTGAACTTTTTTTGTAATGATTTGTGTTTTGAAAGAATTAGCCTATTTATCTGACCTCGAGTCAACTCTTTGAGTACCGTTGAATTAAGGTCAAGTTCTTTACCCAGTCATTTTGCATGAAAATTCAAAAAGTTAGAGCATTTTCAACGTTTTTGAGACAATTTTTTTTGAGATTCAAAAATGCCATATACAGGTATTTCAAAAAACTAACTCACATACAAATTTTAAGCACAAAGAACTACCGATATGAAAAAAGTCAAGAAAAAAGAAACGTTACTTTTTGAGAGTTCAACAAGATTACCATAACAACATTTTTTTAATTTTATTTTTAAACGAAAATTTAAATTTTTTGACCAACGCTTCTAGTTTTACCAACTAATTTGTTGAAAATCGTTGTTTTGTTAGGTTGAAAACTAATTTTTTTATCTGAAAATCTAACTTGCAATTTTGTTTAAACTTTTGTTGTGTTGGCGAAACATTCATTATTTTAATTGAAAATATAACTATTCCGTTATTGTTGGAAAAATTCACATTTTCTATTTAAAATTCAACTATTTGGTAAAAAATTTAATTTTTGAAATGAAAAAGTAACTATTCCATTTTTGTTCGAATATTCTACTTTCTTGGTTACAATGTCTGATATTATATTTTTCGTTGAGTGTTGTTTATGTTCAAAATTTTATCATTATTTTATGCAAATGAAATGAATTAATTTTTTATGAAATAGTTCAATTTCTAACAAAAAAGGCAATATACAAAGCGAAAGAATTAATTAAAAAATTTAGATGAAAATTCATTTTTTATTTACAATTTAAACTGTTTGGAAAAGATTAATATAGTTTGCTAAAAAATTCTTGTTTTTTCGTACACAATTATTTCTTTTTTTGTTTGAAAATTCTGTTTGTTGAAAATAATTTTCTTAGTTAAAGATTCATAATTTCAGCTAAAAACTCGTTCTTAACTGAAAATTTAAGTATTTCATTTTTTGTTAAAAATTTCTCTTTTTTTGGTTAAGAAAAAAAACATGTTTTTTGCACCTTCGGTTTTTGAAAATATGATGTCGTTTTTAAAACTGCAGTGTTTGTACACGAAAATCTGTTGGCGTAGAAACTGAGTGACCTTGAACCAAGGAAATATGGAACAAACGTGTTCCTTTCGAATATCTTTGTTAGAGAAATAAATAATTTAATATATAATAATTTATTAAATAAATAGTTTTATAATATAACAGTTTTTTAATCTTCATATTCGGGAAATATATCATTCTAAAATTAGCTCATGTCTGCAATTTTATTTACAGAATTATTATTTTTTAAACATTTTCTTTTTAGGCAGTTTTATTAATTTAATTGACTAATTATTCATTTTATGGGACGACTCAATGATAAAAAGATTCCGGAAAAAGAAAATATTTTAAACAAAAAATTGCGGTAATTATAAAATTGCCAAAATGTAAAAAGTTTCGAAGAATGAAATTCACAACAGAAAATTTCCCCACAAAAGAAAATTCCTGAATTTAAATAATTGAAGAAAACTGTTTCTAGTTAATATTATTTATTACAAATACAGTATTTACTTTGATTGAAGATATGATAAAATGCGGAGTCGAACATCTAAACGACAGGTTGATTCGGGACGTGAGACGTCGTGGTGGAAAGGTTCTCCAGGAAGCAGCCCAGAGCGGAATCGAGATCACGCAAACACAAAGCAACTTAGAAGGCAGGCTAATCTTAAAGACGAGCGAAAGAGCAAGACTGACCACGGTACGTTCCGTTGCCCATAACTTCGGGAAGAGTCGGTCGGTTCCAGAGCACACGATGCGTTAGAAAACTCAATTGAGAAAGTTTGTGTAACTGAAGTTAGAGATATAATTAAGAACTTGGAAAACGGTAAGGCTGCCAGAGTAGACAGTATTAACGCTGCAATGCTTAAACACGGTGGTGAGTACATAACACATAAACAGTGCGAATTGATAAATATATGCATCGAGATGGGACGAGTCCCAGATGATTGAGAAAGAGCGATTGTCATAACAATATACAACAGAAAGGGAGATAAAAGCGACTGCAATAACTACAGAGGAATCAGCTTATTAAGGGGAGGTTCTACACTTTAAGTTTTAAAAAATCCTTTTTTTGTTGCATTTTTCGAATCTGTATGTATCTGAAAATATGCCACTAAAAGAATTTTGTCGAAAACATATTCCTTCCCACGTTTTTGGGACCCCCAAAGTACCCATCTCAGGCCTTCTCATGCGTCTTGGTGCGACGCGGTCGAACTGTTACATTTCCAGGAACAGATTTTTTTGCACACGTGTTATTAAGTCTATTTCTGTCATGTTTTTAATGTGTCTGAATGTTTGTGTGTCTTTGTTTACCATTCGAAATTCGTTGACTAGCTCAGTATCGAAGCCGGAGCCTCATTTATCTTTTAACGCGATTTCCCAAAAGTAACCTTTTTCGAGCGGGATGGTATGCCTTTCACAAGAAATATTTATCGAATTGACTCATTTTTTTTTTATTTGTTCAGTAGACATGCCCCTCTGATCGGTTAAGCATGATTTCAAGGTCACGGAATTCACGTTTTACAATTTTCAAAAATACAGATTCAAAGTGAAAGATTGTAGCTTTAAATAAAAAAAGCTTGTGTTCATATCTTTAGTAGACCCTTTGCAATTCATTTCAGAAAAATAAGCCCGATTTTCCCGCTAAAGTGTAGAACCTCCCCTTAAGTATCGTAAGTAAAATATACTCAAACATACTTATATGTAGGGTAATGAAAATAGCAGAAGAAAATATTTGGCAAGTCCAAAATGGGTTTATGCAAGGAATACCACAAACTGATCAAATATTTAGCTTAAGGCAAATCACAGAAAAAAGTTTAAGAATAGGAAACACATTTTCTGTGCATTTGTTTACCTAGAATAGCTTTTGACAAGGTAGATAGAAGTAAACTTTGTGGAGTCCTAAAAGAGTATGGAATCAATGGATGGCTCCTACAAGCTATAAAAACAATATATACGGATAGAAAATCAAGTGCAAGGTTAAATGGAAATTTAAGTGACTGTTTGGATATTATAGGCAAGGATGTATTGTGTCTTAATGGTTATTTATATTAATTATGGCCAAATGTTAAAGAATGGCTCTTTTCTACAAAGAAGGTGTGGATCTTGAAACAGCAAAGACACGTGGCTTAGCGCTCGCAAATAATAAGGTTGTTATGGCAGAGCCAATCGAAGACTTCGAAAGAAATTGGTGAGGATGATTCAGGCACGTTGAGAGAATGCCAGACGAAACAAGTGTATCAAGATAAAGTAAATGGCAGCGTACCTAGAGGCAGACCGCAGAAAGAAGGATTAGAATGTGTAAATGAGACCCTAGTTAGAAGAGACACAAGAAGCCATCGAAACACGAGAGTCTGCATGAAAAAATGCATGGACGTAAAAAAAGCTAGAGAAGTATTTTAAGACAGAAAAGTATGGAGGCAAATATTTAATTAAATGAATGCCAGTAGAGTGAATGACGCCTGAAATAAAAGACCTTGGACACTACTGGACCTGAGTGGCGAACCTCAAATAACGACTTTGTGAGGATCTTCACTTGGGGTGATTGCTACAGAGAATGATCGAACAACTGAGTCGGAGCAGTGCTGCGAAACGAACGTGTTACTTAAATAAATGACACGAGAATTCTGGATAAATTTAAAAATTTTATATCCCTTCCTCACATTAATCCCTTCCTTACCGAGTGAGTCACGCCTATCTCGACAGGAAAATGGCTTAGAGGTCCTCAGAGGTCCGGGGTTCGATCCATGAGCCGATACCAATGGAAATTTTTCAATGTACAACCTTTACCAAGGTTCTGGTGGCTCGGAACCCACCTTAAGCTGTAGGTCCCCCCAACGTGTACTTGACTGCAACGCAGTCCGTCAATGATGGGTTAAAAACCAGGCTTTTTCCAATATGTCTGGACAGAACGCTTTCATCAGATCACTTGATTGCATTATAAAAATGCGTTCGTGACTGATGATATATACCGGGACAGCCCCGTATTAGAGAACGAGTTCGAAAATGACATCGAGGAAATAGCTGCAGGCGAATCATATGAATATCTGGGTATTCTTGAATCAAAGGGTACTGAACATACGATAGTTAAGACAAGCCTAACGACTGCCTTCACTACGAGACTCAGATTAATGATGAAGAGTTTTCTTAACTCGGCAAACAAAATCAGGGTGATCAACACATATGCCAACCCTGTCCTCACGTACTCCTTCGGGCTTATAAAATGGTCTAACACCGACCTTCAAAAGTTAAACAGAATTGTTCGCGTAAAAATGACGAAGCACCAAATGCACCACAGAAATTCAGCGACTGAAAGGGTAGTTCTACCACGACATTTAGGGGGTAGGGGCGTTGCAGATGTCAAAAAACTGTGTGAGTCACAAGTTATACCGTTGTAAAACTATTTTAACAGAAAACGAAATATTGCTCTTTACAGAGCCATCTGTCAACCGAATCTTGAATACACACCCTTAAATTTGTCCTCAGATGGGGCCTTAAATATCAGTGCAGAAATCATAGAGGAATTAGAAATACAATGGAGGCAGAAAATCGTCCATGGCGAGCAGCCTAAAACGTTAGATCAACATGAAGTGGATAGTGAGACATCTAATATTTGGCTAAGAAAGGATGTTCTGTATTCAGAGACGGAAGGATTCGTCATTGCAATACAGGACAAGGTTGTCAGCACCAGGAATCATCGCAAACACGTGTTACATCAAGACGTGGTTGACCGGTGCTGATTATATGGAGATACCAACGAATCCATCGAGAAAATTATTGATGGCTGTCGCGTAATGGCTCAGAGAGAATATAGGCACAGGCATAATGATGTAGCAGGCATTATACATCAATAACTTGCCCTAAACCTAGGGCTCTTAAAGAATGGATGTCCATCTATAGATACATTCCAATGCCCGTTTTAGAAAGCGAATATTACATCTTATACTGAGACGTTACTATCCAAACGGATCATTACATCCGGGCCAGTCGACCTGACATCGAGATGCGAAAAAAAGGTGGAAGAGTCTACATCATCGACATTGCTTTTCCGCTTAACGGAAATTTGCAGTCAACCTATACAACCAAGATACACAAGTATAGCGAGTTAAGGCATGAAGTAAAGACCATATGGAGAAATGTGAATCATGCATCTATTCATCCTATCGTGATTTCGGTTACAGACAATGTGCACGCAAGATGCACTAAACATCTTGAACATTTAGGAGTCAGTAGAGTATTGGTAGCATCTCAGAAGGCGGTTCTATTAAACACCTGACGCATTGTAACAAATTTTCTTCATCATCAGGAAGCGAGCGATTAAAACCCGTGGAGTGGCAGATGGTAACTCTAAGAAAGCATCCAGAGGTGACTGTTGTCACCTCCAACGCTCGTGGCCGCTCGTAATTCTATACCTGCAACATTATCGCAGGAGGTTTCAACCATCGTATTAAATTATTTGAATTAACTTATGATATTCTAATCTTATCAGTCACTTGACTTAGACCGTGGCTATGATGTATAACCGGGTTTACCTGAGTAAAAGTTTAATAAAAACACATAATAATAATCAAAACACACTAAAAGCCGACATACGCTCTGCAAGTCCCATACGTCGGACCCGGCCCGTCTCATCTGATCCCTTTAGACAAGATCGGACATCGACACGTGGCTCAACGAGTCGCGCCTATGTCGGCAATCTGCATATGTGTGTGTCGCAAAAGTAGTTGCGATACGACAGAATAGTTACGTCAGAGTGTATCAGTGCTGTGCGCTCCGGCACAATAGGCTTCGATTTGCCATGGAATTTTCTAAAACATTAATATCGGTTTTAAAATTTTGAAGGACTTTGGTTACGAATTTACTAAATTTGGTAATGGAGTTAACTCTCGTTATTCGACACAGTGCTTTATCTGAATTCGAAATTTTTTTAAATTTAATTTTCCTGACAAAAAAATCTCAATTATTGAAAATTGCCTGAGAGAAGTACTTTAATAATTCAATTTTTTTTATTTGCCGTAGCATACAAAGGAACAAAACTGGTACTAGGATTAGTGACTTGCTGCATCATAATTTCTATGAAAATATGGATCCATACGTTATTTCACGCGAAACGTACATGATGAAAAGATTCAAGAAAGTCCTGCGTTTACTCAAGGAGAGAGAATCAGATGCTTAGAGGACACAACAACCTGAACTATCAGATACACAAGGTGAGATATAACCCCACGACAGTGTGCAGGAAATGCAGTACAAGTGATGAAACACCTCTGCATGGTAGGTTTCATCAAGAGTGCTGAGGTCAACAACTAAGGGCGAATAAACATGGGCACCGTCGGCAATTTTGCTCAAACGTCACACAGTGACCGATTGTAGATTCAAGTGTTGATAACTTATATGTAGTGTCAATTTTGATCCACTTTGAACAGCTCTTTTTTAAATGCTTGTGAATACTTGTAGTTTTAAGAAACACAGCGCGAAATAGGTTTCGATTTGTCAGAATGCTGCCTAAACTAAAAAACCACCGGAAATCATCATAGACAGTGACCTAAAAATGCCCGTACTGAGCGCCGGTTGTAGATGGCATCAAAATGACACTTGAATCCAAAATCGGCCACTGTGCGCCAGAGGGATTCAATGGTTGCTCTCCGCCAGCATATAAAAAACTAAGTAACTTTGCAGACGGACAATCCTTTTAACAGAAAGTTTTATTTTTAATTAAAAAATGTAGGTTTTGTTGAAGAGAAGATGGATTTTTGTCTACAATTAGGTCTCAGGTCCGTGGATGCTAATGAAGACACGTTTTTTAAAACTAGAAAGTCTAAGATAAGACCAATTTATAAATAAATTAATGATAACAATTAGCTCAAATGCAAGCATAGAAAACTAAACATTTGAATTTATCACACTTAAGTATTTTATTAGATGAATAACATGGATTGCATGTTATTTTCACAGAAGATTTCATACTCAATGGTGATACGTTTCAGGGTCCATAGGACATTCGTTTCCATGTACGATTACGGGAGCTTAAAAAAAGAATATGCATGTTTATTATAAGGTACAATATATAACAGTTTTAAAATTATATTTCGAATTATAAGCTTTAAAAATTAAACCACTTGTAAGAGCAACATTTTAGGATTTCCAAAAAATTAATTTCGAGAAAATAAGAAAATGTCGTGATATACAACTAACCCATTTTACAACCAAACAAGCAGTTGTACTCATCTACAGCCATAGTCCACTCACTATAACCATCTGTGACGCAAAGGACTTCTTTTCCATCAATCTAAAAACACACACACATATAAATTTTTTTAGTGTAAAACTTTGAGTAAATCGAATCGTTTTCCGGTAAGAGAAAGACCGTGTAATTTTTTTCTACTCACGTCGCATCCCCGGCCACACAAAATGTTTTTGTTTTCCTAAAAGAAATACGGTTTTTAGTAAGAGAAGTACTATTTGTCAAAGTTTTCATAGTTTGATAATGTCCTGACTTGCATGGCTGCATAAACAAACAAACAAAGCCGGATCTTCCTTTGGCAAAAATCTATTGAATCTTTAGCTTTTGAGTTATGAACTGATAATTCTCGGCCAATCAAGACCGCCGCATAGGTGCATGAGAGGGAGGCCAACGATGTGTTAGGCACCGCTGCCTCTCCACTCCTCGGCCTCGGTCACTAACACAGCATTGGCATCTCTGTCACGCACGTATGTGGCGGTCCTGATTGGTTAAGATGAATCATTTCATAACTCGAAAACTAGAAATGCAATGCATGTTTGCCAAAGGAAGTTTCGGTTTATTTTTTGTTTGTTTATACAGCCATATAAGTCCAGGCACTTAGTTCTGGGACACCCTCTATAATAGAAATGTCTGAGCTCAGAGAACTTTTCGCTTGTGTCAAATGCATGTTTCGTGATACAAATAAAAGTTCGTCCTAAACATAAGGTCAAGGGGATGTTCATTTGTATCAGAAAGCAAGAGGATGATGCTTTTGTTTAAAGACAACTTTTTCTTTGAGTGTGTTATAATACACGGATGTTCCCTGACAAAGCTAAGATTGTCACTTTTAGTAGACGAGTAATTCTACAATAAGGAAAATACTTTTTCATATTTTTTCTTATAATAATGTTATTGCTACTAGTTGGCGAAAAAAATTAACATTCCTAAAATAGAGAATGACGGTAACTTGTATAACTATAATATATGAATTTTAAATAACTGTACTGAGCAAGGTAAAACTTACCGCTTTTGGATTATGATGTTCATAATAAAAAAGAGGAATATACGTACACACTCCGTCACTTATTTTTATAGCATCTAAAAGGATTATTAATGTTTATCGTAGTGAAATAATCAAATAGTCGTAAAACCCTAATTCTTCTTTAAAAAGATATAAGTTATATTTAATTAGTAAACAAATCGAAATTTAATTATTTCACAAAAAATATTTCTATATTCTTTCAAGATATTTGAACAACTAATTCTCAGAAAATAAGAAAATATCTTGAAACATTACTTTTTAGTCCACAAGCTCTTATGCAGTTCAAATGTTCTATCTTCACAGTACCATAATTAAAACCGGTAGAAAAGCAAACGTCTTTGGTTCCTGCCATCTGAAAATACATATATTTTTTCAGTTAACAATTTTTGGAAAACTAATCGGTTTTTTATATGCAAAAAAGAGTGTGTAAAATTTTCTTTACTCACATGGCTTCCACATCTTTGGACACACCTAGCGGCAGTTGGCTACAAAAAATATAATTTTGGTAAACGGAAAAATTGGTTATTAAAGCTCTTATTGCAGCATAAAAATGTCCAATATCATACGAATAATATACAATAGAGAATTTTAAGAAAATATAAAAATAAATAATATATAGAAATTTTAAATAACTGCTCTAAGTAAGGCGAAACTCACCAGAAATGGTGCTGGAGGAAGCTGTTTGGGGAATCAGAAAAATGGTTAGTATCCGAAATATAAAGCGAATGAAGCCAACTTATATTATGTATATTACATCGTAAAACTTACCCAATGTTTTGGGGGGACTCTTTTAGTGTGTTTATGACTCTACAAAAAATATAATTTTGGTTAACAGAATGCTAGTTATCAAAGTTCTTATAATTCGATAAATTTGCAACGTAACACAAATCATATACAATAGAAAATCTTATTAGAATATATATATAATATGTGCGGGGGTTCGCATGAAGGTATTTATGGCCGATATGGACTTACTTATGGGGGATTAAGTCGGATAAGTTCCCGGCACTTCAGGTATAAAATGAACCATCTCAGTTTGAAAACGAGTCCCCGAGGCATTTTTGAAATTAAATTTTTAAAAGCAGTTTTACGTAAGAAAGGCAGCTAAACTTGGTGAGTTCCATAAGAAAAAATGTCATATTTTTTTCTTTAAACAGAAAACATACCTATTTTCGGATACAAGCTGGATATTAGTGAAACTTACTGTTGGTAGTATAAGATGATCCTATTTAAGAAAACAGAAAAATAATTAGTGTTCTAAATATGAACAGAATAGAGACATATTGTATTATATACAATAATTATATGAATTCGAAATAACTGTTCGGAGTAAAATGAAACTCACATTTGCTGGTGCAGTTGGGGCCTGTTTATGGAAAAAAAATAAAAAAATCTTACTATCTTAGAGATTGTATAGAATAATTATTTGAATTATAAATAACTGTTTTGAGTGAAGAAAAACTTACAGGTTCGATCGGGGGGAGCGTTCCAATGTTTACCTAATTGCACAAAAAATATTATGTTATTAAAAATACTATTAATCAAAATGTCCATAGTTTGATCACGTGTAATTTCAAACAAATTTTATTTAATTAAAATTTGTGTAAAATAATTTAAATTTTCACCGAAAAAATTAATAGTAGTACTTTTAGTGAGTGGCTACTTCTATATTTAATCATGGTGATTCCCAGCTTGGTGCAAAACTTAATGTTCCTGATCCTATAGTTAATAAAAAGTATCTGGAAAGTGGTTATGTTATCCATTTTTTCCAAGTCTCTGATTGTGCCACATTTAGTATGCTTCGTGTCAGCAACCGGATTCTTTACTTTTGGTGCACATACGAGGGTGGATTGATAAGTTTCCGGCCTGACCAAGAGATGGCGCCACTAGGCCTACCTTGAGGTGGCGTTCTATAGTACCATCCTTAGATAGCT
>NC_046663.1:1566117-1579233 GCF_010883055.1 Belonocnema kinseyi | reverse complement strand
GAACACCGCTATGAGAAATGTATCAGCCTTGGAGGAGATTATGTTGAGAAATAAAAAAAAAAAATTCTTAAAAACGTTGTTTTTCTTGGTCAGGCCGGAAACATATCAATCCACCCTCGTATTTGCAATTAATAAATGTGCTAATCAACTTTTTAAAAAAAATAAAAATTGCAAAATGCATAAAAATAATAGGAATTGTTTTAAGTATATACTTTTGATAAAAAAAAGGTATTTTTAAAAAAAGGTTTCCATTGAGATTTTATTTGTCGTTCGAAAAATTCAAAAATTTCAAAGGCTTAGGTACCACTTTTTCGTTTTGAAAGGTTTCAAAATTTTTCAAGATTCATGTGTGGGGGCTTTCTGTAACACATTTTTCCTAATTTTTTATTTACAATCGAGCGGCCGAAAGGTAAACGATACGTAGCCAGCTCGCGCCGCAGCAGCGCGACTGATTCTACGCGATTGGTTGACACTCAATGTGTGCGGACGGACGGCTTGTGCGTGAGCCGTTTCCAGCATACTGCACACGTATTTTTTTGTGCAAACCCCTTTAGTGCGGCTTGCTAACAGCAGCGAAGGCACCTCGCAAGGGTCGTTGGCTGTGGGAACCAAATCTGGAGTAACTCTTCAGTCATGTTTTACAGCAATTCAGTGGTGCGGCCTAGTATTGCTCTAAACCAAGAATGCTGGTTATAGAGGAAAAGGATTAGTGGCTTGTCAGGTAGTGGCTCCATACATAACAGACTGCACAAAAACCACCAAGAGAATTCAAATATGTTACAGGTATGGATACGACATTAGTATCTAAACTCTCCTCCAGGAATATTACCGTGTTAAAGGTGAGACTCAGAAGCAAAAGCAAAGAAAGGCTATATGTGTTCATTGCCTCGGCTTATTTTACGGGTGATGCTGAGGGACCCCGCCTCTTAGAGAGTTGGTGGCTCCAATTCAGCACTGCCACGGAAACAGAATTCTTCTGCTGTTGGGCTGTGCTGCGTACTTCCATCATATAGTGCGGGGAACACTTGCATCAATGTCATATGGTCCTCTATTTAACTTTATTCCCATATGAACTGGGGAGAAATGTAGTTAGCTAAAAGGTATCCGATGAGGATTCTCTCTTAGACCAGAAATATATATTGTTCCAATTAACCCTAGGAAAACCGGTGATATCACTTACCAGATACCCCAGAAATACACTTTGAGATTCTTGTAAAAAGGAACTTAAAGGCAAGCTTGTGGAATTTTGCACAAGCTATTGTACCATATACAAGTTAGAGCATGATAAGAGCGTTGTACAACAGGGCAAACCGAATTTAACTTCCTTTATACTTAGGCTTCTGGAAAAAATCTGGAAGCTCGCCTCGGACTAATGACGCTCGATAATAGTAAGTTTTCTGAAGATGAAACGACGCTGAGTCACCTGAAATGGTGACCTAGCTCAAAAGCTAGGGCCGAGAGAAGGAGAGGGCCAATTGGAATTTCCGCGTCACGTTCAGTGATAAAATTAAGATAGAATGTACCGAAGGCTCCTTCTGCCCCTTTAAATTACCAGGGGCGCATAGCGTCTGTCTAGTAAACTCACAAAACGGCATGGAGTTCGTCGTCCCTCCAGTGACGAAACTATTTTGGGCAAGCAACTTAACGTCTTTCATCCTTATGCCGACCAATTGAAGCAGCAGCTGGAACCGAAGGGTTATGCTGGGGACACCTTTTTGGATGTAGAAACTGCCTCCAGCACTACTCCTTCAGATGTTATCTGTCGAAAGCCTTCAACGTTTCGCGTACCAGACCAGCTGGTGTGATAATTCATGCTTGCGTTTTCAAGTTTGTTAACAATACCTGACGGCGTTTGCATTAGATCCCAACATCCCTCCATCCGCGTACCTAAGAATTTCGTTTAAACATTTAAAACTTTGTAAAGAGAGAAAATTCACAACGCTTCCGCTCCCTAATTTGGCCCCCAACCACCTAAAATTTTTACAACTAATCCGGGATCCCAAAGTAACTTTTCCTGGAGCCTGAAAAAGATGTGTACACTGAAAGACCTCTTGTTAGAATAAATGAAAAAATGAATTCGAATTTAGTATATTATCGTTCCAAAATAGGGAAAACCGAGATTTTATAACACTCACTTGCATTCCAGTACCGAATTTTATTATTATCATACGAGTATTTAAAACATAAAGACGACAAGGGATTATTCTAAATACGCAATATTATAAATATCCATTTCAAGAATTAACATTATAAAGAAATGATGTTCTTTTTACTGGGTTTTCGAATAATAATTTTGACAAAAAAATAGTGAATATCATAATTTCGAAAACGTATTTTAGAGGTTGATATTATCCATACGAATTTCACAGGAACCTGCTACGCATAGCAAACTATGAAATTATCATCATTGTTTTTTCATATAGTTTCATTTAAGAATGATCCTCGAGTTTTTACGTTGCCCGATCGAGCGTAATTGTGCAGAGCCGAACATGGAACACATGGGATACCGGCCGCGATCGGTCCAAAACCATTTGGTTCCAATTCCGCGTTTTATTAAAAATCAATTTAATGATTGAATGTGATGAAATGTTTAACCTACCTATTAACAAAATATCTGAAGGAACAAATCACTCGTGAAACAGGGCCCAAATATTTTAGATACTGCCCTGAGTTGTCGGGCGACGCGACACAGCTTTCCCGAGATTTTTGTCAAATATTTCATCATTTAAGTTAGCCATGACGTTTAGTTGTTAGGGATAAAATGCGTTAGTGATTTAGGTAAGTTAGGTTCGAATGTTCCCGCAGCCGTTCCTATTTTTCATAGCGATTAAGCGTGCAATTATGTATGTAGTCAATAAATTGAGTATATAAAAATAAAAATAATAATTGGACGTTTATTTTCGTATTTAATTGTATTTAATTTGTGTATTAGGTTCTTCTTTCTAAAGGCTAAATCTTTTGGTGGAGTGAGTTATTTTTCATGTAGTCGTTTGAGATTCTCATATGCTTTCTACAGAAACTCCAAAATATGTTTTGACTCTTTCAAACAAAATGTATTACTATCGTTTTAACTTCGCTTGTCAAATTCGATATAGTGAATTTTAAATTTGAGCAAGTTTTATGAGAATTAATGCAACATCCTTTTAATTTGTTAAAACAAAAATAATAGTTTTGCCGGCTGAAAAACACTGTATCAGTTTTTGATACCCAAACCATGTTTTCCCTATGTTGGAAAAATACTATACTTAATTGATATTCATCTTTATTATTTGTCCTAACAAAAAGTCTCTCACTGTACAACATTTTGTACCAATTGGCCAAAAACTGCAACGGTGCCTTTCTCTCTCCCTGAATTCCAGTACTTTTAGGACCTGTCAGGGAGCCCGAAAAATATGTGTGTAAAATTTGGTGCCATTTGATAAGGAATTGTGGATTTTCATGAGCACTATACGTTTTGGGTCACTTGATTTCATATACTGGATTATTAAGGGAGACCAGGAAGATTTAAAGACTTTTTATGTTTTTTTTTGCACCAAACTGACGCTTTTTTATTTTGAAACGGAGTGTGGTTCAAAATTTTTTGGAAAACCGTCATCAAGTATGAGTTATTGTCACATTCATTTAATGAGGTAGAAAATTTGTTTCAACTCACCCCAAATTTAGGCGGGTTAAAACAGTCACAACGTGAGTTGGCAAATCTAGGTAAATGATCAAAGATAATAATATAAAAGTCAAAGTGGAAGTATATAATGCCATTTAATCTTAAATAGAGTGTTGAAGCATATTAAATCTGCTCCTGAAACAAGTGTAACTTACAAAATTCAGGTGTTTTATAAAAACTACAGAACAGTGGTGTAGCTGGCCCTGAGGAGCCTCCCAATCAGAATTTTGCGGGACGCCCCTTTTTATAAAAATAAACAAGAAAATGCCAAAATGTCTTATCTTTTCCCCCAATAAGAGACAACTTATTGGTGGTTGTATCTCTAGCAGACTCACGATATTTACGACAGATGTGGACACTTATTTAGAATCTTCTCAATTAATTTGCTTGTTTTAGAAAATCCCTTGTTACAACCTGCCTTGTCCTTCCCTACATTATACACTGTTAAACATTTCGGTTGAAACATTGCACTACAGGGATTGGAAGTTTATTTCCGAAAGAAAAGGTAGCGCTACAATACATACTGTTGTAGTTTTCAAATACTGACATTGATATTCTACCTGGCATGTATTGGAATTTGGCAATCCGATTAAAGAAATTCGTGGAATTCATGGAATTTACCAAATTTAAGGAATTCACAGAACTCATAATATGCCTGGAATTCACGGATTCCATGGTATTAGAAGAATTCATGGGATTCACAGAATTCACGAATTCGAGGAATTCACGATTACACGGAATACAAGGAATTCACGTGATTCCAAAAATTCATGAAATTTACAGCATTCGAAGAATTTACGAAATTCAAAGAATTTACCAAATTCAAAGAATTTACCAAATTCAAAGAATTTATCAAATTCAAAGAATTAAGAAGTCATAGAATTCACGCAATTCATGGAATTCACGGAATTGACAAAAATCGGAGAATTCGCAGAATTTACGATATTCACGGAATTCACGGGATTCATGGAATTCGCTGAATTTACAGAATTCACGGAATTCACGAAAATCAGGAAATTTAGGGAATTCACAGAAATTATGGAATTCATAGAGTTAACGGAATTGAACAAATTCATGGAATTCCACGTGTTAATACAATTGAATGAAATCACGAAATGTGTGGCATACATGGACTTCCACAATTTTCTCGAATTCCATAAATACTGTGTATTTTTCAAATTTTGTAAATTCTTTCATTTCCATGAATTCGGGGAATTCCCTTAATTCCTTGAATTCTATAAATTCCGCGAATGCATGAATTCCAAAAATTTGGTCAATTTCATAAATTAGGTGTATTCTGTGAATTCTGTAAATTCAATGAATTTCTTGCAGTCTGTGAATTTCGTGCATTTCGTGAATTTCATAAAGTCAATGAATTCTATGAAATCCAAAAATTCAGTGATTTCAGTAAACTCCTTGAATTCCATCAATTCCGTGAATTCCATAAATTTCGTAAATTCCTTCAATTCCATGAATTCCACGAATTTGTCTAATTTCATGAATTCCTTGGGTTCCATTAATTATTTGAATTCCATTGATTCCATGAATTTCATAAATATCATACATTTCACGAATTTATTTACTTCTATGAATTCCGTAATTTTCGTGAATTTCTTGAATTCCATAGATTTAGGGAAATTCTTCATTCCCATGAATTCCGTGAATTTAATGATTTCCGTGAATATAATGGTTTCACAAATGTTATGAATTTCATAAATTTATTAAATTCCGTGAACTCCGTGAATTCCTTAAATTCTATTAATTTCGTGATTTCCTTGTGCATAATTTTCGTCGTACAAGCGCTCTAATATATGTATTGAAATGCTGGACGGTGACTTCACGATTCACAACACTCACAATACATGCATTGAAATTTCGTCATTCCAATAGGATGTTTGAAATTTTACCGTCCGCTTGCATGGCAGAAGTCTTCTAGAATTGTTGTAGAATTCCAAACATTTTTTACAGTGTACTTGTTTATCAATTTCCAGTAATTTTCTATACATTCTTGTACTTCGTCTGCTTTAGCCTCATCAGTTGCGTTTATTAATTATGATATTAGTTCAAAATAACTTAAAAAATGTCGATGCACATGTTCTGCCCTACGCGTAGAATCACCATAATTTTATTTTCACCAAATTCAGAAAAAATCAATATTCTGAATATAAAGAATATATCATATAGGAACTAAAAATTGTTTTGTATAAAGTAAAACTTACATTAATTTTTGCATTCGCAAAGGTGGCCGAAAATATAACTGTGCTGACTGTAAACATAAAAATAGAAAACTTATTTATCTATTCATTTCCTGAATTTCTAAATATGTGAAACAAGTTTCATAATCAATAATATCAAATGTTTAAACTATGTGATCATTAATTTAGATTATTTTTTATAATTGCATATTTATTCATCTTTAATACAATGTGTTACAAAAAGATATATGTATATATACGATTACAGAATTCACTGAGAGATACACTGTTAGAAATTTCTGTAGGGATTTTTAGAGATGCGTCACTAAAGCTTTATGCAGGAACCGTTTCTAAATTTTCCGAAACCGTAACAGAAGTTTTAGCAATGGTAACTGCATGAAACTCCAGTCACATGTATCACAAAATTATGTTGCAGTTTAGGAATTTTCAGTTACTGTAACTGAAAATTCGTAGAAGTTGAAACATTTTTGTTGGTTAATTATTTTAATATAAAACATGAAGTCCATATTTGTCCTTAGAATAAAAATAGAATAGAAATAAAACTGAAGTTAAGACTAACCACTTCTTATGTATCTATGTTATATATACACTCATTGTATCAAATATATCATCAAAGCCTCTCTTTTATGATAAGAATTTTTTGACATTTTAAGTATTGAGTATATCATATAACATAGTTATTTACATATAAACTTTGTTTGTATATAGTTTTACTTTAAGTTTTATTTTTAAGATATTTATATACTGAAAATTTATATTAAAATTAATGAACCAACAATAATATCTCTATACATTACATTTATAGAGAATTTAACTCATAAAACATATACAAAATGTTATTTTATTTTTTTAAGTAATATTCGTATCTAATTTTTTTGTAAAACATTGAATTTTCAACCAGGAAATATAAATTTTTAGCAAAAACATTAATTTGTAGCAAAATAGCTAAACCTTCAACCAAAAAAATTAATTGTCAACTAAAATACGAATGCTGCCTAAAAAAATGATTTCTTTAAAAAGTGGTTCAACCAAACAAGTTGTATCCTCAAACAGAGAAAAGATTAACTTTCAAGTAAACAATACCATTTTTATCCAAAAAAGATTAATTTTCTACTAGTACGGATGAATTTAAGAATCAAAAATACAAATTAAAAAAAGTAATTAAATCTTCATCCGTAAAAGACTTTATTTTGACATTTAAATATCAAAATATAAGTTTTCCAAAAGAATTAAATCTTCAACACAAATTAGACTTAAATTGTTAACCCAAAAATACGATCTTTCAACGAAACAGTTAAAATTTTTATAAAAAAGGGCAACTAGTTGGAAAAAATGGTAGAATTTCTATAAAAACAGTTGCATTTTTTCCAAGAAGGATTTTACGTCTACTAAAATAAATAAATTTTTCAATCCAAAACAAATAATCAAAGCAAATAGTTGAATTTTTATCCAAAAAAGATTTCAGTTTCACTTTTCGGCATGAAAATATGTGTTTTAAATGAGAAAAAATGGTCTATGAGAATAGTTGCATTTTTCACCTGAAAATATGAATTTTCAACAAAACAGTTAAATTTTTAACACAGAAGAAAAAATGCTTCAATTGCAAGATGCAATTACTAGTTTAATAGATGAATTTTTTTAATATAAAGACAAATTTTGGCATTTTTTGCATATCATGCGTCGTTTGACTTAGAATTATGATTTTCGATTGTTTTAAAAAATTGTCTGTATGTCCTAACTCTGATAATTTTATTTTAATCGAGAAAAGGCAGAGAATTTGTAAATTATTTGGACTTATGATTATTACTAACAACGATACACCAAAATATTCAATCTTTTTTTCGAATTTTCATTCAAAGGGCTGGTTAACAAACTCGTCCTTTCTTTTAGAATCTAAGAAAGGTGTGCCAAATATAAATTTGATCCGTTTATTTTTTTTAGATTTATCGTTTTCACGAACGCTCGAACAAACAGACATCGCCACGTCATCGCCAAAACTTATCATCATTAATGATGAGAATGTAAAAATATATTTTCTATTTTATTCTATTTTTATTTTATTTTTCTGTTATTTTTTGTTTTGAGAATCATAAATATTATTAACAGTTTGAAAGCATAGTGTGGACTTTTCTAAAGTGCGCATCATATAAAAAAACAATGTTGTTATTAAACTTTTGAAAGCAACTTGTGCGATTTTTCCAAACATTGAATTTGTTTCATTCCAATGTTATTTTGTACGAGTTAAACCAAAAATAAGTATCTTAGCGTGAAATAAAAACTGGCTCGAATAATATTTTTGCATAATTTGACCGAAAAAGTTTATTTTTTATTTTTTATTATTCCTTGTGCCGTCAAAATTTGAATTTACAATTTTTTGTAAAAATGAAAAAAGTTGTTATGATATTCTTGTAATGCTCCCAAAAAGAATGTTTCTTTTACTTGCCTTTGTTTATATCGTGCGTTATTCAGCTTAAAATATATTTAAGTAATGTAAATAACTGTCCAGACAATTTTTAAATTTTGAAAAAAGTAGACTCCAAAATTTTCAAAATGCGCTAACTTTTTGAATTTTTGTACGAAACAGCTGGCTAATGAACTTGAACTTCAGTTTTCAACACTAAAAGAGTATACCGAAGGCCAATCTAATAGAATAATTTTTTCAGAAGTTATCATACTCACAGACAGACATACAGACAGACAGACGCATTCGTAAAAAAAACATGTTTTTGGCATCTAGATAGTCTTGAAATGTGGACATTTCACACTAACGACGAATGGGTAAAATTTTAGACAAAAGTATTACCCGAGTCGAAATTTAGGCTCTACTTTGAAGCCGTAACTCCTACCTTAGTACGGGCTGGTAGCTTCAAAGTAGATTCTAAATAATCAGCGATTTCAATGTAATTTAGACCTTACTTTGACGCTAAAAGTGTCCGAAATCGGCCGTTTTTTCATGTTTAGCGTCAAAGTAGGATCTCTTTTGAAGATAAATTAGACCCTCTTTTAAAGCTCAAACTATTACTGTAGGACTTGTGGCATCAAAGCAGGTTATCTATATTCTCACACCAATATGGATGAATAAAAATAAGTTTGATTATTTATCAGAAAAAATAAAATAGTATCTGCGATACAAATATCAAGGATATTCGCAGTTTTTTTTTGGACATATTTGATACAAATCATTAGCACCTGTCCAATAATTCAAGGTCCAAAATCTTTTTAAATCCAAAACAATAAATTGAATAATTACTTTTTTTTACTTTCTGTGTCGTTAAATATTTGAAACAATTTTTAAAGAGTTCAATATACATTGGTTCTGTTTTTAGAAGTTTTGTACGTTATACGCTTTGAAAGAACTTGAGGCTACATATTTGCATTTGATTCTGTGTTATTTATTACTAAAATGAATACAATGTCAAACTTTCTGATTTCAATAAAAATATCTTTTTATCTCTTTATTAAGCAAAGATTTAAAAAAGAGTCGTTCAGCATCATAATTAATCCAATTATACTGAAAAATACAAATTTTGAGTTCAAGATTCAATCTAATATTCACCAGGAAATAAGTTTGTATTAACAATAACAGTACTGGTTTTATACCCAATTGTCTCGTTGTCTCAAAATTCGAGATGAGTAGTCAATTATTTTTCATATATCTGGCTGTTCTTATTCTCCAATAAATATGATAAAGAAAATTAAAACAGTTACTATTTTCTAACAAAAATAAATGCTGTTTCATCCTAAATCAAGTGGTAGACAGGCAAATAGTAATATTCCTTTAAAAATTTTTTTCAGAAACTCTTAATTATTATTGTTTCGTAACAACAATGACCAAACGTTTGGAAAAGTTTTAATGTTCCTTGGAAAAATTATTTTCTCCATAATATAATGTTGCAAATTAATTAACCGTAATGCTGTAATACAAATTTAATGACGATCTGTGAATTTGATTACAATTATTAAATATATATTTCAAAATATTTTTTCTAAATTTTTTATTTCATACATAATATTTGTTGTTAGCGATAATAAATATTCTATTCTTATAATTTTTGTGACTCTCAAACACCTACATGACTGTTTAATACACAAACTTTCATTAATTATTGATGAAAATGTTTATAATTACTTATTAATCGAGAATATTTAGTATCTTTCCATGATGAATATTATTCTCATGCAAATTTTCAGCATTTTCATTTAAGAGAAAACATTTTTCTGTTATTAAGTATTGCAAAGAAGTATTGATTTATATATAAATAATTAATGACACTTAGGTCAAATCTTGAATTAAATATTTTTGTTAATCAAGTGTGCATTCAGTCATTAACCCTTTCCGGCATACATTTTTCAGGGAAATGAGTTTTCATGAAAATTGGTACATAGGGGTTTTTAGGATCGCTGATTACGAATATGAACTTAGATTTTGAACATTCAAAATTGCGGATCCAATATGGCGGCCAAAATTTGGAATTTTTCTTTTTAAATTGGTCTACAGGGGTTTTTAGTATATCTGATCACGAATCTGAACTTAGATTTTTGACATTCAAAATGGCGGGCCAAAATTCAAAATATTTATAAATTGTTTTTTGAAATTTGGCACAGGCAGGGGGTCGCTGATCTTGAATCTGTATTCAAAATGACAAATATTTAGAATATTAACGCTTGAAAAAATATACATCTACTCACCTAAAACATGGATTAGTACCAATTTTTGGAATTTTCCAAATCTAAATTCAGATTCGTGATCAGTGACTCCAAAAATCCTTGTACACTAAAAGAAAAATCCAGAAAACTTTATTATTTTGACCGCCATATTGAATCCTAGTTTCTGGCACCATCTTGGATCCACCGTTTTAAATTTCCAAAATCTGAGTTCATATTCGTGATCACTGATCACAAAAACCCCTGTACACCAATTTTCAGATAAAATCCAAAAATATTCCCAATTTCGGCAGCCATATTGGATCCGCCATTTCGAATTTTGAAAATCTGAGTCCATATTCGTATTCAGCTACCCGATAAGTCCTCAAGTACCCATTTTCATAAGGATACAATTCAAAGTTTTTTCAATAATGAATTTTGTCAACAATAAGGGCATTTTCATCTTTTTTTATAAGTATTGACAAATTATTTAAAAAATTTAGAACCTTCGCACAAAAATTTAAATTTTCTATCATTCTGCGAGAATGAAATTAAGAAAAACCTGTGCAAAATCCAATAAAAACTACTTTGAAATCGCAAAAAATGATATGAAAAAAGTGGGAAAACGGTATTCCCACCATGCCGCAAAGGATTAAGATGACCAATGAGTTCAAGAAACCAGGAAAAAAATACTTTTTCCTTTATTTTCATGAGGTTCGAATATTGTAGGCTCAAAAGATTCAATGTAGGGTCATTATTGATGGGGATCCAGTGCCCAGTGAACACAAAATTTGGCTACGTCTTTACGACATCGTTACGATATATTTACGACAACTTTACGACATCCTGTGTCCATGTCGTTAAGGTATCTTTACGATATCGTAAATAAGTCGTATGATCTGACGATGTCTTTACGATATGGACATAGGATGTCGTAAAGTTGTCGTAAAGATGTCGTAACGATGTCGTAAAGACGTCGACAAATTTTGTGCCCACTGGGAAGGTTAAACAGCGTCAAAGTAGGATCTGGAGTTATAAAAATGTAGGTTCTAAAGATTCAAAGTAGCTTCAGAGAGGTGTTACAGCCTCAAAGTAGGCTCTAATGTTTCATTCTCTAGAAGTTAAGAGTTTAAAGCAGGGGCTATAAGTTTAAATAGCGTCAAAGCAGTTTCTAATAAGGAGCTGCAACTTCAAAATAGGGTCTAAATTTCTACTCGGGTACTTTCTTTGAAAGAAACATTGCAAATTTCCAAATTCGGAGGTATGACACGTAATTTCCATTTGCCCCTTGCTGGGCAAGCAAAATGATACAAGCGTAAATAATAAATTTTCAAATAGTATGCACATATTCAATTAAATAAATTAAACGTGGATATTCAAATAAATTCGCGAATTTAGTTTTCACGCACAATACCTTCCCATTATGCTGAGAATTTAACAAAACAAGATTCGAAATCTGCACGAAGAACAGAGATGAAAATATAAAGCCGAGAAGTTTCGGTTGAATTCATATTTTTGTCCACTTGCTTTTCAAGGAATATGCAGAAACAGTACACTATTCAGAAAAAAGAATAACTAAAAAATCGTGGTTGATTATCCGAATACTCCAAAAAAATGTGGGTCATGAGAAAGCGATTTTAGCAGAAAAATTAGTTAGATGCCTTTTCCTCTGTTTGACATGTTTTTGTCAGTCTCACTGGCAGAGGCATATCACCTCATTTGGAAATATTTATTTTATTATTGATGCATTTTGTGGTTAATTTATTTTTATTTTTCTAGATATGAAAATTTTAGTTGATTCGCTTCCTTCTAACGTCTGGCTTTATTGCTTGAATAAAATCTCTACACAGGAAGTATTTACTTTGTTTGTATAGTTAATTACTTACTCAGTAAGAAAGCGTGCGGCACTTTTCCCGTCATCTGGAAAACTGTAGATCAAGGCAATATTATTTTAATAAAGCCTTCTTCTCAAAAATGAACGAAGTTAGACAAGACAATTATATCTGTAGAATGATCACATTCTTCGCTGCTGTTGGCTTATATAGTATTTACGTGTAGAAGGAACGAGCACGTTTCTAAGGTTCGGTTAGAAAAGAAAATATTTCGAAAATCTTACAACGTGTGATGATACTTTTTTTCTGAAATACAAAACAGTTTAGGAGAAAAACAGAAAATATCAATGAACCTTTTTATCATATTTATTACAAAAGAGTCCGTTCTTTTTTTATGACATTAGGAAACATGACGCAGCTTCCCCAATTAATAAATTATTTTTCTTCCTATCTCGGCCGAAAATTCGAGTTTCTTCCCGGCGTATCTTTACCGAAACCTACCGTTCCTTCCCGCCCTATGCGCCATCTAACGAATCGTATAGACACTGCTATCTCGACTCTCGACCATGAGGATTTCTAACCTAAACTGAATTTTGTTGATTTTGTTGAAACGAAAAGTCGAGAGGTGTTCGTATTTACTACATAATATTTGCGTATTATTTAGTAAACTGTTATGTGTTATTATTGTAAGCTAAATTGTTACGACGAGAGGTGTTCGTATGGACAGTTATTGCGTTTTGAAGTATTAAATTAGTCTTGCTTA
>NC_046663.1:1540151-1566017 GCF_010883055.1 Belonocnema kinseyi | reverse complement strand
CTTACGTGTCTCACGCGCTTTTGATTGGAAATTTTAACTAAACGACGAATTTTCGGCCGGATAGGAAGAAAAATAGTATACATTACACGGGACGAATGTCGACGGCCCCTTGTAATGTAATGTACTATTTATCAAGCGAATTTTATAAGTAAAATTATCTTCAATTATACCAGTTGTTCTCATATGCTTCTTCTGTACTATAATAATATTCACACCGTAACTAAAAAGAAACTTACGACTATATGATTAACAAAAACTAATCGACCTTGTTATTTCGAATAAATTCATCATTCTGGAAATTTCGAAATCCTAAAATACCTTACTTACGACTGAAGCCAAATATTTTGCTTCAACTCGAATTACTGTCTTTTCTTAAGTGCTGAATCATTTTGAGGCACTTGGCATACATGTCATGAAGCATCAAAATTAGACTTCTCAAAAGTTTCCGGCTATTCTGAAATTTTAATTTAGCAACCCTGATTGAGGACATTTCTAATGGCCTCAAATTTGAACATAGCTCTTTCAGTAAGATATAAAAATTTGATACTTTGTTCAATATTTATTATTTAAAGAAAAACAGAAATTTCAGAGATGAGACCTGAAAAAGGGTATTTTAACAATAATGGACTTGTTACTTTTGCCGTAGTGATAAATTTACATATCATATTGGTAAATACTAGTCTACAAGGAAACATTAAAAAACCGATTTTATTCAGAATATAATATGGTAATTTTCATGGGGGTAGGCAACCCTCATAGAAATAAAAATGCTTATGTTTTTTTATTTTAAATACAAAATGTCGAAATAAGCATTTCAGGATGAAATTTTAAAACTTATAAAACAAAACGGAGCTAATATCAAAATTCCTGTCTAAAGAGATGTGAAAAAATCAGATTCACTTTTGTAAGCAAGAAGTGTCGATACCCTTCAGCATGACAGATATGGTTCGTGCTGAAATATTGACGGAAAACTGTTTTTTTGGGGGTGAACTTGAAGGGTTCTTTCGACCCTATAAATAAACGAATGAATGCATAAAAAATATCTACCCGGGCACTTTCCTTGTAAGTTCCAAAATTTATTTTTTCCGTCAATTAATGTGTAATAATTGTATTATTTTTAAATAAGAAAATACTTTAGTTGGTATAGAAATATGTATTTGCGTTGGCCTCTTTTTCTTCTGTTATGTATAACAGAAACAAAGATAATTAATTTTGGGAATAGCTGTCGCCATGCCTCTTATTATAATTTTTTTTCATTTTTCTTCGTCAATCTTAAAACTGCCGGCTATATTTTAAAAGGAAAATGAGTGAAATTTGAAATTTTGAGATATTCAATAATTCGATAGTGGAAAACTACAAAAAATTTTAAATCCTTATAATTAAAACAGTGAGTAAGAAATATAGTGAATCGTATGAATAGCCTACGTCAACTCGAAAAACATTCCGCATTTTTAAGTTATTTGATTCATTTGGTGGAGACTGTAAAAATTAGACTTCTTTACAGACCTTATCTACTCTGTCATTCTTTGTTGACACAAAGCTGTTCTTAATTGAAATAAACGCCAGTGAAAACAAAGATTTTTAAATTTTTCATTTGAAATTTAAAATAAAAATTTATAACATATTGATAAATCGGAAGCAACATATAATTTTAATACCTTAATATTACCAAGGTTTGAAATCTAAGAACTTGAGGTCCAAACGATCAGCGCCACAACCAAGGCCACTGAGACCCCTTAAGCTTTTATCGATTGTCCATGTTTGTAGACTCTCTCAAACCGAAAAATAGTATGTTTGACTGTGAGCACGATAACTTTTGAAAAAATTAATTTAGTAGACTAACCTCAAATCAACTATTTGAGTGCCGTAGAATCAAGTTCAAGTTCGTAACCCAGTTATTTTGAATGGAAATTCAAAAAGTAGAGCATTTGCAACACTTTTAGGCCATTTTTTCAGGATTCAAAAATTTCATGCACAGGTATTTTTGCCACTCGAAAATTCTTACAATTTAACCTCCTTATTTTTTTTGACAAAAGGAAATGATCAAAGTTATAACATTTTCAAACTTTCAAAAAAATAACCAAAATTCAAATTTTAAGCCAAAAAAATCACGATATGAAAATAGTCAAGAGAAGAGGAGCGTTGCTTTTTGAGAGTCCGGAAAAATCATCGTAACGACTTTTTGAATTTTTTTTACAAATTAAAAATTTTTTTATCAACGATTCTGGTTTCACCCACACATACAAAAAATAATGAAATATAAAAAAGATCATTTTACTGTGAAGCCATGCAAGATGCGAAAAAAAAAAGAAAAGAAAAAATTGTGCACACAAATAAGATCCTTCTATTTATATTAAAAATAAAAATAAATTTTCGGACAAATGACACATGCTACGAAAATGGAATGAATGGACCAAAGTGAACATTTTTTTTATTGTGAAAATCATACTTTTTGGCGGAAAATTTAGTTTCCTGGTTGAAAATTTATATTTTTTTGTAAACATTCAACTACTTGTTTACATCTTTTTTTAAAAGAATTATAATTTTAGTTGAACAAACATTTCCTGACGTGAAAATTAAACTGGTTTGTTGAAAATTGTTTTTTTTTTAAATTAATTTTGTTATCTTAAAATTTGACTTTCATTTTCGTTAAAAAAAATTCTTTTCGGGTGGGAGATTAATTATTTCAATTCAAAATTTAACCACACCGTTTTTTGTTGAGAAATTTACATTTTGTGACAAAAATTCAACTAATTGATCAAAAATTCAATTTTTTACCTGAAAAAGTAACTATTCCATTTTGTTTGAAAAATATACTATCTGGATCAAACTTTCTAACATTATATTTTTAGTTGATAGTGGATTTTGTTGGTTAAAATTTTTATTATTTTGTTAAAAATTCAACTGTGTTTTGCAAAATTCTTATTTCTGCTTAAAACTTCAATATTGTGGATGAAATTTTAAGCAAATGAAAGAAATTAATTTTTGAGAAAATTGTTGAATTTTCAATTTGAACTTTTGCGCACTTTTGAAAAATTGTAAATGATGCAAAAAATGGTAAAAAATGTAATTATAATATTCAATGTTAATATATAAATTATTATAATAATTACAGTTATCGAATAATTTAAAGCGAAAAAAAGTAACGAAAAGAGAAAAGTAGACTGGAAGAGATAATGTTACCTTCGTTTTCTGAAAGCATGAATTTGAATTTTTTTAATTTCAGATATTTGAAAAAAACATCTAGAAAATTTCGAATAAATTTTTATTATTTTACTGAATTTTGCAAAATTTTAGAAAAAGGTCAGTTTAGCTGAAAACTTGTAGTTGTTTAAACCGACTCGTATTATTCTTAATAAATTGCGCTAAAATCTTTCCATTTTTTTTTAATTTAGCACTTCATCAAAACTGCGCGATGTTTTTGAAATTTTTTTTAAAAATTTAGAAATTTAAAACAAATTCGTATTTTCTCTAAATTAAAGAAAAAGATCTTTGAACCATAACAAAATATCTTAGGATATTTTTGAACAATTTAAGTAAATTTAAAAAATGTTTTTAAAAATTATCATAAAATGGGTTTAAGGAAATCATTACTCTTTACAAATTTTAATTTCAAAAATGTTTACAAAACTTCTATATGTATTTTTAAAATGATTAAGACTTTTCGAACAAAATTTACCCTAAAATTGTCTTGATTCCTTTCTAAAAACTGAACAAATCTTTTGAACTTTTTTACAACCTTTAGAAATGTTTACTTAAAATAATTATTGTTTTAATTATTAAAAATTTTCCAAGGAATTTTCAATGAAATTGTGATGATCCTAGAAGCTTTCAAAAGTCCTAAAAAATAATAAATATTAAAACAGATGAATCCTCAGCCAAGAAGATTAATTTTTAAAAACTAGTTACATTTGTAAACAAATAGCTACAGAAGTATGCCACATGTGACTGATGAATTTCCACAAATGGCCAAAAACTTCCGCAATTAAAAAATTACCAATAATTCACAAAAAGGCCAAAATGGTCAGAAATTTTAAACATTACTGAATAATTCAAAAATTCATAATTATTTTTACAAATATAAAAAATTATCGAAATTTGAGATCGGCTGTCTTATGAAAAATATCTTATGTAGCATGGGATAGAAATTTGATTTTCGCAGGGAATCTTTTCATTTGAAAATTTTCTTTTGTATCAAATTTTCTGTTGCGGGAATTTTTGAATTTTTTAATATCACTAACTTTGGGGAATTTTCATTATTTCATATAAGGGAATTTCGAAAATAATTACAAATATAATAATATTTTATTACGGAAAAATGGCAGACTAAGATAAGTTTTTTATTGGAATTGTTATTAAAAGTTACGAATTTTTGTATTCCAATTCAACCGCTACGTTAAAAGTGTACTTTTTCACTTGAAGATTCATCATTTCAGTAGAAAATTAATTTTTTTGCTGGAATATTGAACTATTTCCTTGAAAAGTCGTTTCTTTTGTTCTTAAAAAATATTTATTTCTATTACAAAGTCCATTTTTATGTTAGAAAATTGATTTACCCCATTAAAAATGTATCTTCTGGATTGAAAATTCACATATTTTCTTGAAATTAATTTTTTTAATCAAAAGTTCGTAATTCTTGTTCAAAATGCATTAGATTGGTTGAAAATTAAACTATTCAGTTAAATATTCTTTTGTTCAGAAAGTTCAGGTTTTTCATTAAAAATACATTTAGACTGTAAAAAATGTCTGTTTTGGTAAAAAATTGTCATTTTTGTTACAAATTTATCTATTTGGTAAAAAATTCAACTGTTTGGGAGAAAATTAATGTATTTTGTTAAAAATTAGATTTTTTTCCAACATTCATTTTTTTTGAAAATGCATTTCTTTTGTTAAAAATTAAACTAATTCGTTAAGAATTTTTTGTTTGTTGTTGAAAATAATTCTTTTCATCTGAAAATGGAATAATTACATTTTCACTTAAAAATTAATCGTTCTTTGTTTAAAATTTTTTTTAAATTTTGTATTGTTTTGTCAGAAATTCATCCACTGTGTTAAAAATATAACTACTATGTTAGAGATGTAATATTGAATGTGATATGAATTTTTAAATTTAAAAAGAAGCAGAAGGTAAAAAAAACATTTGCTCTTTTGACATATTTCTTTTGTCTTGCATTAAAAAAATGCAAATGATTATTTTTCATAAAAAAAAATCCAATTTTTCCGAATTCAACGCCCATTTATTTAATTTTAATCTTATTGACCTATTTTAAGTAATTAAAATTATTATATTAAAATTTAAACTATATATGTACTATCAGATCAATTTTCATAATAAAAGTTATTGAATAAATTGAACTGATTAGACATAACGAAATTTTAAAATGAGGCCAAACGAAATAATGTCACCATTGTCGTCGAAAAATATGATCTTGTTTTCTAGAATGTCAAGTTTATTCATGAAAATTTCTTATCAGCAAGTCTGAATTATCTTGTGTCAAGAGGATACGAAACAAGTGGTTTCTATATTGAAATTTTTTAAAAGTGATACATAATAATGTATGAGACAATACATAAAGTGAAAGAAATTCTTAAAAAAAAAAAAAATTCTATTAAAAATTGTATTGCAACTATAATATCATTTTACCATCCATTTAATTATCTTTAATGCTATTTTACGATTTGAACCAAAAATGTGCATCGTAGATTATGCATTACAAATTTGTAGTTCTTTTTGAGAAAATAACTTTTATTTAATTTTTTTTCTGTAGCTTGTATAATTTTTCTACAAAATTATTTATTTTTTTATCTTGTTTGTTATAGATAAAGCGAAAACTACGCATTCAATCAAAAAGCGATTAACAACAACTTTGCAGATATTTTTTGTCTGAATAATTTTTGTCTATTCATTTTTCTCGTTTCTTGCAAAGTTTGACCGAAAAATGAAATTTTTTATTGTTCATTTTTTTTGCAATCAATATTTGAATTTTCGATGTTCTAAGAAACTTCAAAAAGTATGACTTAACATTTTTTTTCAATTTTGATAATGCGATAAATATGGTAATATTTGTACGGAAATAACGTTTAGGTTATGAAACTAAAAAATTGGAAAAACATTGGAAAAATCTGGAGGGGGGGGGTCTGATTTTACAAATACGAAATAATTTCGTGAAATAATAAGTTTTCGTAACTCGTGTCGTTTTTTTCAAATTAATGTTTTTAATTATTTTAAATGAATTTTTATAAAAAAGATTCTAAAAAATGTATAAACCTGTTCTGTCTCATCAACTTTTGTATATTCAATTTTTTTCGTCTTTCTTATCGTTTTTTCAACAATTAAATTTCTTTATTTTTATTTTTAAAATTTTACGATTAGAAAAAATCTACTCGCCCCATCAAAAAATGATTATTAACAAATTGGCAGATCTTTTTGGGCAAATAACTTACACATGTTAAATTTTTTTGTACCTTGTATCATTTTACAGAATAAATCATATTTTTTACGATTAATGTTATTTTCTACGATTGAAACAAAAACTGTACGTTTAATCAAAAAATTATTATTAGCAAAACTTATAGATTTTTTTAGCGTACAACTTGGGCCTATAATTTTTCATCGTTCCTCTTTTCGATGATTTTGAATAACCGTGCAGAGAATTTTTAAGTCATGAAAAAAGTGGTTTCAAAAGTGTTGGAACTGCTGTAACTTTTCGAATTTTCATCTAAAAGGGCTGGAATTAATCGCCAGGAAGATTAATATTCTACTACATGATACAAAGTTAAAAAAAGGAGAGAAATTTTCAAGCAAGCATAAAGTAGTTAAATTTTCAGTTAAAACCATTAATTTGAAAAAATAAAAACTAATTTTCAAGCCAAAGAAATAAATCTTGAACCAAAACGATTAGTTTTCTATCTAAACTTATTAATTTTTGACAAAATTCATGAATTTTCAACAAAAAAGGTGAATTAAACGCATTAATTTTTTACCAAAAAAGGCAAAGTTTAAGTTAAATACAGAAATTTGCAATCCGACAGTTAGTATTAATGTCTGAAAATCACGAGAAATGTAAATAATTTCTTATTTCGGTGACATTTGGACTCCTTTTCGTAATAGACAGTAGTTTTTTTTTCAAATTGAGACTTTGTCTGCTGCCTTCCATGTTTGAAAAAAACTACTTAAAATACTTTTAAAACGTCACTTCCGATTATTCCACCAGATGTAATGTATTATTTTCTGAAAGAGAGAAGTTTTAGTAATCAGTAGCAATAATTCTCATCAAGCCCCGATATGAACCCAGTGGGCACAAAATTTGGCGACGTCTTTACGACAACTTTACGACATCCTAATTCCATGTCGTTTCACTGTCTTTACGATGTCTTAAAGACATCGTCAGATCATGCGACTTATTTACGATATCGTAAAGACAGTGAAACGACATGGACATAGGATGTCGTAAGGTTGTCGGAAAGTTGTCGTAAATATGTCGTAACGATGTCGTAAAGACGTCGCCATATTTTGTGCCAACTGGGAAGCCTTGCCTATTTGATTCCTTGAAGGAAAAACTACTTTCCGCGAACGCACAGGCATCAATTTCGATTCAGCAGTCGCGACTTAGTTTTTCAATCCCGGCTTTGGTAGTTTGAGTGTCATGTCAGTTTTTACTAACCTGAGATTTAGATATTATATCACGCCAAGTACAATTTTGTTTTAAAGACACTCCTACTTACTAATCAATGGGAGGAAATTAAAAGTTAGGTAATTATTATAATAACTTATCTGCTTATCAACATCTGTTCACCCAAATAACGCCCGATAAAATCATCTTGACAGAAAACTAGCAATTTGAAGGCAATTGTTCACGTTGCTCTAAATAAAAAAAAACAGTCTCTAAATGATGGATTTACCCTAGATTCTTATAATGAATCTGTGTCGCTCAAATTTCTTGGAACTCAATTGAACATTGATTTTCGTGTACTTTAGAGGATCGGCGATTTTCTGTGTGAGGAGTAAAACCGAGGCCTGAAAATTCTACGATGAGGAATTTCTCTTAAGCCACAAATATATCTTGTTCCAGCTAGCTTTTGAAAAACCGGTGATTTCAAAAATCAAGAAACTAAGACATGCTCTTCTGGATTCATACTAATAAAGACTCCAAAGCAGACTTGTAGAATTCCCCATACGCTGCGGTACCATAGATGAATTAGAGCACATCGCAGATTTTCTGTGAACGGCTCTGACAGGATTATATGAGAAAAATTGCCGTTTAAGTACAATTAAAACTAGGAAAAACATAGAACAGTAGAAAAAATAGAACAGAATTCTATTATAGTACACTAGTAACAGAGTTCTAAGAACGTTACAGCAGGTCAAACAAAAATTAGTTGCCTTCAGACTGAGACATCTATAAGACGTCACAACTTAAATACAATAAAAAATTCAGAATTTGTGCAGAGCAAGCTTGGGCAGCTTTCTGCGAGGAATCAAACAACATTGTGAAAACAGCGAGGCTCCGCAAGATCCTGGCAAAAAATCCGATAGCTCGCCTCGAGCATACAAGGCGTGATGTTGTTGAGTTTATAGAGGACCAAGAAGCATGGCTGCACCTGATGGAAGTGTACTTCTTTGTTTTTAGCGAATTAGAACTGACCAAGAGGTGGAAGGCTGGGGCTACAAGAGAGAGAAAGCTGACTGGGATTGTTGTTGATATCAAGATAGTAGTATGTGTCGTTAAGCCTTTCTGATCCTTCAAATCATTAGGAGCGCTGGAGATGTGGTCGAGAGATATATCAGTGGTGAGGAACTTATAGCCTTCCCGCTGAACAGGGGGTAGTACGCCCTTCAAGCAGGATGATAGGTAGAAACTGTGCTTTGTGCTGTCGTGGCAAAATTAAAGCAGCAGCTGGAACAGGAGGGGGAGAGATTCTAGCCGCACTTCGGTTTGCCGTTAGGTTATTAAAAAAGATGCTGATCGCATATAGATGACAATCTACCTGGGCAGCCAAGCGACATTAATAGAATTTGGGAAACCAAAAATAATATCAGACCTGACTTGAGAATGTACGAGGCATTGAAACAACTAAAAAACAACTGGGACTAGCGACTTGCTGCATCAGGCTTGCCATCAAAATATGGATTTAGGCGAATAATTGGGAGTACTATTAAGATCAGCTCAGCCAATTAGCTGTTATTAATAGTTTCAAATATTACAATGACCATTAGTTGTTTTAAATTAAATAAAAGTAGAGAGACTTCAGAAACATTCACTTTTGCATTCGTTTTTTCAACAACCCTACGTCACTCCTAACAATATATTTGTACTTTTAAAAAGTAGCATATGTAATTGCACATCTCCCCATAACAGCAAACATATTACGCAGGATTTCATTGCGCATACTGTTTGTTATAATTAGGGTACCTTTTCACGAAGGCCTATTTTGAAATAATCGTGCAATTAATATTTTTCATAGGATTCATTTCTAGCTGTTTTTTTTTATTTATGGCAAATTTGATTGGTTGAGAACCTAGAAACGAACTCGATGTTTCAAATTGATTCATTAGTTTATTCAAATTCGACCTCCGTAAAAAGGTACCCTTATTTTATAAAGTTGAAAATATACTTAGGGTATTTTCTTGAGTAAAGAAAGAAATTCAAAAGGATTAATGCAAGATTCCCTTTTTAATAATTGAATATTATTGATAATGACTTATTTATAAATGTGAGCATAAAGAATTCGTTTATCGACCAAAGGCTTACGACGAAAATTTTCTTGCATATGAATCAGTGCTCCCAATTTTTGGAACTTTTCGAAATGCGCTTGCTTCGCGCCAGCAATACGATTTGTTACTTTAGGCGTGCGCATTTTAAATTATATAAATATTCAAATGTTATATTTATAATGAATAATGACTGGGAAATGCTTCAAATGTGATTTATTAATCCTAAAATAGAATTTTTGAGTGACAGATGAAAAAATATTGTCATTTTATTACAAAAACACGTTTTTTATTTTGACTTTAGAAAAAAAAAATTTTTATTTATTTTTAGTAACTTTATTGATTTTATTTCAGCTCAAATTGTTGTGAATGAAACCAATAAAAATTAGAAATTCGACAGAGACAAGATTAATCATTGTGCTAAAAAAAATGATTTCTTTCTCTGAACTCGGAATTTACAGCGTCTTTTTAATTGAAATAAAATTAAATTTGTATCTGTCACTTAAAAATCTTATGTTAGGATTAAGAAATTACTGTTAATGCATTTCATAATCATTATTTATTTTAAATATCACATTTGAATATCGACACTATTCAAAATCAGCGCGCCAACAGTAACCAATTGTGTTGCCGGCGCGACGCAAGCGCAGTTCAAAAAGTTGCCAACATTGTGAGCACTGACATAAATAAGCCTTTATATTTACAAGTTTGCTGCATAACCTGCAAATGATATTTATCAAGTCATTATATCTATTTGAATTACGATATTATTTTGTAATTTAATTATCTTCATTAATTTATGTCCACCAGAGTTCGATTACATGTGTGATTTAAGGTAAATATTGTATTCTTAATTAATCATAATATCGCAGTGGGCAAAGCGAAAAATAGGTTCTTTAGGAATAGGCTTAATTACATCTGAGATACTTGCGAACCCCAAGTGCGGTATTATTTAGAGCGCATTTATCGTTTTGGGTTCGTTTTCAGCAAGCAAGGTTCATTTTTGTTGCAGCTCCTTTGGAACCATAAACGGGTTCCAATGGAAGCTTCAGTTTTTTCTGTGCAGTGGCCACCCGACTTAAATTTGTGAAATGCTGAAATTTTTTCTAGTTAAAATATGTTGTCGATTCTCTTATTTTTCAAGCCAAAAATTTAAAAGTGGATGTTGAGAATCCAATGACTTTTCCCTCGCATTTAATGCAATAATTTTGAAAAAAGTCTGAAAAAAATGATGAGGAAAGAGATAGAGCTGAAAGTTATAAACATAAAAACATAACCTATCATTCCTTCAGGCATTTGAAGATTTCCATAATCTGGCATTAGAGTTAACTAGCTTTTTATAATAATAGTAACACAAATAGGCCACATACATAAACAGACTTTAAGGTAAAATACTTGACATTTAACGAAAAGAAACTTGGCTGATTTAACTTTCAAATTGTAGCTGCCAAAAATGACATGCTTCGCGACCAAACAATTTTACGCGGGCCATCTATCTGAGTTCTGATTCTGCATGATGCTTGAGTTAAACCCGATATGAGATTGGTACATGCACTATACCTACTGTGGCTACGCGACACACACTTGTAAAGATTTGAGAGGCTATGTCAGTGAGGGGTTTCACACACGTAAACAGGTGGAAGAGTGTTCAGATCGTTAGCTACATTAATACCCAGTAACTAAAGTTCAAAATTGCGGCTGCAGCGAGAAAATTAAAATCAATTTAATTATATAATTATTTAAATAATGGAAGCCTTTACTGAAAGATCAAAAAATTTAGAATAAAGAAGAACTTAAAATTTAAGTTTATGGGCATATATTTCAATGCTGCCTGCTGCGTTAAAACGTTTCTGCTACATATCTGCATTAATAAAAACAACGATGCAAAGCATGAAAAATTCCATTACCTAAAGAAAAATCAGCGACGCCACAACAAAATACATATCAACTGTCCTTTTAAACAAGTGTCGCCTGGTAGTTCACAATGCGCAGTCGCATAGCTGACCATGGTGCCATCTAGAATAATATAATTTCGAATTTTTCGGCATAAACGCTTTACCGGAAATTCATGCCAGTAAAACCCCCAGCTGGGCCACGCACATTTAGTTACCGAGTCCTGGATCTGCTCGTGGATTTAAAACCCATATATACATAGCAATAATATGCACATTGCGGGTATAGGGGCAGTTGGGGCGCCACTTTACTATCAACTAACATTTCTAATGCATTGTGACCATGGACGTAGAAAACGAGGGACTAGGCATGCCATTGCGAGGTTGATGCAATGTGGCGGGAGGTCCGCCACCTTTTGATGTCCCGTGACAAACATGGCAGCGCCCACATGTTTGTATTTTCATGCACAGTTTGTCAGCAAAAAACGCTAGTGCGCATGATCAAGTGGCATATCGTAAGATGGCGGCTCTCCCTAGTCATGGAATTCTCCCCCCTCCCGTGGATTCAACCCCGCTCGTCAATTTAGGATGGCATGCCTAGTCCCGTGTTTCCTATGTCCATGATTGTGACTCTTATTCTCTTTGACAATAATGTTACTGTTGTCAGTTGAAGAAAGAAAAAGATTCATTATCCTCAAGGTAAAGTATGAAAGCATCTTATGTTGTATGTAATGTATAAATTTGAAAATAACTGTACTTAGTAAGGCAAAACTCACCACTGCTGGTGGATGCGTTTCATTGGTATGATAAAAAAGATGATCATATTCACATTTCCCATGATGTAATAATATGACATCTGGAATATTGATTTATATTTATTATAGTGTGTATGGTTATATCGTCTTACAAACCTTATCCTTTAAAAAATGGATATATTATATTTAAAATGTGAATTAGTCCAAATTGAATTATTTCTCATTGAATATTTTAAAGATAGAAACAAATTTTGATTTAAAAGAATCCAAGGTTAATATATTTCAGATTTGAAACGCGCAAACCAAACCATATGCAAAGTTGATATTTCAAAATATTTAACAATTAATTTTCAGAAAATAAGGAAATATCTTGCTACATTACTGCCTAGCCCACAATCTCTTATGCAGTCCAAATACCCTAACTTCACAGTTCCACGCGAAAAACCAGTAGATATGCAAACGTCTGTGGATCCTACGTTCTAGAAACATAAATTTTTTGTTGATTCACAGTTTTCGGAAAACTAATCGGTTTTCTATATAAAGAATACTGTGTACGATTTTGTTCACTTACATAGTTTTTACAGAGCTCGACACACCAAGCGAGACTTTGCTACAGAAAATATAATTTTAGTTAGCAGAAGCATTGTTTATCAAAGCTTATACAGTTTCATAATAATTTGAAATATCACTCCAAAACAAAGTTCTGAAGAAAGCAAAACTCACCCCGTGGCGTGGAGGACGGTTCTGTTTAATGAAACAGAAAAATTATATTATAGGTATCCTAAATATGAAGCGCGTGACATCTTTTAATAATGTACTAATTATATGAATTTCAAAAATAACCGTCTTAAAATAAGTAAAACTCACAGAATCTTTGAGAGGCGCATATCCAAATTTTCTATATTCCTTTAAGAAATGTAATTTTTGTTAGCAAAAGTACAAGTTATCAAAGCTCTTACAGTTCCATAAATGTGCATTGAAACACAAATTTCACATAATATAAAATTTTATTTAAATATTATATATAATATGTGTGAGCGTCCGCAAGATAAAAGTATAAAATGAACATTCTCAGCTGAAAAACGAGTCAACTTGGCACTCTTGAACTTGGAACTTCAGAAAACAGTTTTACGCCAAAAACGCGTCGAAACTTTGCGAGTTTCATAATCACACATGTTACGAACGGTCCTTTCATATTTTTTTCGACATGGTTAAAAAGACTCTTATTTTATCGATACTCTGACCATCAGGGATAACTAAGGTATCCCTTTCGGAATGGTCAATACGCACATATTTTTTTCACTCATTTCGACCATCCAAGAAGGAGCAAATAAGCAATTGCGTATGGTCCATTTCTTGATTTTTGCGCATTAATTATGCGCGTGAAAATTTAAAGGGTATCGCTAATTGGCTCCAATTAGCATAACGAAATCGTAGACCGCATAGTGATGTCTGTTAAAAAAGAAAGGTTTTTACCAACTATTTCAGTGTAAAGTGAAGTGTATTTATTGAGGATTCATTGGAAATATCTTATTCTGTAAGTACCTGTTTTAAATGAGTAATTGTAACGTTAATATTTTCTATTAGTAATGCGAGATTTAAGACATTTAATAAAAATCATTTTGAGGTTAATGTTAGTTTGAAATATATTGTAATTATTTAAGTAATCACTGTTAATTATAGCATTAGTCAATTAAGGATAAGCTTGAATTGTACTCATTAATTTGAAACGTAATCATTATTTTTCAGTTCTGACATCAACTGCTGATATTCATGCAAAGACAGATGGCAGGGGCAGGGTCAATGCACTCGTGATCCTACATCCAGTTGATGGAGTCGATTGTCTGAGAAAATCAGATCGACCATCTGAGATTTCCAAACTGACCCTTCACAATGATCGGGTCAGCCAGCTTGAAATGACCGAGACGACGGTCTGAGACAATCGAGTCGTCTTTCTGAGATTGTCGATTTGGACCTCTCGTTTTTATCTTCTAGAGATAGCAGCTTTAGCCATATTCACGAGCTGTTCTATAGTCGACCCTGCAATATGATCTGTCTGCACATTTATATGGCCAAACAAGCCTTCCATTTTTCTCCGTGTAGGGCGCGCAACGGTGTAATCTCGCGCTCGGATATTTATTCTTTACATTTGGAATGCTTGAAAAAAACTTTATAAAAAAGATCTCTTTTAGATGGCAGTATTTATATGCGTCTTCATATTCTGAATTTCCTACTTAATTAAGTATAGTAAAAGATTAAGTTTCTCAAAGCTCTGTAGGCTTTGAGGTACACATTCTCATCGTGGAAATCGCGCTGCGCGCTCGATTTTCGGCCGATATTTGTAAACAGATACTGTTCAATATTTTTTTCTCTCGTAACTTTCGTCGTTTTTCCACACATTAAAAAATTTTTTTTAATGTTATTTTTCACGAATAAAACAAAAAGTATGCATCCTATCAAGAAGTTATCCTTAACGAAATTGTAGATCTTTTTTAGGATAACAATTTTTGTTCATTCATCTTTTTTCGTATCCTACATAGTTTGTCCGCAAAATGGAATTTTTTATTTTTCGTTATTTGTCGAAAAAAGTCATGAGGATAAATTGTTTTATTTGTTTTTTTTTTTTTTTGATATTATAAATATCCGTACATAGAATTTTCAAGTTCAGAAAAAAGTGGTCTCAAAAATGTTCAAAATACGCTCACTTTTTGAATTTTTATCAAAGATAGCTGGTTCACGAACTCGTCCTTTCTTTAAGAACCTTAAATAAGTGTGCCAAAGATTGATTTGATTTGCTCATTTTTTTGAGAGTTATCGTGTTTACGGACACATAAAACATATTTTTTTTTAATTGTTCAGTTAAATTTTAAATAAATGAAACAGACTTTATTATAAAACGATTTTAATGTCCACTACTATGTAACCATCAATTTCGATTATTTTTCATAATTTCGCATTGATTCATCTTCATTATAATATGTTACCAAAAGGTATATTTACGACACCAGAGTTCAGTGACAGATAAGTAAGAAAGTTTTAAAAACAATTTTGCAACAGAATTGTTACCTTTTATTGTACTTTTACCCTTACTCTCGACATCCCAAATTCTAATTCCTCACCTCGGTTTTACTCTCGTAATAATTTGTAGCATGGGTGAAGGAAACACGTGAATAGGCATGCCATTGCGGGGCTGATGCAATGAGGGGGGAGGTCCGCCATCTTTTGATGTCCCACGACAATCATGGCAGCGCTCACATGTTTATATTTTCTTACACAGTTTGTAAGTAAAAAACGCTCGTGCGCATAATCAAGTGGCACATCGTAAGATGGCGGCTCTCCCTGCTTATGGAATTCTCCTCCCTCCCGTGAACTCAACCCCGCTCGCCAAGTTAGAATCGTATGCCTAGTCCCGTGTTTCCTATATTCCTAATTTTTCACACTCACATTTTTTTATAAGACTTCAAACTTTGATTTTATTTATCAAAAATGCTATCAGGGTGGCCACCCACCCAGAAGAATCGGGAGAACCGAGAAAAAGCCAGGAGAGAAATATTAAACCGGGAGATTTTTCGTATTTTATTGTTTGCGCATTTTGTAATTTTTTAATGTTTCCAATTAGAAAGTACATCATTTTCAAAGTATTTAAAATAATTATACTCTAAATTTTCACAATATTTCTCGCAATACTTAATATCTCGAGAATTCTTCTATTATGTTAGAATTGTAAGCAACAAGGCAAATTTTCAAACGATTCTAGCCGTTCGAATGCTACCTGCTGCAACCCACTGATTTCTATCTTTCGCAAAATTCATCCTTTCCTCAACAAATTTTTCGATTTTTTATAATTTTATTGATCCGAAAATTTTGCAAAACCCCGGATATTCGACAAGTTTTCTTTCTTTCGTTCGCAAATCCTTTGGAAAAAATATGTATTGAGACAGTGCCGTACATATAAAAAATTCAAAGTCGGATTTAACCAACAGCCTTAAGGTAAATTTAAATTTTCTCTACTTACATTTCAAGAAACATGTGGAAACAATACACTACTGAAAGACAACACAGAAAAAACGAAAGATAAAGTTTACATCGATTTCAAGTGAAAGATTCACCGCAACAAAAATTAACCTTGCCGGATAAACTTTATATGAATCGATGATAATTTTCGATTTTTAACCTTGCCTGGATAATCTTTCGCCTTATAATCGCTCCATTTTTATTCGAGATGTAGCGAGGATAACGACGCCAGCGCTATCTATCGTCGTTTAACTTCATTAAATTGGAGAGGACCGGGGATTCCCATCTGTCAGTTGCGTTTTGCGCTCAGAATCAGAATCATTCTCCTAACCTCGGTGAAACTTTTGCCGAAATATTTTTAATTTTTAACTGTTCCAAGTCTTACCTGCAACACATTTTAACTTTTGTATTTTCTGTGTCGTTTTAAAACTGGCGTCCCGATTTATAACTCGAATTAACTCGTACATTGCCCGTTTCCCATTGCTGTTAAGGACACCGCAGAAGACGACAGCTTTTATTTCATTGTAGGATAAACTTTCGCCAAATAGCATGTAAACTTTAACAGTGGGAAATTTTACATGCAACAAAATTTAACTTCAGTTTTTTCTGTCAGGAATAACAAAAAAAAAGTCGTCCTTAACTTCACAAAAGCTCAAACAAAATGTGCGCTATGGAAAATGAATTTTAGCAGAAAAATAAGTTAGATCCCTTTTCCTCGATTCGTTTGAAATGCTTTCATAATTCTTAAGTGAAAAATTATGCGAACTCAGTTGGGACTATTTATTTGATTATTGATTCAAATTGAGGAGAATTTCTCCTTTTTCCGAGAGATCGAACTTTTAGTTCGAAGGCTTCTTTCTGAGGTCCGGCTTTATTTCTTTAATAAAATCTATACAGAGCAAGAATGTATTTTGTTTGTATATAAAATTACTTACTCAGTAAAAATGCGGACGTCACTTTTCCCGTCATTTCGCAAACTTAAGCTCAAGATAGTATTTTGCCAATCAAATTTTTTATGAAAAAAAACTAATTGGAACTAAAGGAAACTTGAAGCTATGAGAATAAATCAAATTAGTAAAACCTCATTGTCTCGATTGAAGTCATCATTCTCAGAAAATTTTTAATCCTCGAAATATTGTACTTACGTCTTAAGCCGAACATTGTGCTTCAAATCGAACTGTCATTTCTTAAGCCTTATATTATGTAATATGTTTATTATTTTATATAACTTGATATATTATATCACGAAGCATCAAAATTGACGCTTCTCAAAATTTACAGGCTCACAGAAAAACGCCGATCCTCAAAAGTACACTAAAATTGTTGTTTCTTTGAGTTTCAAAAAAAATAAGCCACACAGTTTTATTTTGAAAATCTAGGGGAAATTAATCGTTTTGAGACTATTTTTTCTCATGTCGAGCAACGTGAACTATTTTTTTCAAACTGACAGTCACCTGTCTAGATGATTTTTTCAGGCCTTTTTTGAAAATTGAAATCAAAGCTATCCTATAATTAAGGGCTCATTTAGAGCTTTTCAGGGCTGCAAGTCCTAAATTTTGGGTCCTGCAATTTTTTTATGAAAAACGTGTTGCCTGCCTACTTCACATGAAGCTAGCACCGCCGCACCTGTAACTTTAAAACTACTTATTCAGTCTAATTACATTTTTTTAAGAATTAAAAATAGGCCGGTCATGTATCTCGGGTTTGGGGAAAAAGCTAAGTAGAAAATTTTAAATTTTGAATATATGTACTTTCTCAAAATTGTGTTTCGTTATGCAGTTACTAGAAAATATGGACACTTACTTAAAGATAAGTAATTCATATCAATTTATTATAATTTTACGATAAAAAAATGTTTAAACCTACAAACTACAAATAACGCTGAAATATTGACCCGGGGGGGGGGGGTAACACTCTCTTTATTATAAATTCAAAGATTTAGGCCTAAAATAAACACAAAACCAAAACGACTCTGTCGGTTCCAGTTCTGCCCCCCCCCCTCCCAACCATCCCTTATTAATTAAAGTTTTGGTGGGACTGACGTTATAACTACAATCTCCACCATAGGACGATTTGCTACTTAACTTTGACATGATTTTGACTCAAAAAATAAACTTATTGCACAAAGGTGATAGTTGGGCGTATAGTCAAAACAATGAAGAATACAAACTAGAAAATAGCCTCGGAAAGGACTGGAACTTTTAATGACAAAAGGCATGCACACGGATAATCTGAAGGTCATGTTTCAGGCGACGAATAGAGACTGGGTGTTTTGAATGCTAGGGGAGTAAATGATCTCTAGGTAAAAGAATTGCGTGAAACTACGGACGTGAGGAAACTTAGTACATATTTTATGTGTGCTTGAAACAAAGAAAAAGGGATGCGCAACTAAAGACATAAAAAACGGCATGTTGAAAGGCGGATTTGAAATATGGTCAGGAGTAGACAGTGAATCACATGGTAAACAAGAAATAGATCTGATTTTGAATGAAAGAGCAAAGCAGTATCTCGGAGACCATGATTTCGTATCTCCCAGACTGCTGTGGGCTAGAATGAAAGTAGGAATCAGAAGACTATTTATCATAGCATGTTACGCGCCAGTCGATAGTGATCCCAGAGAAATAACAGATGCCTTCTGAGACACTTTAAATGACACAATAAATATTCGCGAACATGGGGAAAGAATAATTCTACTAGGAGACATGAACGGATGGGTGGGCATCCAAAATCAGGATATAGAAAGAGTACAAGGTAAGTTTGGGGATCCAAGAACTAACCATAACGGAGATAAATTAGTTGGTCTATGCTTAGAAAGGGCTCTGTTTATTACAAATACTTGGTTTAGGCATAAAATAATCCACATGTACACCTGGTCTAAAGGAAATAGCCGCAGTATAATTGACTTTGTTGTTGCGGATGAAAGACTAAGAGAGTTAGTCAAAGATACAAGGGTCTTGAGGGGTCCTGAATTCACTACTGATCATTACCTTGTGATTTCAAAAATTAACTTAGGTCGAAGATGGAGAAAAAAGAGAACCAAGAAAACAAAACAAACGCGAATAAAAACTGAGAACCTAAAGAAACCGAACGTGCGAATAGATGTTCAAAATAAGACAACCGAAAGCATAGATAGGGCTACATGGGAGGACCGTATAAAAAACAAAGATATAGGGGGTGCCTGGATAATGTTACGGTATATCATTGTTAGATGTACGATCGAAGTGTGTGGTACCGCAGTAGTAGGAACAATGTCTGGCGATGCGTGATGGAATGATGAAATTCAGGCTGCCCAAAAAGCAAAGAGAGAAGCGTATAGGAGAACTTTGAACATCGCAGGTCTTAGCAGTGAGGAAATAAGTAGACGTAGAAATGATTATAGACGCGAAAACAGGATACTTAAACGATTAGTTAAAGAAAGTAAAGATACAATTAGAGCAGAAGAAGAGATAGAAATACAAAACGACTTTGAAGGAAGCAGGAAACTACTTTGTAAAAAAATTAAAGGAAACAAAAGTACAGAATTTGTCAACATCAGAAATAGTAGGGGGGAAATAGTATATGATGCAGACGGAATACTAGAGGCTTTCAGAGACTATTTTAGGAGACAATTCAGAGATCAAGCTATAGGACACCACAACTGCGATGTTGAAAAACAATGCGACAGAAAACTCAATTGAGAAAGTCTGTGTCAGTGAGGTTAGGGATATAATTAAGAACTTGAAAAACGGTAAGGCTGTCGGGGTAGATGGTATTAACGGTGAAATGCTTAAACACGGTGGCACGTGCATACTACATAGACTGTGCGAATTGATAAATTTATGTTTCGAGATGAGCGACGTCCCAAACGATTGGAAACAAGCTATTATCGTACCAATATACAAAATTAAGGGAGATAAAAACGACTGCAATAATTACAGAGGGATTAGCTCATGAAGTACCGTAAGTAAAATATACTCAAAAATACTTATCCGTAGGGTTATGAAAATAACAGAGGCAAAGATTTGGGAAGTCCAAAGTGGGTTTATGGCAGGAAGGTCATGTACAGATCAAATATTCAGCTTAAGGCCAATAGCAGAAAAAAGTTTGAGATTAGGAAAAAAAGTTTTCTGTGCATTTGTTGACCTAGAAAAAGCTTTTGACAAGGTAGATAGAAGTAAACTTTGGGAAGTCCTGAAAGAGTATGGAGTCAATGGATGGATCCTACAAGCTATAAAAACAATATATACAGGTAGCGAAGCGAGAGTAAGAGTGAATGGGAAATTGAGTGACTGTTTCGATATGATGCATGGAGTTAGACAAGGATGCGTTGCGTCTTCATGGTTATTTATATTAATTATGGCCAAATGTTAAAGAATAGCTCTTTTCTACGAAGAAGGTGTGGATCTTGAAACAGTAAGGGTACGTGGGTTAGCGTTCGCAGATGATAAGGTTGTTATGGCAGAGTCTATCGAAGACTTACAAAGAATGTTGAATAAACTAGATGCAAGCATGAAGAGCATGGGCCTCAAAATTAACGCAAATAAAACAAAAACTATGGTGTTCGAAGGAAAGAGTGAGAAAACACTATGCAATATTCTATTAAATGATGAGAGAATTGAACAAGTTGATAAGTTCGTATACCTTGGTAGCTTATTTACTAGGGACGGGAAAATAGATGAGGAATTAGATAGACGAATAAGTGAGGGTACGAAGATTATTGGTAGAGCAGGTCCCCTTATCAGAAGTAAAAATATATCAAATAAAGCTAAAATAGCCATACATAATTCTATATTTGTACCGACTGTACTATACGGTAGCGAGACATAATCCTATTAAGAAAAAGATAAGAATAAAGTTAATGTAATTGAAATGAGATTCTTGGGCATGATATGCGGGAAATCTATGATGGACAAAGTGAGTAACGACCTAATTCTCAAAGAATTTAGTGCAGATGAGATGTTAGTAGACACATGGCAAATAGTTAATAAAAAGAGTGTCAGTAGAGTGAATGTCGCCTAAAGCAAAAGACCTGAGACACTAATGGAACCAAGTGTGGAACCTCACATAACGACTTTGTGAGGATCTTCGCTTGGGGTGATTGCTAGAGAGTTTGATCAGCAACCTGGGTCGGAGCAGTGTTGTGGAACGAACGTGTTATTTACATAAATAAGGCGATAATTCTGGATCAATCTGAAAATTCTCTATCCATTCCTCACATTATTCTTTTCCCCACCGAGTGAGTCACGCATACCCGGAAAGGGAAATGGCCTAATGGTGCAATAATAAAAATAAGGGCTCATTTAGTATATAAATATAAAGTAGCGAGCACTTTTTTATATAGGTAATATTTAAACCAGCAACTAATTTTTTCTACATATTTTAAATTATTTTTTACGAATCGTTATTTTTAATTGAAAACTAAGTTAAAAAGCATTATAAAAGAATTATATAAATCGAAAACTGTGCGTTTTACAAAGGTTTTTAAAAACCAGAAACTATTTATTTGTCACTAATCTAATCAAATTGTTGATGGAATTAAGGGTTCATTTAGGGCTGCAAATCCCTACTAGGCCCGATCCCACAGACCTTTTAATCTTTTTCTAAAGAATGCCTACTCCGGTTTCACATAAGGAGCTGGCACCACCATCTCAATGGGCACACAATTTTAGAACATAATTGGAACGTCCTAAAAACATTTTTTTGGACGTGCAAGTCAAAAGACGTTACTTGGACGTTTTAAAAAATGACCTAAATAAGACCAAATAATGTTTTGAAAACGTTTTATGTTCGAATTACGTCTTTAAAACGTTTCTGGAACATTGTATGTTTATGGAACGTTATATGGTCTGACATTGGACATTTTTAGGCCGTTCTGAAGATGTTCTTTTACATTAATGCCCACTGGGACACTTATAACTACGAAAACAGAGTGACAATCAATTCCAAAATTATACCAAAATTAAAGGCTTATTAAGGGCTAAAAAGAACACTGAGTCCCAAATTTTAAGCTATTAAATTTTTTATATTAAAAACATTACACGCTGACTTCACGTGAAGCTGGCAACGCCATGACTTTGGCTTCAAAACAGTTGATTTAATGCAATAATTATAGACTTTTTCAGAATTTAAGGGCGCATTTAGAGGTCCGAAAATGTGACAAAGTATCTTATTATGAGAGTAAACTTTTCAGTTCTGAGAATATAGTCCCAATATGCTCTTCTTATATTATATATATTCTGATTTAACATTTTAAAATCGCAATTTTTTTCTATTTTCACCAAAATTTTTTCTAAATTTGAATATTGGTTATTTGGTCCCTTTTTTATTGGCCTTTACTCTAAAGTATTAAGACATTGAAACGTGATGAAGCTCGGACAATGAAAAATTAAACCTTAGCTACCTGTGACTGTATACCTTCATCACTGCACCCAGCAAGATCTAACGATTAGGATCCATTGTATCCATTGTCGCTCATAATTTACTTTTTTTTAATACAGATAAATATGCTTTATTTTTGAATTCGGAATTCACAAAGCACTAATTTATAATTTATAACTAATAAATAATTTGGAAGTAACAATTATTGTATTCTTATAAACCATGGTAAGCGATTTTTAAAATGTTTTTTATATTTATTATGCAGATTTTGTTTTAAATCAAATTTCGATTGAAATTCAAAGAGTAAAACATAATAGTAATTATATTTTTTGTTATTAACAAGTGTCATTTGAAAAAACTCGCAAAAGCAGCAATTTGATCAAGTTTGAGGTACTTTTTTCAAAATTTCTTTGCTTGACTCGTCGGGAAATAGTTTGGCGAAGTAAACTTATATTTTATGGACTATGTGATTGTATATATAAATTGTATAGTAAATAATTCATTCTTTGAGAAATTTCGAAGCGTTTTTTGCATTCTTTTAAAAATGATTCGTTTGACTACCCAATGGCAGCACAAATTGTGTTACTAATTTGCAGTCTTGACAATTTTAAAGTGCTTGAAATTGCTAAATGAAACCAATTATTGAGGTTCTAATTTTTTTTAAACAGTGTATTTTTTATCCTAAGACTTGAATATATTATTTTCTAAGTAGATGTTAAGATTATGAATTATAAGAAGAAAGTATAGGTGCAAAAATAATGTAAATAGATAGAATATTATCTACGAACTGTTAGTCTGGCCCGAGCTCAATCAATGATTTTATTACCTGAAAAGGCTTTAAAAAAATCATTAAATTTCTGGATTGGTATAAAAGTCGAAACCGGAGGCGTTTTTTGATGCAATTGTTATTAAAAAATGATTTATTATTAATGATCTATTAGTTCATGGTTTGAGTTTTTCTCTATTCATTGCAATTTAATTTCAGCTTTAGTTAAAGGAAAAATCTGCAAAAATAAATGCACTGCTATCTACTAGTTTTATCCACATATTTCCATTTTCTAATAGTGGAAACTATTGCCATAGAATTTGTATTCTTAGAGGCAAAATGAATAGATGCATACAACACACATGCAAACATACGTACATAATATATGCAGAGATACACAAACAAGTCCAAAAACTTTTCAAGGAAAATGTATTATCAGATATGATTAAGATGTCTTCTCTTTTAGTTTTGTCAGTTTTATCGTTTTCATTCCCACAATGCCTTGCAAATGCATGCATTGCATTTTTAGAAACATAGAATTAGTATCATTGTGCATCATTCTAAGAAAAATTTCTGAACATATTTTTCAGAAACAGAAGAATTTTATGTTACTTGTGACACATAATTTTGTATGAATTTTAAATAATGCGTGTTATTTATAAGCAACAGATACTAAATTTAAACAGTGAATTATCAAAGAAAAATGTAAAAAAACTAAGAAAAACTGATATTTCCCTTAAAAATGAGCATACAAGTTTTAATCAAACTATTTACAATGATGTGAATAAAGAAGGCTAGAACTCTATATGCATGAAAATTTCACACACATACGTTTCTAATTAATTAAGAACATAAAAACAACATAAAATCAAGAAAAATGACAAAACTTAACCCAGCTGAAAAATTCTGTTGATTGTCGGCGTTCACCAAGTTAAATTTTTTTTTCAAATACATTGAAAAATAGGGTTCATGTTTTATAAAATATTCTAAAACGCATACAAAGCAAAAAGCCACACGGAAATTAAGAAGAAAATTCTGATTAAAAAGATTGTCGTAATACCATTCACGAAACTTTCAAATGCTTGTAAAAATTGATATTTTATTTAATTATAAAACTTGTAAAATGATCTCAAACGCAAAAAAAAAACAAATAATATACAAAAAGAGAAATTATATAGACTTGGAATGATTTATTTAAATATAATTTTATTTATATATCCGTCAACAGTTCAGAAAAATTCTTTCAATTCAAAAAGTGAGCGCATTTTGAACATTTTTGAAATTATAATATTTTAAGATTTAAAGAAATTCTCAATCTACTATAAACCTAACCTAAAATAAATGTCCATCGAACAAACTAAAATCTAATGTAAACCATATAAATATCGATTTAGAGTAGTTCAATTTTCATTAAGGACATCCATTTTTAACCAATTTTCGTAAATTTTTCATTAAAAAGATGATTCTTCATCAAAGAGGATTACAGTTCTATAAAAAGAAGAAAGCGTTTCACAAGATACATGAAATTTCAACAAAAATTATGTAAGGCATTGTCAACCTCAAATTAAAATTATTAACCGAAGAAATACATTTTTCATAAAAAAGAAGAATTAGTCATAGAGAAAGTTAATATTTTACCTTCTAAGACGAATTTTCATCCAAAAAGAATTTTTTTTAATTGTTACATTTTCAACGAAATATTAGTCCCACCATAATTCTTTCGCTTCATTTCATTTCTGTCAGTCAGAAATATTTTCATGAATTTCATTCATTTTCATATACTATATGTGTATACTGTACATATGGTAAAAGAATATAATTATTATTTAGTTTCTTCATATTCTTCTTATGCATATTCTAATAAAATATGCTCCTTCTTTTGTTTCTCATAAAGTACATTTTGAATTTCGCGCTCGTTTCACTTCTTTGAGCGATCATGGAGGGCGCTAAATGCCAAAAACCTCTTTCAAATTGCCTCACACTCCCTTTGGCTGCTGTGATGCTAATAGACCGCGACTTTTTCAACTGCGCATTCGTCGCGTAAAGAATGCCTGACGAAGAGCACATATGTTTTCTTTCTTAATCCATCATGGCGTGACGCGTGCGCAGTGGAAAAAGTCGCGGTTCGTTAGCGCCACTGCTTAACTTCCCGTCGGTAAAACCAGTTTCTTTGAGCTCGCTACCGACTGGTTGATATTTCAGTTTAGGGGTGGAAAATTCAAAATGGTTGCGCACCGAGAAATAAAACTTTTTTTTGGATACGAGGGTAGTTCAGAGCGGTAATCAAACATTTTCATTTAAAGGGTTTAACTCCATATGAGATAAAAAATGAATTGGACTCTCTGCCCCTGCCTTAGCAACGGTTTATAA
>NC_046663.1:1513064-1540051 GCF_010883055.1 Belonocnema kinseyi | reverse complement strand
CAAAAAACTTGAAAAGCGATTGACCAAGTGTATAGAGCTCCAAGGAGATTATGTTGAAAAATAAAAAAAAAATTTACCCAAAAAAAATTGTTTTTATACTTCGTTCTAAGGACTTATTGAAATACCCTCGTAACTTAGCTTAGAAAAATATATATTTTTCATCCTCACGGTGCTTTTCAAGAATGCCTGCTTTGGATCGATCGCTGAATTTATTTGACGCATCAAGTTCTCATATAGATTCTTGATCAGTGAGATTTGTCATATTAACGGAAGTTAATAGGAAGAGCCTGTAGGTCTTTTCACTTCAGCCACCGGCTAACTTCCCACTGTTACATAGCGAGGGGGAAAACAATGAATCAAATGCATGAACCAGCACTTTATTTTTGTAAGATTTTCACAATAAATAATAATTATTATCATTTCAAGTAAATCGTTAACGTCTAAGAACCAGGAAATTCAGATTCAGCAGACTTTAAATGATGTTTTAAACAACACGATAATACTAGGCAGCCCCTAAAATCCACCCTTAATAATTTTCTTGAAACAGTTCCGAAGATTTTCCTTGTGAAGCATCTAATAAATTTTGACATTAAAAATATTTACAAAAAAAAAATGTTTTAGCTGTTTTACGTGCAGTAACTTTTAAACAGTTTCGAGGAAGTAGCAAAGTAGCAAAAAAAATTCAGTAATTTAATTTCAAAGTGCAAAAAAATACCGCGCCTAAGATTCGTATAGCAGAATAATTTAGTACAAGAAATCGGGAATCTATTATTTGAGTAACGTAATAGTCTGCAACTCTCATTATCTCATTTCCGTTGTGACTTTAATATAATAATTAGCAATTATCTTGTCATTTTAATAAATTTTTTCAGCCAAATGGGCATTAAAAAAATTCCTAACTGTAATAATATATCACTGAATAATCTTTGAATATTTTGAACTTGTTTTTATACTTTCAGAAATTTTTTTGCTACGACAGGCTGATATGTTTCAGGCACGGGTACTTTTTTGTGACACATAATATTGGCCATCGAAGACCAATAAAAAAGCAAATGTCTCCTCTAATAGTGTTTTCTGCATATATTATAATTTTGTATGCGTTTTATATAAGAATATGAGTTTTAGCTACATACATTTACCTTTAAGGGCAGTTTTTGAGGTGAATCATAAAAAGGGCAAATTTCAAAAAATTAAGAAATAAATTCAAGGCTTTAAATTATCTTTACGCTGTTTAAAGTTGTTGTTACACGTTTAGAAAATTTTTTATTGTGGAGAGATGGTATGCATGACTTGGGTATAGTTTTTTGGGACATGCATTATATGACATCGGAGAGAAAAAAAATCATCCCTAATTTTTTTTTTCTGGTATTATAATGATTTTTAAAAAGTTTGAACTAGTGATAGTCCTGATTTGTTATTGAGATAAGGTCCCCACCTTTTTCAGAAGATTAGAGAGCAAACAGTTTTTTAGTTGAAAATTAGCAAAAAAAGAGTAAAAAATATTACATATTTCATTTTCCCTTAGTGCCGGAGCGAAATCCTTGGACCTGAGAACTTGAAGCATAAAATTATCCAATCTTCATTGATAGGAACGTTTTGAATTTAAAAAATGTAAGTTTATGTGCAAGGGAGTGCAATTGTTTGAGATTTATACTTCTATGTAACAACTTAATAATTTTATACAGCATTTTACATGCAGAAAATAGAAAGTTTTATTGAAGTATAGCAAGTATAGGCTCAAAATACTAACATTGTAGATTCAATAAACAAAACTATCGATCAAGTTAACTCTTTTAATAACAGAAAATAATTAACGTCATTTCTGAATAAGTGGAAAATATATTTTTTTAATTTCGAAAACAAGAGAGTACTCTCCTGTCCCGAGCAAACAAGCGAGGTCAAAATGAAAATTTGGAAAGAAAGAGACCAGAGTGCTGATTATGGCTGGTTGGAAATGCCTGAAAATTTTATTTGTTTGTGGGTACGTTGTCACTTAACATTTCTGTGGGAACTGTATTAGCTACAGTATTTTCAAATATATGAAAGGAAGTTATATTAAAAATAAATTTATTATAAAGGTAGTAATATAGATAAATAGTTACAAAATATAGATTCACCCAAACCTTTCTTCTTCAAAAAGGGCAAAAGAGAGTTGTTGTGTCGATTGGATCTCCGTTGTAACCCTAGGGCAGCGTCGAAATCCTATTAGATGTTTGTTTTATGAAAACAATGCGCAATCAGATTTTACTAGTGGTATTGCGATACAAGATCCTGAGGTAGAAGGATTGGGTAGCACCCATTCCTCACACGAGTTCTTTTGATGAACTTTAACACAGCGGACTTTATTTGGAAAGGACGCAAGTCCAGGGACAGGTGAGGATGTGGGGCGTCGAGAAAACGGGTAAAGTCATTGAATGAACTATATAAATATAAAAGAGGTTTATTTAAACTAACTTACAAGTCAGTTTCAAAGAGATCGTCTCGATAGCCCGAAACGGGCTGCGAAGCCGAGAGCGGGCTATCGGCGGCAAGTGGCACTTGGTCGATGAAGCCACGGCACCTGGAGTAGATGGATTGTTCAGCGTCTAGGAGGTCGTCCTGAGGTGATGAGATGTCATTGCAGACCGAAAAGGGGTTGGAGATGGAAAAGCAATCCGTATCGGCGCGCAGAGAGTACAAGACTGCAAGATTGCGATAATAAGGACTGGGGATGTTGTTCCCCACTACCTCTCCTCAGCCCACAGGGGTGTTCGGGAGCCAGGTGCTTCTAACTTTGTTACACCAAACTATAATTATTTTGTAACGATTCAGTTTACAATTGTAGTTTCTCAATGATCGAGTGTCGGTACCCTCTGAGGTCTTATCCCTCCATGGTAACACGTCAAGTATCTTGGGTCTCTTTCTTATCAACCGCAGCAAAGTGATCATGGATAGGCTTGAACTATATGAGTATATGAGTGGTGGCGTTATTCTGTTTTATGCAGGATAAGGTAGGTTACGCCTTGTTTCATTAGTTACATTACGATTTAAAATTTTTGAATGTAACAGTACAAATGAAAATATTAGGTGTATAAACAGTAGGAACGACGTACAAACGGATTAAAAAATATATACATGAAAAATTTTAATTCAGGGTTTCTGGAACAAAATATTGGTTTGCCTCTAACTGGGCAAGCAAAAGGATAAAAATGAAAATACTGGATGTACAAACAGCAAGAACGACAAAAAGATGTATGCAAAAAGAAAATTTGAAAAACTTTAATTTTGAGCAAATACGTGAATTTAGCCCCTTCAAATTAATTTTGTCCCTAATTTGGTAAAAAAGAGGGGGCACATGATAATATTAAATGTACATATATTACAAGCGACGTACAATTGTACATAAAATGAAAATAAACAAACCTTGAACTTCGGGGGTCAACTTCACAGTTGTGTGAGTAACTACTTTTATTTTCAATATTGTACAATTATTACATATTGCTATTATTATCATCACATGCTGAACTTCTTTACTCTATGAAGGAACTTGTACAAAAAACATGCTAAAGAAAATGCAAAATCTTTTTATATATTATACAAAGTAGGTAAGCAATAAATAATCATCTTAGAATAAAGAAATTTAGTTCAGACACCTATTTTTCTACATTTTAATTTTTAGAAGCAAGAATTTTATGTATATAATTCCAATTCATGCAATTCTAGGCAATTTAGGTTTTTATAGTATTCAGCAAATTCAAAGTATTTTATAGACTCCGCACGTTGAATGATTCCAGAAAAGTCTATAAGTTCCGACATTTAAAGAATCCATGGAATCAGCAACATTGAAGGAATTTAGGAAATTAAAAAATTTTATGTACAAACAGAAAGCAGGGATTTTCAGGAGTATCAGCGATACAAAATATTCAAAAAATTCAAGGTATGTAGAGAATTCCAAGCATTTTAGGAACTCAGAATATTAAAGGATTTGAAATAATTCAAAAATTCCAAGGTGATCCAATCATTCAAGAAACGCAAAATATTGCTAAAAGAGTTCGCTTGAGAGTATTGGAATATTAAGCAGATTCTATTGTAGATTTCAATATACCGAACGGAAAGGTTTGCTTATTGAAATTTAATATTAATTTCAGGCTCGCTAACGTCACTTTGAGCCTTCGTAAAAGCAAGCGACAAAGAATTTTGCATCATTTATATAATCAGTTGAATAAACTCGATTCCCTAATTCAAATCTATTTATCGCTATGTCAGGCGATTGAAAAATTAATGGCTAATGGCAGCGGGCTGGGATATAAGTGTATAAATATTTAAAAGAAAGAACTTACGTGATTCAGAATTTAAAAAAGGCATTGAATGGAGAATAGAGAATAACTCACCGTCTCTGAGATACTTTTCCATAGAGTGCACTAAGTGGTAGTCAAGAAGATCACACACCGGCTCACATTTGGAAGAACTACAGAAACATGAAAGGTATTGCATCACATTCGTGAAGCTCTCGAATAAGTAATAGTCTAATATTCGATACAAAAGAATTTTAACATCTGTATCTCTCACAAGAACGTTAGTAAATGATGCTTTAAATTTAATAATGTTAAAATTAGAGAAAATGACTGCAGGATTAAATAACTTATAAAATACTAAAAATACTGGAAACATGAATTATGAAAATCAGTATTCGAGTACAATAAGTGCAAATGAATGTAATTTCAATTTTGAGCCAACCATCATCCTGGTAACAGACTTTGATGAAACTAACTTTGAAAACCTTATCCATTCAAAAAAAAGGAAAAGGAAGAACGAAAACGAATTGAGGACAAACTTTAAGGAACGGCATCATTGCTCAAAAACAATGATAAGCCTCCGGTGGAATAAAAACAAATGGTGTTACCAATTGTGAGGATTTGTGCAATAAACAACAACAATAAACGTATTAGACAGCAAATATGTCAAACGGAATCGAATTTAAAATCCTGAATAACGTCCAATGATCAAGTTAATGAGCAGAATTCCTGAAAGTCAAATCAAGATTGCAACGATCATATTTGGACAATCAGCATAAAATTTTCCCATTGAAATCAGCAAAAAAAACTATATATTCCCCTTCCCTTTATTTGTTCTTTATTTTTGTTTTTGCATAAAGGGAAGGGTTTTTTCAGGGAAGAAAGGAAAAAAATGTTTGTTGATGATTTTAATGGGGGAATTTTATGCTGATTGTCCAAATTTGGTCGTTGAAATCTTGATTTCATTTTCAGGAATTCTGCTCATCAATTTTATTCAGTTTGAAATACATTTAAAAAGTTTGAAAGCTTTTGAGTAATTAAAGATATTTTAAAACTTTGAATGATATCCGAAAATTTTGTGACATCCTGTAAAATAAGAAAACTTCATCATAAAATTTCTAGATACGTTTTTCCGATTTCTTCTAACACACACAGTAATGCAGAGTTTTAATTTTATCAAGTTTATTTCTTTACGCAGTTAGTAGCTTTTTACGCATACATTTTTAAAAGATAATTTTCAAGGTGAATAAAGTCAGTCTAAGTAGATCAAGTTAATACATAATTCTTTTTTTCCCATTTAGAAGCAGTACTTGATATTGTATCATATTTCTTAAGATGATGTGACCTAATTACAAGTTTCACAATATTACCTTAATATTATTTCAATAAGGCTTTTAAATCTTACCAGAGTGACCGTCTTAAGCTCATCAAAGTTTTAATTTAGAATGTTATCAGAGTTTAGGCGATCAGTAAAATGCCCGATTAAAAGGATTGGATCGAAAAGTATTCGAAAATGTCTTAATCAACAATGATTTGATAATTAATTAACCCTTTTCGGTCACTTCATTTTCTCGAATTTTAAATCTCCTCAGTAGTAGAAATGATCTCGTAAACCTTATTCCTTTTTGTACCCAGTGCCGACAATATTTTTCTAAATACTTTTTGATGTCCCAAATGAAGCATGACATAGAAATGTTTAAAACCTTTTAAATTGGCACATTTTAGTTTTCTCACTTACTATTTTTCAAATAATCATGAGTCGACAAGCATTAACAAATTAACTGATGAAGACATTCTGGGTAACAAACTTTTTTGTTCTTTTATGATCCAAAAAAAGTGTACCGAAGCCCGATTTGATTCCTTTATTTTTTCGGTGTTACGTGATCTAAAAAAAAAGATCCAGTGAAAAACTTAGGTACCAAATTTTGGACGATTCTAATACTTTCTTAATCAAAAATGATAAGAATGTAAAAACAGCAATATTAACCGTTCACTTCCCTATGAAACCCTTAAGCGAGGGTGCTTGCCGCCCGCTTTATGAACTGATTTTCATTTTGAAGAGTAATAATTTGAGTGTCAAATACTCAAAGATTTCTGTATAAAAAGTATAAGTCCACATCCAGGAATAAGGTTCTTTCTTTCAACGCAAATTTCCTGAAATCAAAGAAAAATATTCATTGACTCACAGTCAGAGAAATTTCTTTGGTTCAAAGAGAAGTTTGTCTTTTATAATGCAAATTCTTCTTTAATTTAAAATAATGTATCCATTTGAAGTTATTTTTGTTTACATTTTAAACTTAGAAACATTGCAAATTAATGAATTACGTTTTGTTTTACGATATATGTCAATTTGTGTAGGTATGAATTATATTTTAAAGAAAAAATGCTTTTTTATTTCTATTATATTTGTCTGCTTATTCAATTGTGTAAGTCGATTGATGTTAACTGATATGTTTATTTCTCCACAGTTCGTATTATCACAGTGTAAATGTTGGAATTAGTACACGCTCCAAGTATAGGCGAAAAATTCAAATTTTAATTACGATTAGCAGCTCCTCAAGGGAAGAGAGAAATATGACCTACTTCAGATGCCCCACTGCTGCTTCTTATTAGAAAAATCGCAAAGATATATGAAAAAGTTTAAAAGAATTTAGTTGCCCACACTGCTTAAAATGTTTGGAGTTCCACCACACATCTATCAGAATTCTACAATACAAGCATAAGGTAAAATTGGAACCATGGTATTGGAATGACGAAATTGCAATACATGTATTGTAAGTATTGTAAATCGTGAAGTCATCGTCCAGCATTCCAATACATGTATTAGAGCGTTTGTAAGACGAAAATTGTGTATAAGGAAATTAGCAACAGCCAAAATTACTTAAAATGTTGAGTCAATGATCCGGATGCATCGGGTCGAGCACCGGGCAGTTTAATACGTATTCTACTAGAACTTTAAAAAAAATTTAATTTGGTGAATAATGAAATCAGTTGCAAATGGTTAGCCGACGACCCGGATTTACCAGGTCGCGTACCAAGTGTCTTAGAACGTATTCTACAAGAACTTTTTTTAAATTTACATTGTTTTAACAGCCAAAATAACTAAAAATTAGGAGTCGACGATCCGGATGCCCTAGGTCAAGCAACATGTAATTTAATACATATTCGACGAGAATTTTTTCAAAATTTAGATTGTTGAACATATTCTATGAAAACTTGAAAAAAATTTAAAGTTTGTGAATAATGTCAAAAAAATCAAATGGTTAGTCGACGACCCGGGCGCACCAGGTAGCATCCCAGTTCGACTATAATTTTTAGTAATTTTTGCTGTTGCACCAATCTAAATTTTGAAAAAGTTCATGTAGAACACGTGCTAATGTACCTGGGGCACGACCTGGTGCACCCTAGTCGTCCACTGACCATTTTTAATTGTTTTCATTATTGACGAAATTAAAATTTGTTTAAATGTTCTCGTAAAACACGTATTATACTACCTGTTGCTCGATCTGGTGCACCCGAGTCGTCGACTCAAAATTTTTAGTAATTTTCACTGTTCGAACAATCTAAATCTTTTCAAAACTCTCGCAGAATACCTACGAAAACACTGCCCAAGTCACGAAGACGGCTCACCTCTATAGCACGCACTGTATTTTTTCTTTCTTTTTTGTAGACTACGAGGTTCAATATTATATATGCGTGTGCTTACATTGCTTGATAATAGCGATGGTACGTTCAGTCTACAGTCTTGTTTTTGGGCGCGCCAAGCGAAGAATGATTTTGCTGGCCGCTTCGGCTATGCTTTTCGCGCGTTTGGATCGGCTGGTCTTAATTATCCTTTCTTCGATAGCCTAGAAATAGAAATCGTAGAGCATAGAAAGGTCCAATGAAAAAATTCGATTGTTTATATTCAACAACTTTATTAAAACAGTAATTAGAGAATATTATTTAACTTATTCATACACTGCGTCACGTAATAGCAGATCAAACAATGTGACCTCCGCTAGAAAAGTATGCACAAGTCATTACTCCAAAAAGGAAAAATTTGATTTATTTAGGAGGAGGTGGATACCCATATCTACTCAGGATGATTGCATTAGCCACACCCTGAGCAAAATGAAGAGCATCGTCAGAATACTCCCTAAGAGCACCACCTGTCGGTCTTGATAACTTTATAGGATGCTCAAGTTCAAACACGAAAATACCGAGATTCTTATCAAAGTTGTCTTTTTTTATTTTATGTTGCATTTTAACCGAGTCACGTGGGTTCGCCGACCTATAGCTTTTAATTTTATACCCTGGTGCTAGATCTTCTACTCTTCCCATGACGCACAAAGGGTTTATTGCCCAAGCATCAAAAGATCGACCTCCTGGTAGTTCAAGTGAAACTTTTGAGGGACTATGTAAATTCACTTTACGTGCATTGGTTGGCGCTTCATCAAACTGGGTTTGCCGAGGCGGTACTCCATGATACTTTATCAGACGATTAACGTCAGAAGGCCCTGGTTCTAAAAGAATTGTACAAGTTATTTTTTATCAATTGTCAGAAGGGGAGGAAAAAAGTTTCGATCATCTATGAAAAAACTCATATGTTATGTCTAAAAATAAAGTGGTCGTGCATTGAGATATTTTTCGTCCATATAATTTATTACTTACAATCTATATGAAGATTAAAAAACAAAAGTTAGATACATAAAAAGTGTCGTAACATATTATTTTTGAAGAAACGCTCGCATGATTTTTCTTATATCATATTAATAATCTGAGAGAGATTAAGAAATATCAATCAGGACTTAAGATACAAAAGCATATAAAAAGGCACAAAATTAATATGAGATTAATTTTTAATTGTACAGCTTAGTGATTGAGTAACAAATATTTTTATAGGACGGATTTTATTTTTCATGTACAATTTTTATCTTTTTTTTACAAAATTGCCGCAAAGAAACCCAGAAGAAGGAAATGTGCCAACAACGGGCAAACCTTTTGAAAATATGGGAGATACCAAACATAAGGAAACATCTTCGGCACACGGTTATATGCATCAACCGACTGTACTAGCCTACAAAAAAAGCGAGGCACATGCTTTAAATGTGAGCAGAAAGGGCAAATAGCCAGATATTCTCCCAATTTGAACGTTATTGACGAGCCTGTTGTTGCTGAGACCCAACTAGGATGCCATTTAGTGAGTAAACTACATAGGATACCGTGCTCCTGTACAGACAGCTTCATGATAAGTTTTGTGTAGAACGTTTGACGGATACTGGTAGTGTCATCATTCTCATTGAATTAACCGCTAACGAAAGAGATTTTGGAGATTGTGATTCGATGTCTAGTTTGGTCAAAGATTAGTTCTTAGAAATTTATAAGTCGCATGTATACATTTTGGGTTTTATTTAAAATAAGATAAAATTTCCAATAGTTCTAATTTAAGTATTTGAGATAAGTGTCACAGTAGTGCCAGATACCGTTATCTCTTATGATGCGTTATTTCGTCGAAATGTAATAAGGATAACGCCATGGGGTCTATGATAGTCCTAAATCACCTTCTTTTACTTATAAAAAAGTTAGGAACAAAGTTTTATGTAGCGATGTAATTGAGGGCAGTTCTGAATGCATAGACTGTTTGTTTCTGAGTATGGTAGTCGAAAAAAATCACACATACAGTTAGAGAAGGGGGGCCGGGCAGCGATAACGAGGGCAATCGACGTTTCACTTGTAAACCATCGTCTACCGATTTGAGTCGTTTATCTTTGAAATAGAATAAATATTAAATATATATAAATCCTTTTCTTTTATTTATAATAATCTGTAACTGGTAAATTCAGTGTTTAATCAATAACAAGTTTATATATTAATTGACAAAACAAGAACCTAATGAATATGACATCTTCTAAATTAATACATAGATCTCGTCGTCTTTTACCGTTGAAGCCTCGTGTGAGGAAGTCTTTTGTGTGATTTTTTTTGTAACTCTGTAGAGTGTTCGCCACAGAGTAATAAGCAAATTGACTGTGTTTTTTTAAAGAGACGTGCTGCTACATGCCTGGACTTGGATTAGTCGCAAGGTGAGTGGCTTGTATGTTTTATTTATTTTTAGTGTTTCTTTATGAAAGTGTATGATTTTGTATTCTCTTAATGGCGTCAGTAGACGCAGAGAAATTTGATTGCTTAACCTTTCAAGGCAGAAATAGCATTTAGCCTCTCTTTGTTCGATCTCCTAGACTCGGTGAACGGGCTTGTAGTTCTTTTATGTGTGTGTTAAGCTGTCAATTTAAGCGACCTCTCAGGTGTCTTTCTTATGTAAGATTTGCAGGTACCCGCGCCACTCCAGCTGAATAATGCGCTTGGGCTTTAAAAAAAAGTATTTTTAAAAAATAATTCTAAATAATATTCGTCAATATCCTTTTGTTTGTCAGAGTTATTTTTTTGCAGGGCGGCAAAGTGACGTTTGCTTAGCGCCATTAAACTGCCATTAAACGGCTAACGCTTATCAACTGCTACTAAAAGAAGATGTGGTTGAAGCCGCCTTTTGCGCATGTAAATGAACGTAGAATCCGAATTGCAACAAGTTAAATGCCCATCTTGTTGTTTTTTTTTTTTAGATTTTGTTGCATGATACGAAAGCGATACAATGTCGATACCATAAGAATACGCTGCGAAGTATCCTTTTGGTTCACTCAGTCCGCTAGGGGTATCAAGTCAAACAAGATGGCTGACGTTTTTGGGGCAGCTTATCTCTTATGAAAGCTTTTTTATGGCTTTTTATCGTGCAGTGAACTTAAAAAATAAAAAAGTACGAAAACTGACATTAGAAAATATCACCTGTTAAAGTAGGTTGTCACTTGCGTACATTTGGATACAATTTTTAGGTTATGTTGTAATGAAATCAGTGCCAAAGTTTGGGAGCCATTTTGTTTCGGCTGAAAATTGACCAAAAAAAGATCAAATTGATGTAAATGGATAGATCATTATGATCTCGAAAGTCAAATGATCGTTAGTGTAAAGTTATATGCAGCAAAGTTGATTCTTTTTTTTTATTGCGTTTGGACTTAAATTATATCTAATTAGAATCAGAGCGACCTACTGCCATAGAATTATTACGAAGAAAACATTTTTCTGCTTCTTTAAGCCTATGTTAAAATACATACATTAACAAAAATGCGCCACTGAAATAATTAACAGAACAAAAAAGTAACAAAAAAGTAGAATTTGTGGTACAGAGAGTTTCAGATTTTTAATATAATTCGTTTGTGAATTGTGAGCAATGATTTTTATAGAAAGGCCCTCAGGAGGACATACATAATTTTTCTTTTCTGTAGAGCCATTTCTTGCCAACTGAATATTAATATTGTTACACAAAAAATTGACATTCGATTACATATATTAATGATGATTATTGTATTTATTTTATCTTATAAAGAAAATTACGGTTTTTGCCTTTTTATCTCATAAGATTCTTTCTCTCGACGAAGCATAATTCCTATGATAAGAATTAGTAGTGATTTTGCCGCCGAGTCAACATGAAACTTTACGTCCGCTATACATGCACTGTACCACGTAAGTGGGATGCCCGGCAGAGGTGGTAATATCATATGGTGTAAATTAAAGTGGTTTTTCTTTAAAACCAGCGTGCAGGGAACGGAGGAAGGGTGCAAAAGGAAAGATTAAAAGGGGAAGGGACAAAGGAAATAGGGGGAAGGAAAAGGGAAGAGGAAAATGAGAAAAGGGGAAAAGTGAGAAGGAAAACAGGGAAAAGAAAAGGTGTCAAATCTCTCTCTAGAATAGATACACTAAGCTGGTACTTGTGAACGAAATCTTTAACACGCTTTCACATTTGTATCCTATTTCTTTGATAAAAAACAATAATTAACAAACAGTACCGAATCAGTTGAAAACACAACATGGAAACAAATGCCAGTCAACTTTGGTACCACCGAGAAGCTGCCAGTCTAATTTTTGGTTAGTTCTTAGCATTCAAATAATCATTTCCAATGGGTTTCAGGAGTACTAAAATGAAGGTTCGGATTGTCATCCTGTCATTTTTTATATGTTTGACAGCCTGCCAGTCAACTTTGGCACCACTCAATAGCTGCCAGTCAAACTTCTCGTTAGTTTTTAGCATCCAAACAATCATTCCCCGTGGGTTTCAAGAGTACTAAAGTTACGTTTTTGCACTCGAATTTTTACAGGTTTGACAGTCTGCCAGTCAATTTTGGCACCACTCAGGAGCTGCCAGTCAAATTTTTTGTTAGTTCATAGTATTTAAACCATCAATCCGAATGGATTTCAAGAATACTAAAATGACGTCTTTTCACTCGAATTTTTGATCAGTTTAACGATAAATTGTTGCAAAATGCACCATCAGCTGCTAGCCAGTCAACGAGTTTCGAACTGTTGACTATGAAAACAAAAGAATCTGAAATTTTTGTGCGTACTAAAATGACATCCATAGAATTATCGCAAGCTCCCGGACTATAAGAGTACCCATGTCATACAGAGGCACAGGGAGTAGGAAAGAATAAATTTGTGAACCTTTATGCGATGTACATATAAGCAAGAGAGTTGAAACGTGTGTATGACTCGTGCTATGTAGAAGCAGAGGTATGTATTCAAAAATTCGACGAATCGAAAGCGATTCCTCCCTCCTAATTAAGGAGCCGAAATCGCAACCGAGGAAGCTCACTAAGCATTCAATTGTCGCATAGACAACTTAAGCGGTCCATCGATTTAGCCTACAATGGCTCGTCACGCGCTTTCTTCTTGTTACTTTTATCTATCCGGGTACCGGATCCAACGTAAGCTCATAAACCATTAAAACAGAACAGAAAGGTAATAATTAGGCAAGTCAACTTTAAACCATTTCAGACGTCCAGTTGGCCAGTACATCTATTTTTCTATCGTCAGACTGTTGAATTCATAAACACATTAAAACCCTTGAATAGATAAGGACGAAGACCAACCCTCTACCTCGCTCAATCAGGAGCTAATAAATTCACTGCTTTGTGGCAGATGGGAATAATCGCATAGAGGATATTTGTTTGATTACGCACTTTCGTAACATAAATACTATGAATGACCATACAAAGAATTCTTGAATTTTGAAAAAATTGTCTCAAAAATATTCAAAAGGCGCTAACTTTTTGAATTTTCATTCATGATGGCTGGCTAACGAAATTAACCTTTATTTTAAGACACTTTATAGAGTGTAACAGAGACCAATCTAATAGGATTCTTTTTTCAAAAGTTATCCTGCTGACAGACAGACAGGCCTAAATACATACAGACAGACGACAGGCAGACACATTCGTAAAAACCTATTTTTTGGACTTAGGGGGTCTTAAAACGTTCATTCATTCATTGTCCTGATGACATTCAAAACCCATTCATTGTCCTGATGGAACAGCAATTTTTTCTTCGACAAATACGGTCGTTTTTTCTTCAAATCAGTATCGAATCTGCCCAAAAGCTTTGAATAATATTGACCGTTGATCTTTTACCTTTCTAAAGGTAATCAATGTGAATGATACCGCGTGCACCCCCAAAAAACTGTGGCCATGACCTTGTTGGCCGACAGACCTACCTTGGCCTTCTTTGGTGCACGTTCACTCGAAGAAACCCACTTTTTCGATTGTTGCGTTTATGATCGAGTGTTAGCAATCGCGGCACCCATCTCGCGGATAGTTTTTTCATGTCCAAATATTCATGTAAAATCTAAAGTACCCGCTCAGTTGAGATGCCTACAGTCTTAGCCACCCCACGCAGTTTTACTCTCCTATCGTCCAATATCATTCCATGGATTTTATCGACGATTTATGGCGTGATGATCTCTTTTGGGCGACCTGAACGTTCGACGTCACTTGTGCTGGTACGACCACAACGGAACTCAGTAAACCACTTCTTAAACATTGAAACTGATGATGCAGAGTTCTAATAGTATTCATCAAGCCTTTCCTTCGTTTCAGTAATGGTTTTTCTACGTGAAAAATAATGCTTAAGCAGGACACGAAATTCACTTTTTCCATTTTCGTTAAAATTCATGAGGTTATGTGCTTTCAATGGCTGTCAAACACAAACTAAATGACCCAGCTTGCTCAAGACTTAACAAGAGTCTATTCATAGATGGCGTTGACGAAATAAAATGCTTATTTGCCGAAAAAAATCTCTTATTCAAAAAGTCACTGACTTATCGAACAGCCCTCATACCTTCTCTGATGAGAATGTAAAAAAAAAACAATTATATAAATTTGCTTGCTCTACCTTCGGTGAAAAAATGGTATTTATTTATTTCGGCTTAGCTTCTGTCATGTGTCTACAAATTTAATTTTTGTATTTTGAATGTTTTTTTTTATAAATAAAACAAAAACTTCGTGTCCTATAAAAAGTGACTATTAACAAATTTGTAGATAAATTCATTTATTTCTTGAAATTTTGTAAATGCTATAACTCTGGTAATTTTCAATTTTTTGAAAAAAGTCAATGGGATAAATTATTTGAGTTTTTAAATACTATAGATAAATGTACAGAGAATTTATTGAATTTTGAAAAAATGGTCTCAACAAACTCTGACAGTTGCGGGCTTTCGGGAAGGCAGTGCAGCTATCGATCGGGTATACAGTTTATTCATTTCCATCGTTCTGGTCCATTATCCTGTTTCTAGAATACACCATAAGGTGTACTAGACACTGCATAAACGAGAAATGAGTGTCAGTTTGTCATTGCACGTTCAAACGTGCGGTTATGATTGAATTATTGTGTCAAGAAATTTTCTGTATAAAAATGCCGAGATTAAGTAAAGTTTCGAGAGATGACCGAAAAAGTGTAATAACTTATTTGTGCAGATCGAAAAAAGTCCTAATTCAAATAAACTAAATAAAGTTGAAGCTACTACAAAAAGTGCATCAGCGAAGAAAATAAAGTTGAATACCAGTGCAAGTGTGCCGGAAGACATTGAAAAACATTACCGAGTCATCGATTTTTTAGTTGTTTCCTCAACCGTTTCAAGTTTAGTGTAATCTTTATCGCTATGAAATCAACATTAGATTTGTTTTCGTAATGCGCACATTAGGTTTGGGTTTAGCTGGCTGCATAAGCGTTGTGGTCTCATGGACATCGCAAGTTATTTTTTAAACAAACCGGCTTATTTGAACTTGATGAAATCGATTTGCTGCAAAGTCAAAACGACAGCTGAAAAATTTGCATCGTATGTAGCTGCATGCATTTTCGATGAAGGTGCTGGTACTTTTCTCAACTTTCTATCGGAAATGGACGTCCGCGTTGGGCCAAGCGCTCACGAATTCGCGGGATTGGAGGACAGCAATCGTATCAATAGGGCCGAGATCCAAACTGAGCAGCAGAGCAAAGAAGCCAGAATACAGCAAAGACATTAAGGGTGTTTTCCACCCCCAAAATGATGGAATTTTTCGTGGAAAATAGCGGATTACACTTTAGATGACCACCAACAATTTTTAAATGCAAAAAAAATAATCAGAGAATGTTGAGGGGGGGGGGGGAGATTTGATGATACTTTGACTAAATTTAAATGGTACCGAGATACAGTGAACACCGCAAATTTATTATTTTCCAAGAAGTTCTCGGACAATCTCTGTCACCGGCTTGTTTTTATATATTTTCAAATGGAAAAAAAAAGAATATTGCCAAAAGTATACTTAATAATGTACAAAAAGTTTAAATACATTTTCTCAATCCATACTCTACAATAAAAATTCGCAAAGAGTGCTTTTTTCACGCTGAAACCTTTACCCCCCCCCCACTCCCTTGACCTTTATTTTAAGACAATAAACGTGTATACCAAAGGGCAATCTGATAGATTAATTTTTTCAAAAGTATCGTGCTCACAGACAGATATACAGACATACAGGCAGACACATTCGTAAAAAACTGTTTTTCGGATTCAGGGGGTCTCGAAACGTGAAAATTTGACAAAAACGGGGAGAGAGGTCAAATTTTACAAAACCTAATACCTTCTCTGATGAGAATGTAAAAAAGGATTTTTGAAACTACAACATAGTTATGAGATCACTACGCAGTTATGAACTTCGAGAAAAGTCTGGCTGTTTCCTTTCCCCTTGATGTCTCTAGCGCTAAGTGTAAGTTTTTAATTGAAAAAAAGATAAGAGAGAAGGAAAGGGGTAAATAAGAAAGGGTTAAAAAGTAAAGGTGGAAGCGACCCAGGAAACGGGGAGAGGAAAGGAAAAGGAAAGAGTAAATGAGAAAAATAATAGGAAAACATAAAAAAGAAGAAGATTAAAGGGAACGGGTAGAGAATTAAATGGATAAAGGAAAAAGGTTAACCGATGAAAAGGAAAAGATAACACAATAAAGGGGAACGGGGGAAAGAAAAAGAAGATGTGAAAGCAGAAAGGGGAAACAAGAATAGGAAAATGTAAGGGGAAAATGAGAAAAAGGAAAAGGGAAAATGGTAAAAGGGTACAGTAAAAGAGAGACCGAATGATTTCTTGATCCAGAATCTGCCAAAGTTGCAGTCTTTAGTTACTGGGTCACCCGTTTTCTGTAATCCACTCCCGTCCCAAAAGAATTTTCATTTTAAAATACACTGCTCATAGAGCCAGTCTCAGGCTAAGTGTGAGAGAGAAAATTGAAGAAAAGATAGAGAGAAAGAGAGAGTAGCAACAGATGAGAAGTGGAAGAGGCGAAGGAGTGATCCAGAGGGAGAGTGATTGGAAGAGTCAGTCAGTGGACGAAGCGAAGTAAAAAAAAATTGCATCGCTGTACCCACAGCCTCCCTTTTGCTAAGTACGCTACTTCTTCCTTGCACTTCTAATTTAAAATTTTCAAAAACACTAGAACACTAAACATTTTTTATCTGCTTTACATGCTTGTTTTCAAGGAGGTTAGGAGAAGAAGTATTGTATTTAACGATACACAATGTACTCTTAAAAACAATTATAATGATTTCTTGGAACGAGAATCCATTGTCAGCTTATCATCATTTACGCGAAAAAAAATTTCTTTGCGTGAAGATCAAAACCTGTTATCTTTTAGACATAATAATATTATTAAGAGTTATTTAATACAAAAGACCTCAAGCAAACGAATTTCTTAATATTAGCTTTGCGGAAATTTCCATTCCACGATTAAATATTTACTACGATTACTCAGAAGTCACGTCACATTTATTCATGTTCTGGTTCTAGGTTTACATACTACACGACATTATTACAAAATTTAGGCCGCATATGTTAGATCGAAAGCAGTAATGCAGTTTCGCGGAAAACGATTACAAAAGTGAATAGTCCAAAATCAATACTGAATGTTTCGTTATTATAATATAAAAGACGTGTTTTTGCTGAAAGGCCAGTGAAAATAAGAAAATTATTTTCCAATAGACAATAATAATTTTAAAAAATATCTTCCATATCCTACTTTTCATGAAAAAGTCACTCTATTTCCCTTTTTTGAGAGAACTTTGGTCTATGTTACTTTTTAGAGGGGTGTGGGAGAGAAAGGGGGTCAAAAATAACCTAGGATTGGTAACAGAGTTTATAAACAGCTTCTAATGTAAATTAGACTGAGTTCCTTTTTTCATCTTGAAGCAATAACTTGTAAGCTCACTATGTTACCAGAGGTATCTTGGTTTTATTAAAATGTTTTCATTCTCATGTGTCCAACTTGTGCAACCCTTTTTGAATGAATGCACACGAACTCAAACATAAAACTTATATATTATTATTCCTAATATAAGATATAATATTGTGCGATCCTAGACTGCTTTTATAGAAATATACAGGGTTGGGGCAGGTAAGAAGCAGCTATGAGAGCTATGAGAGTGGCTCTAGGATATGTGAGAATCGGTGACTTTCCGGCTTGCCGAGAAGTCTTTTTTTGTAAATAATATGTCAGGCCATCGAATCGTGCACACCTTTGTTCTATTTCAATTATCAATAAACGCCAAGTTATATTGAAAATGTGTGAGTTTTCGATTTGAATTACATACCCACATGATTATACATTATACTTACCCATTGAATTAACGAAGCATACCGTAACGAGGATAAGAGTAAGGATAAGACTCTTCATTTTCTCTAATCGTAACTATACATATATTCTACTAGATGTTTTAAATATATACTGTTCGCTCTCTCGCATTTCGTTGAAATGTATTGCGAACATTTTGAAGGGGGATTGGAGAGGAGAAATTAAAACACGACGAGCTTTACAACATATGATTAATGCCAACTACGCAAATAGCCTTGCAAGAATATGTATTGAATTTTGTTATCTAAATCTTCACATAAGCACACAAACTAATACTTACATTCGCATAAAATATATTAATAAAAAATTAATGAATACATGAATATTTTACAAATTCTCTTATTCTGTTCATAATTTTTTCTAAATCATTGACATAATAACTTTCGATAACAGTGGACAAGTATATGAACTTGATTCGGGTTCAAATAAAAACATTATTTGCTACGTTTAATACCGGAGTTTCACGGTTAGTTTTATCCAAAATTATTTGTATTTTCAACTTTCTGAAAATGCTTCCGTCTTCAGAAAATGTTTATTGTTCATTTTTATCATAATATGGAGCACAGAACTTTGCTTTCAAATAATAAAACTTTAAACTTTGGTAAAGGTTTTCGCTGCATAAGCTCTTTAAATTCTATGAGGATATTTGTTCCAAACAGATGTTTCCTTTGTTTTTCTTTTGTTTTTGAGAGTTCAGAGTTGTTAAATCAGATCTCACCCATAGTTCCTTCTGCGTTATTAAAGAACTTACACAGATTTAATCAATTTTTCGATTCTGTAAGCATGATGTATTTTCAATATTTGATAGAAGCTAATACTTATCTCAAATTTCAATCGATTATGATAACACCTGTCACATCAAATTCGTTATAATCAAAGAGATATCAGAGTTGCTCCGAAATTGAGGGACTTGTAATAGTACAAGCGATTGTTGCCTGTAAGCATCTAAACCACTATTCTTGTGTATTTCTTGGATAATATCAAGACTTCCTTAGCTCTGTCTATTCTGTTCGTGTAGCCCAGGATTCTTTTCTACTGCCAAAAATCTAGGGTTTGTTCCCAGTTCTCTCGGTGCTTCATCCAGAACCAGATTTGAAAGGCCATCCCGATGGATAATTTATCAGCGCAGAGGAGGATAGCCAGATGATCCACTTGAAAGAAGGTGGCACGCTGCCCAAGTAGAATTCCAATCCATTTTGTAACAGGGTAGTTACTTAACAATTCAGGCACGACACGATCCTACATTGAAGGATTAATAATTGAAGATTCTACTATTATAAGATAATTATAATTATCTCTGACATAAACAACACACTGGTCACTCTCTTGCTCACTCTTTTCCAAACTATCCATTGCATGGTTTCAAAGTGGTTTATAAGAAGTTTTTTAATTTTCGAAAAAATGTTTTGCTACAGCTGTCAATCGCGATTTTGCTCCAATACAATAAATTTAAACAACGGCAGATAGCGCTAACGCTATAATTCTCACTACTTTTTAAATATAAAGAAGACATGAGGCGGAAGGTAATCAAGGCAATTTAAAAAATGGAAGACTATCTTTTAGTTTTTAAACTTCATCTGGCAGGATTATTTTTTGTTTTAGCAAATCTTTCACCTGGAATCGATGTAAGCATTAACTTTCGTTTTTTGTGAGAATACTTGTTCTCACTAGCTGTACAGAAACTTGAGCATCACTATAATGTGACAAAAGCCCAACTTTTTCTAGGAGAGAAAATTTATATAATTTTTTCCTGCAGAAAATGTTCAGTCTTCTAGCTCGTCGAACAGAGAATGTTTTTTCTGGTCGCTTCTTCTACACTTTCAGGGCGTTTGGATCCGTTGGTCCCAATTATCCTCTCTTTGATAGTGTGGTAATAGGAAAAGTAACCCATAGAAAGGCTTAATGAAAAACTGCGATTTATACAAATTTATCCACTTTAATAAATGAGCGATAAGACAATAGTATTGAACTTATCATTACACTGCGTCACACAATGCTTGATCGGACAACTGGACCTCCACCTAGCAATGTATATACAAGTGTATACTCCAAAGAGAAAAAATTAGATTTATTTCGAAATAGGTGGATAACCATATCGACTTAGTATGATTGCATTAGCCACACCCTGAGCAAAGTTACGAGCATCTTCGGAATAACCCCTCAGAGCCCTATATGTAGGTCTTGTTAACTTTATAGGATGCTGAAGTTCGAACGCGAAAATACCGAGATTTTTGTCAAAGTTGACTTTTTTTATTCTTTGAACCAATTTAAACGAGTCATTTGGATCACTTGACCTAAAGCTTCTAATTATATACCCTGGTGCTAGATCTTCTACTCTTCCCATGACGCACAAAGGGTTTATTGCCCAAGCATCAAAAGATCGACCTCCTGGTAGTTCCAGTGAAACTTTTGAGGGACTAAATAGATTCACTTTACGTCCATTTCCTGGCGCTTTATCAATCTCGGGTTGCGCAGGCGGTTCTCCATGATACTTTATTAGATGATTAACGCCAGAAGGCCCTGGTTCTGCAAGAATGGTACAAGTTAATTTATATTCATTTTCAGAAAAGTAGAAAAAAGGTTCGTTCCTCTGTAGACAAACCCTTATTTTATGTCTACAAATAAAGGGGCCGATCATTAAAAGGCGAGATGTTTTACCTCCATGTCATTTATTGTGTACAAGCTATATAAAGAGTAAAAACCCCAACATTAGGTTAATAAAGGCTGTCTTAAAATATCATTTTTTAAAAAAGGCTCTCATGACTTTTTTGGAATCATATACATAACCTAAGGGAGTTTTAAACAATATCCATCAAGAGTCGAAACACGCAAAAGCATATGAAAAGGCACCAGATAAAGCCACACCCACATTGCGAAACCTTTTGTGCTCTCGTTATCAGCACATTGCATTCAGCACGAATAATTTTGTTTAAAAAAATACAATCTACTAATCAATGACAGAAAAATGCGCAGTGTTTCTTAATAAACTAGAAACTGTACGCGCGCTCCAACATTACAAAAGCATTGAATTGCCAATTAACAATGTAAAAACATAAAACAAGATTACTATAAATCTAATTTTTTATTTCACAGCTTAGGGCATTGAAAAATATATTTTGATAGAACGGGTTTTATTTTTTATCAAAAATATTTATATTTGTTAGATAATTACCGCGAAGAGATCCAAAGAAAGGACATAGACCAACAACAGGCAAACCTCCTAAAAATAAGGGAGATACAAAATCTAAGCTAACATCTTTGACACGCTGTTGTGTCAACTGAATATACCCCCCCCCCCCCCCCCCCCCCCCCCCCCCTCCCCAAGAAGAGCGAGGCACATGCTTTAAATGTGAGAAAAACGGGCACATAGCCAGAAATGATCCCAACGGTGACCGTCATTGACGGGTCTATTTTTACTGAGGCCCGACAAGGATTCCTTTAAGTGAGAAAATTACAAAGGATACCGTGCTTGTGGGCAGTGAGTTTCATGATAAGTATTATTTTTAAAGATTACCCGATATTGGTTACGTGATTATTCTCATTACTTTAACCGTTAATAAGAGGTTTCGGAGATTATGAGTTGATGCCTATTTCAGACAATGATGAGGTCTCAGGGATTAATGAGTCGCATTTGGAGATTTTGGATTTTATTGAAAATAGGAAAAATTTCAACTAGTTCTGATTGAAGTATTTGAGATACCTTTGGCAGCAGTATCGATTTATTGGGGGGCAGTCGTAAAGGCATAGACGGTTTTTTTTAGTACGGTAGTCAAAAGAAATTCAAGCATACAGATACAGAAATTGAAATCAACATTGTGACAGCATATTAAAATCTCGAAAAATGTATTTAAATTTTTTTATTATCTTAAAACCTTTCAAAATCTTTAAAAAGTGTTGGAATTTTATGTTTACATTTTCAAATTTTGCATGCTGTCTTAATTTTTTAAATGTTTGTACAGTACAAATTATTGTTTAATCGTTTCAAAACTTCTAAGCTGTTTAAATATCTTAAAAAATTGTTTCAATTCTTCTAATTTGTTTTCATACCGTAATTTCCTTAATGTCGCGCGTGGAAGTTTGATGGCAGCTCCGATGAATCTTGACCTCAAAATGAACAGTTAAAAGGGTCAAAAGTTGAAAAGTGTAAGATGTTACGTAAAACTTACATAAAGGCTTAGTGAGGATTTTTCAAATTTGAGTTCAGCTGGATACCCTAATTTTACTTACCTCCTAACTCCACTGGCCTTGCTTTAGTATCCACAATAGTGCTATGTTAAAGTAAAACTAAACTAAAAGTTGTCACGTGCGTGGAATCGAGAAAAAAATGGCGAATGAAAAAAACAATGCGCATGATGCATCCAGGCTTAACACAAACAACAAATGTTCGCATTGTGGCCAGAAGCCAAAGGATCCCTTCCTCTGTCCAGGATGTAGTGCTCCTTATCATCCAGGATGTGAAGCAAGGTTTGCTTCCAAACATAGCTGTAAGCAAATACTGCAGTTCAAAATGATCTAAGTCACCTTCCTATTGCGAAGGTGATAGTTCTATACGGACCCAGTGGGCAAAAAAATTAGCGACGTCTTTACGACATCGTTACGACATCCTATGCCCATGTCGTTTCGGTGTCTTTGTGATATCGTAAAGACATCATCAGATCATACGACTCATTTACGATATCGTAAAGATACCTTAACGACATGGAGATAGGACGTCGTAAAGTTGTCGTAAGGATGTCGTAACAATGTCGTAAAGACGTCGCTTAATTTTTTGACCAATGGAGGAGAGGTTTGGATGGAAACATATCCAGTTTAAACGCATCTATAGAAGATGTTCTGGGAAAATGGTCTGCTTTGAATAGAAAAATCACGGCAAACGAAGACAAGACTGCCGTATTGAAGACAAAAGTGGAAGATATCGAGAAACAATTGAGTGGTTGGGTGCAAGAACGGCCTACTTGCATTTTTCATAAGGTCGAAAGTCGTGTCCAGTCCAGTCACGTGACTGAGCTGCTCGAGAGATAAAACAGTGAGCTATGGGATACGCATTTACGCAATGACAGCTGAAAGGAAATCCTAATTCTTAGATTCGTACTATTTGTAAACACAAAAATTGGGTTAGGAGAAGGGTCAAGTGTTGGAACATCTCCTGAGTTTTTTTTAGAAACAAATCATGAGACTGTTGAATAAAGCAACATTTTCCATTGTTTTTTATGAGTGGTTGAGAGCACAAAAATGTCAGAATGATAGTCCTAAAGTTTTTCATTTAAAAGGAGATCATTTTTACATCTACAATCGTACAGTATTATGTTTTTTATTAAAGTATATTCAAAATTATCAATGCGTTTAAATCCAGCACTTGACTCTGAACTTTCGTGAAGCATTAGGTACTCGGATTAATATTGCAAAAAAAGGAATTAATTTGATGCCTTACAGCTATTTCATATTTGACAGCACAATTTTTACAACATTTTTATGTTGATTTATTTTTTTATTTTTCATGAAGAAAAGGTTGACAAAATAAAAAATTATCCGTAATAAAAAACGAAACTGGGTAGTTACAGCAAAATTCTATTTGAAAACTCTATAATAAATTACATGTACATTTAAAATTAAAAAGTGACTTCGAAAATAAGAGGTACTCGATTATTTTTGTTTAAATCCGACATTAAATGCCGTCAACTGAAGATTTGAACCAGACGTACCAATTAAAAATCAATGTTACTGAAATCACAAATAATTTTGTTTGAAAATTGAATTATTTTATTGAAAATTAAACTATTTTCCTAGTCATATTTTTTTGGTTAAAGTTAATTATTTTCTATGAAAAAGTCACCTATTTTATTTTTGGTTCAGAATCAATCTCTTTTGGTTAAAAATTCTACTATTTGGTTATAAATATGATTATTTTGTTTAAAATATAACCAGTTTGATAAAAATTCAGCTTTTTGAGTCGAAAATTCTACTGCTTTGTCTAAAATTCGTCTTTTTGGAAAATCGGTCCTTTTGGATTAATAATTAATTTGTCGTTTGAGGGGTCATATTTTTATTGAAAATTCATCTTTAATGGGTTAAAGTTAATTTTTTCTTAAGTTTTATTCTAATATTTTCGATTCACAATGTATCTATCTCTTTTGGTTAAATATTTAATTATTTTGTTGAAAGTTTAGCTATTTTTGTTAAAATGTCATATTTTTTGGTTCAAAGTTAATTATTTTTATTTGAAAATTTAACTATTATCAGGGTGACTCCTCCCGAGACAATTGGAGAACCGAGAAAAAAACCGAAAGAGAAATCTTACACCTGAAACTTCCAGTTTTTCATCATTCACGCGTTTCCTAAATTCTTAAAGTTTCTAATTAGAAAGCATATACTTTTTAGAAGTGTTTAGAATAATTAAGCTTCAGAGGTCTCAGGCAATTGAATTAAACAAAAGAGTTGAATTGTGTAATTTTTGCAGTCGAATCGCTATTAATTAAACAATTTTATTTTGATTGAATAATCAAAATTGGACGATTTCAGGTTAAAATTTCGAAAATAGGATAATGTCATAGCATTAAAAATTTCATCCTTTATGATTCATATTTTAGAAACTAGATCATTTAAAATTTACAGGAATTGAAAATATACTATTTATAATTAAAAGCGTTCAAAATTAAATAATTAAACATTTAAAACTGTTGAATTTGAATAATGTAAAATTCCAAGCAATTAAAATTTGACAATCTGAAATTAAAAACTAAAAGGATTCTTTTACAGCTAAGGCTTCGGAAATTCTGGAATTTTTCATTATTATAACATAAAAAACTTATAATTTGGCATTAAAGATGAGTATACAAATTTGTCTAAAATCAAAAAATGAATTAAACTATTTTTAAAAAACTTTCAAAATAAATTTTGATATTAACACTTTTTTATGCAACTCTATACAATTTCAATTCTTTGAAGTAAATTTAAATCGTTTACAAAGTAATAACTTTTAAATTTCTAATTATACTTTCCAAAATGCAACCAATCACATTTTCAGTGTAAAATTAAAACTTATGAAAGTATCCATTTCATATAGTTGAATAATTCGCCTTTTTTGTCCTAAACTCAGTTTTTAATTTCAAATGTTCCTTTCAATCATTATTCAATCATGAAATTTTCCAATCAAATATTTTTCAATTTAAAATTATTTATATGTTTAATTCTTCGGCTAATAATCAAAAATTTGTAATAGCTTACATTGAAAATTAAAAATTTTTAAAAATACAAAACCAGATTGCTATGATTCCAATTTTTGAAATTGTACAATTTGAAGCTTTTCAATTCGAAATTGCTTTGTATGTACATTTAAAATTATTAAATTCAAAACTTTCTACCTCAGCTTTTATTATGAAAATTTTTAATACATAGTAGTAGAATTGTGTTGACATTTAAAATATTGTAATTGGAAACAATATTGTGAAATTTCAAATTAGAAACCTCCAAAAATTAATTTAAGAAAACTTTGGTTTCAAGGTCACTGCCATTTTCACCATTCAAAATTGCAGAATTTCAAATATTGTATGAATTATGAAATACGTGAAATCTTTCGGTCTAATATTATTTCTCTCGATTTTTTTTTCGGATTCTCCTGAGTGTGGTTACTCTGATAATAATAAACTTTTCAAATGAAAATACTTAACTTTTAACCAAAAAACATGTCTTTTCAACAGAATAGCCGAACTTTCAAACAAACTAATTAAATTTTTAACCAAAAGAGATGAAAACAGAACGAACAATATAATAGTAAACTTGACAAAAAAAATTAACTATCAACCATAAAAGATGAGTCTCATAACGCTAGGTTAACTATTAATCTAAAAAGGCGGATTTTCTCTGCAAAAATAAGGATTTAAAAGAAAACAGTTGAATCTTGGACCAAAAAAGATGACTTTGATCAAAATGGTTGAACTTTCAACAGTACAATTAAATTTTTAACCAAATATCGGAATTTTTAACCATATAATTAATAACTTTTCAAATAAAAAGGGTTGATTTCAACCAAAAAGATATGACTCTTTAGTAAAATGGCACAATTTCCATCAAAATAATGAAATTTTCAACCAAAAAAGATTAATTTTGAAAAAATGATATAATATTAAACTTTAAAAATAAAAAATTTAACTTTCAATAAAAAATATAACTTTAAAAAAAGTTGAATTTTCGACCCAAAAAGCTGTCTTTTTATCAAAGTAGTTATTTTTAAACAAAATAATGAAATGTATAACCAAATAGTAGAATTTTTAACCAAAAGAAATTGATTCTGAACCAAAGGTAAAATAGTTGACTTTTCCATAGAAAATAATTAACTTTACGCAAAAAATATGACTAGAAAAATAGTTTAATTTTTAATAAAATAATTCCACTTTCAAACAAAAGTTAGTATATTTTTGTTTCAGAAATCATCTATATCGGTTAAAAATTCTACTATTCGGTCGAAGCTGTTGGAGCTGCCAAACTGAAAATAAGTTGAAATTTGCATCGTTCAACACAGAAGGTTTCAACGAGATCTCTTGATATTCGATAAATAAAAATAATTATTTGTGATTTCTGTAAAATTGATTTTTAATGGGTACGTCTGGTTCAAATCTTCAGTTGACGGCATTTAATGTCGGATTTAAACAAAAATAATCGAGTACCTCTTATTTTCGAAGTCACTTTTTAATTTTAAAT
>NC_046663.1:1511224-1512964 GCF_010883055.1 Belonocnema kinseyi | reverse complement strand
GTTGTAAAAATTGTGCTGTCAAATATGAAATAGCTGTAAGGCATCAAATTAATTCCTTTTTTTGCAATATTAATCCGAGTACCTAATGCTTCACGAAAGTTCGAAGTCAAGTGCTGGATTTAAACGCATTGATAATTTTGAATATGCTTTAAAAAAAAACATAATACTGTATGATTGTAGATGTAAAAATGACATTTTAAATGAAAAACTTTAGGACTATCATCCTGACACTTTTTTGCCCTCAAGGGCATGTAATACTTACAGTTTCCATGGCTTTTTTCCACAAAAATGAGAATTTTTAAAAACTGAATGCGAAGATGCTATAAAATATCATAACGGACGTCCGCGGACTTTTTTCTGAGGGATGTAATAACAAAAAAATTTATTGTGCTAAATAAAAATTTTATGCATATGCATTATTTTGAGGTTGCGTCGTTTTTCAGCTCTGCCTTTCCGATAATCTGGAAATTATTTGTGAAATAAACTTTTTTGATTGCCTGCGAACAGGGTTAGTTCCGGGAGATTAGTTACTATGTTTATTTGTAAGTCCAAAGTTTTCGGCCAAAAATATTGTGTAGTTTGGAAGTAACGCTCGGGTGAATTGTAACACACATAACCTCGAAGTATACAAACACGTTGTTAGCAATATCAAAAAATTTTTTTGATAAAAACAACACAAAAAAAGTATGCGGGGACGTCCGTTAGCATGTTCGCTATCATTTCCCAACTTTTCAAGACAAAATATTTATTATTGTAAGAAAAAAAGCCGGGGGAATCTAATACTGGTAAAATCGACAATTTTCTAAGTATCACATACCCTTAACCACTTATAAAAAACCAACACTTGACTCTTCTCCTAACCCAATTTTTGTGTTTACACATAGTACGAATCTAAGAATTAGGATTTCCATTCAGCTGTCATTGCGTAAATGCGTATCCCGTAGTGCACTGTTTTATCTCTCGAGCAGCAACAGTCACGTGACTATACTGGACACGACTTTCGACCTTATTAAAAATGCAAGTAGGCCGTTCTGGCATCCAACCGCTCAGTTACTACCGCACGGAGAGACTTTTGATATTAGCATTTCTATTATGGCATATCCATAATTCAAATAAAGTGTACAAATTTAGGGATAATCAAGGTTCGGTTAGAAAATATCGAATAGTGACTATGAAAATGCAGACTAATATCTCTGATTGAAAAAAAAATCGTACAAATTTTAGACTCTTACCTAAAAAAAATTACAATATTTCTAAGTCGCTGTATTAAATTTTGCCATAGATTCGAATAACGAAAATTAGTATAGTGCTTTGAAAGAAGTGAAACAGAATGTTTTACATTTGGTTACGAACGCCTTGCAATCTTTCTAAAGAACTGTACGAAAAATGGGGGTCACGTGATGTTGTGTTTCACACTGGCGCATAGCAAAAAGAAAGACGGAGATAAGTGTTTGAACACACACTATTACATGGACTTCAATCCTTCTTAACATTATGTATGTGCATACGCTCGAATGGTCGCTCGCTTGCTACAGTGGGTTTGTTTACAAAGATTATACTAATACCTATACGCATGTATAAACCTATCTTATATCTATAAATTGAACGCATTTCGCTGGGACTCATGATTCTTTTGATCCTTATATACTAAATGAGAGAAACGTATCACTGCTTGTGAGAAACTTATAGTGCTGGGTCAGAAATTTCAGGTTCTCCAGACTTAATTAATTATTTATCACT
>NC_046663.1:1502909-1511124 GCF_010883055.1 Belonocnema kinseyi | reverse complement strand
AAATACATTTAGATATTTGAGAATCTTTAAAATGCTGTGAAATTGTTGAATGAAAAAGTGTATTTTCTGATTTGCCATTTTTTTATACATAAAAAAATTAATTTCTTTTAAACCCCACACACGAGAGAAACAAAAAATTAAAATACAAAAGTTGTGATGAGAATGTGCCCACGCAGCAGGCGGATTTTTTGTCATTTACTCTTTATTACGTTTTTCACGATTAAAATAAAAACTACGCATTCTATTAAAAAGTGATTCATAACCAATTTTTAGATCTTTTTCAAATACACGATTTCTATCAACTCATCTTTTTCTGTATTTTGAATGGGCTTGAAGTTCTTAATCATCGTTAGGATAAATTTTCGTCTTTTTGAATACTATAAATAAATATCCGTACAGAAAATATTTGAATCTTGAAAAATGTGTCTCAAAACTGTTTAAAATGCGCTAACTTTTTGAACGTATATCAAAATGGCTGACTAAAAAAATTGTCCTTCAGTTTAGGACACTCAAAAATATACTAAAGGCCAAGCCAAACTGTAAACTCTTTTGAAAGTTATCGTGCTAACAAACTAAAAATCTACAGACTAACAAACAGAATAATTTAAAAAAATATATTTTTCTGTATTAAGCGAGAGTTCTGGAGTTTCAGTTTTTTTTGTTTTATAAAATGTAAAAGTAATTATTTGCTTATTTGAGAAAGATTCGCGGAAATTTATACTAATAATTAGTATATTCTGTAGATATTTTATATGTTGAAAGAAATCAATAAAAATATTGAAAAATATCATCCTTAGAATTATCTCAGGGCGTCTACTCAAATTCTGTGAAAAAATTCCCTGACAATTCTAGGTTATTGTCAGGTATCTCTATATTTGCCCAAGGTATAATTTTCCTAAATAATGAGCCTCTCAAGTATTAAATATTACATCGTTTATTGCAATTCTGATTCTATATCACTTAAAAAATATTACATAATACTTTCAAAAAAACCTTCCATTATCCATCTGTGAATGGTTAAGTGGTAGTTAAGGGCATTTGCTACTTAGAAAATTGTCGATTTTACCAGTTTTGGGTTCCCCCGGCTTTTTTTCTAGATTAATAAATATTTTGTCTTAAAAATTTAGGAAATGATAGCGAACATGTTAGCAGATGTCCCCACACACTTTTTTTGTAGGCTAATTAAAAAAAGTTTTGATTTAGCAAAATGTAATTAATTTGCATAGCGCTTAGGAAATAAAATCAATTTTTTCATTGTTAGATTCCTCGACTTTTTTCCTAGGATAAGAAATATTTTCACTTCAAAATCTGGAAAATGATAGCGAACATGCTAACAGACGTCCCCGCACACTTTTTTTGTGTTGTTTTTATCAAAAAATTTTTTGATATTGCTAACAACGTGCGTGTATATTTCGAGGTTATGTGTGTTACAATTTACCCGAGCGTAACTTCCAAACTACACAATATTTGTGGACGAAAACTTTGGACTTAAAAATAAACATAGTAACTAATCTCCCGGAACTAACCCTTTTTGCAGGCAATCAAAAACGTTTATTTCATAAATAATTTTCAGATTATCGGAAAGGCAGAGATGAAAAACGATTAACCTCAAAATAATGCATATGCATACAATTTTTATTTAGCACAATAATTTTTTTTTGTTATTGTCCCTCAAAAAAGAGTCCGCGGAAATATGTTATGAAATTTTATAACATCTCCGCATTCAGTTTTAAAAAATTTTCACTTTTGTGGAAAAAAGCCGGGGAAACTGTAAGTATCACATGCCCTTAACTAAGTTTATTAAAAGTGATAAAAAATGGGAATAAATCAAGTGTGATCCAAAAAAGTATATTCTCAAAATATCTACCCTAAAAATTGTGCCTTTTGGTGCCAAAATGTCCCCTGAATATTACCATTATTTATTTTTTTAAATATATTGAGGGATCTCTCAAGTTTATTTTTGCACAAAATTGCTTTTTTAATTTATAATTTTCTTTCAGTACATATGCATTTTATCGTTTTTCTATTCTAAAGTAAAAAAAACCATTAACAGCGGAAACTAAAATAACATAAGCAAATTTTTGCAACTCATGGGCTAAAGAGATACCTAAAATTTTTTTTAATTCTGCCAATATACAGTGGACATTTTACACGAAAAGAAATAATTTTTAGGCATCGAATCATTCTAGAAGACAAAAATAAGGATATTTTTAGACCACTATAATAAGTATAGAACAATCACGCCAGTTAATAATAAATAATCTTTTTATTTGTTCTTATAAATATATAATTGCATAGGAACGGTATAATTTTTGAATATAAAATCAAATAGTGTTTCTTAATTTATCAAAGTAACTTTATAGAAGGACACAAAATTTCCTAATGGTACAAGCTTTTATGAAAGTTATGATTACCACTAAAAAATCCAACTCTTAACACAAAATGCCTTTAATATATTTAACTCTAACCTACTTGAGCTTACGAGAAAAATGAGCTTCCTTATTATTTGTTATCAATTGTTTTTTACTATTTTAATAGTTGCTTAAAATTCGGAGCATGTTTAACATATCCAAATTTTCAGTAAAATATATTCAAAAAGAAATTCTGTACGAACCTCCTGAAAAATGTGCAATTATATCCGACAAAAATGTTGAACATTTCACTTCAAAATTAATATGAAAAAAATATTGATTAATTATTCATCATTTGAAATAAATAATATAAACCAATAAATATAGCAATTTTTCTTATAGGAAATAATCCTATAACAAAATTTTTCGTCAAATAACACAAGCTATCATTAGCTGAATTTTATCTTTCCAATAATATACATATATCCGGAGTTTTGTTAACTTAACATTTGTGAGGTAGACGCTGGACTGAAAACCGGGAAATGGCAGGGAATTTTTTGAGACCGGAAAAAGTCGAGAAATTAGTATGATTGTGAATTTATTTATTTACCATGAATTTCCCAAGTTTTTAGAAGAACCGTCTCTCAAATCACTTGAATTCTTACAAATTTCATATCACATAATACAATTCAATTAAAAATAAATTCGATTTCAACTTTTTTTTCATGTTAAGTTTAGGTGTTGACTATTTTAATTACGTTCATTCTTAAACGTAAATTTTTAATTGAAAGAATTGAAAAGTACGAAATTCTTAATAATTAAGCAAATTGACATGTGTGATTCAAAGTTTATAAACTAATTTTAATGTGAAAATAACTTAAAATTAATATATTTATTAATTAAAAGATTTTATTTTATTTCAAATCCTATTCAAAAATTGTTTCAGTCGAAAATATTAAATTTTCAACCTATTCAGATCGAAAATTTTTAATGAATAAAATGCCTGAGTGAAATTATACATCAAATATTTAAAAGTAAACAATTGTAAACTGAATCTTTTGAAATAGAAAGCCTTTAATGGTAAAAATTTCAGAGTGCAACATTTAAACTTTTAACATTACAATTGTTATTGTAACATTAAGTAACAATTAAAAATTATTAATTTGAAACGACCATAATAGAAAATAATGAAATTAATTTTGTCATTTAATTTCTTTCCAAAGAGGAACTTTTTTAGATTTACATTTTCATTGTGTGGAAAAATGTGAAGTATTGTATTTTTAACATATTTATCTACCTTGAAATGATAAAAGTCTAATTTTTGTTAAATTGGCAGTACATTTTATATTTGTAAAGTTTTTATTGAGTTGGAAGAGATATAGTTTTTTTTTAATTATAAAAGGCCGTTTCTTTATTTTCAAGATTTTTATTGTGTTTGAGGAAAGAATTTTTTATTTTCGCTTTTTTTGTCTGAATTAGAAGAGGATAATTAAAAAATATAGAAAATTATCATTTTTAGTGAATTAGCAGTACATTTTATACTTTTAACTTTTTTTTTGTTTTATTGGAAGAGGCCATTTTTTTCAAGATTTTCATAGTGTTTGAAGAACAATTTTTTTAAAATTTAAAATAGTTTTTTTTATTGCTACGGTTGTTATTGAACTAGAAAGAAGGAAATTCGTTTTTTGAAGTTTCTTCTAAACAGGAAGAGGCTCATTCGGGTCGATCGTATTTTTTTTTTTGTGTTCTGAAATTAATTGAAAAGATACTAATTTATGTTTGATAAAAATTTTAATTAGATTTTTGATATTTTATATCGGACTGACTCACTGGATTAATCAGTAAGGCTATGTGAATCCTCCTTACCTTATGCATTTTAAATTATCTAAATTCATTTCAATCTATATTTTCAAAAACAGAAACTTTTTTTTAAAACGTTTTTATTGAGTTGGAAGAGGGAAATGTTTCATTCCTTCACATTTTTATTAATGCGAGTTGAAATTGAGGATTAGTTTTAATTTAGAGAATTTAAAACGATAGCGTGAATTCATATTTCTTAAACAGATATCTTTAAACAATTTAACTGATCAAAGTGTGAAGTTTTAAGTTTTGCAGTTTAATTACACTTAATTCAAATTTTTCAATTGAAAAGTGCTAAAATCTTCTATTTTATATGTGTAAATTATTGAGAGTTTTAATAAAAAATCTCAAAATTAAAACTGGTTTAAACTTTAATTTCAATTTCAATATTTAAGAACATTTTGGTACTAAAAACACACGCCTCATTGAAGAGATTTGGCGGAGAATCCCAAGTCGTGAGCGCAGTACAGTCGGTCAGATGGTGTGATCGCCACGAGCTCGGTTATAGGCGGAATAGCTCGGAAGCCTTCGGACGTTTTTGGTATAGTGTTTTAGAATTCTCGCCAATTCCAGTTGCAGATATCACTAGCGGCACTCATTTCAATACACATTCTTATTTAAGAATACTAAAATTTCGTACATTTCTTACAACTTATGTCACGTGCGGCAGAGGGGATGATCACTAAACGCGTTGATTGAGGGAAAAATCAATTTACATCGCAATAATGTCGGCTTATTCCGTATACATTTGGGAGTATCATATTAAAAATTTAGATAAAAAGGTTAATATTTGCGCTATCAATTTGTAGTTAAAGGCTTTCTTATTTTATAGAACTTTAAATTCAAAATGTAAAAATGAATAGCTTAAAGGAACATGTAATAGAAAAATGTATGTGTAAAAAGCAAATTTCGTTACGCAAAAATATTTATTTAATTTTGAAATATATTTAATATTTTCTTTCTAATTACAGATTATTATTATTAATCCTAACACATACATTTGTATTCATTACACTGAAATAACCATTGGAAAAGAATTTCCTTCTTTACTAAGGTAATGTACTAGAATAAATTTGCGAATCTTGTCTTTCCTAGAACAAAGTGTAAACAAACGCGCGAAAGATCAAATGTAAACAAATCAACACTGTCCTCAAAAATACATAGTAAGTCAGTCATTTTTTGACCATGGCAGAAGATAATAGCATTTTTGAATCGTTCTAGCGTATCCTTTGGTTTTTGAAAAGTTAATCTTGATCTGAAGCGCGTTTTTTTTAATTTGAGTGTTTACTAAGTAACTGTATCTGTGAGAAGCGCACGAACTTAGGGAATATTTCTACGCAAAAATCAACTCGATTCGTCAATTATTAACAGAGAAACGACAAGTTTATTATTGCGATGTGAATTGATTTTTCCCTCGATCAACGCGTTTAGTGAGCATCCCCTCACCTGCGCCTACTGGGCTGAGACGGGCCGAGCGTAGAGGCAGTTCTGCAATCCGGTGCCTCAATTTTTGTTCTCTTATGTTTTTAATAATAATTATTATCATTCAGGCATTATCTAGATTATAATCCAGATAATGCCTGAATGATTTCGAAGAAAAGACAGTTATCGAAAAAATCGAATATAAATATCAAATAATATCAAACCCCAATGCAGCGGAAATTCATGGCTACTCGAGACACGAAAGACAAAATGCGAACAGAATGACGATATTCAATTCAGAACAGAAATCCCTCAGATTGTCCAGGGGCGGGCGATGGAAAAAAAAGCAAAAAACTAGCTACAGTACTTAAGAAACTTGAGCACTTCTGTACAAATATTCATTCTTTACAAGCTAAATTGGATGATTTTGTACTTGATGTAAATAAATCAAAACCTTAATTTATTGTTCTAACAGAAACATGGTTGTGACCTGAAATCTTAGACTCTGTTGTTGGCGTTCCAGGCTATATGTTGCACCATCGGAATCGCTCAAGTAAAAGACGAACTTTTTTCTTAAATCGTGATATATATCAACCTTACCCGATTTTTTCACCAGCCTTTTAGGTTTAGAGGCGACAACGCCCCGTCTACTCTGGACCATGTTTTGTTAAATGCGGAAAATTCAATTGGAGCTCTACATCATAATCCTCCTCCAGGCAAAAGCGAGCATATACACGAAGTGTATTAGTTCAGGGTATTATTGAACTAATATAGTTACTTTTTTTTCTTTGTAGTTACTAGCGATCAAACATGGCTACAGCAATAGAGATACCAGAAGTTATGAGAGATGGACGTGGCCTCTTACATCACGACAAACACACAATTGCAACCATTTTAGCGAAGCAATACATAAAGACATATGTCTCCAAACATGTCCGCCCAGTTTCACCAGTTACGGAGATATCGAGAGTCACGGTCTCCCTTTTAGAAGTTGAATTCTCCACATGATGTCAAAGTCGTTAGAGGAAGGGAAGCTTTCAAGGGAGTGGAATACTGCTACAGTTGCGCCAGTCTGTAAGGATGGAGACAAAACTCACCCTAAGAACTACAGGCTGGTCTCATTGACTTCTGTGGTTTGTAAGGCGAAAATAATCGTATGTCCGTTGTGCCCGTTTCTTCTAGATTTATTTGTAATCACTAACAATCAAGATGGTTTCATCCCCCGTCGATCTGTAGTGACAAACATCCTACACTGCCTAGATAAATAGACAGCAAGCGTGGACTCTGGAAAACCGATAGACGTTTTTTCCCTGGATTTTGCTAAAGCATTCGACCGGGAGCCTTTCACATGAAGACCCTTCGAATCTATTTGTATAAAAAATTAGGGATGGCCCTATAAGTTGTTGAGGTATTTGCATACTTGTAACCAAGGGGAAAATGCACAAATCTCTAAATAGCCGCGTAAAAATATAGATGAATACTTAATTTTCAAATCTTTAAAAATATTATCTTATAATTAGTTTTTGAAAATAAAAAATCTTTAAAGATTTTAAATAATCTTTTTTTGTTTTATCTAACATTAAAATAAACACAAACTTTAAATTAATTTTGATAATGTTTCAAAGTTTTAGAAATTTTGAAAAGATTAAAAAATTCATTTCAATCTTAAGAAGATTTAACAAATTTAGAACAAAATGTATATTAAGACGAACAAAAAATTTCGCTTTTTCAAAGAATTTTGCAAGATTTCAAGAAAATTACAATTTTTCAAGATCTCTAGGAAAATTGTAAATGATTTCTTATGTTTCTAAATGAATTTTAAGAGATAATTTAAAAAGCTTTCAAAAGATTTCTTAAACTGTAAAAAAAAAAGCTGTTAACATTTTTCAATTAAAATGTTTTAAATCAAATGCCGTTCAAATGGGAAATTATTAACTACCAACTTTTATAAATTAAATAGTTCAAAAATGACGAGTAAAAAGTATAAATCCAGATTCACAAAAAGATTCAGAAAAAAGATTCCTGGATTCAAAGAAAATTTAAATAAATCCCCCAAAAAAGTGCATTGCTTAGCAGTAAATGAAATTTTGTTGGTTCAAAAAAATGGTTTTTTGTTTCAATAAAATTAGTCTTTATTCTAAAATAAGTTTCTTCATTATCACTTTATAATTTTCCACATTTTAGGTCAGAAACAATAAAACTTGATGGTTTAAATTGTTGTATTTATCTCATGAGGAATTACATGTGACAACAAAAACTAGATTTGATTTATATTTTATTTGTGCAAGTTGATCGAGGTCAACTGATACGCCGAATTCTCCACAGTTAGTGTTATCATAATGTAAATATTTAAATTAAGACGGCTTCCAACCACAGGCGAAATGTCTACATTTTAATGACGAGTTTAAGTTTGTCAAGTGGAGGGAAAGAATGACCTAATAAAAATGCCCCCACCCCCACGCTGTTTCTTTCCTGTGATGATTTTTGTTATGACTGAGCACGCTTTAATCCCACGAAAGTGGGAGATTTATTTATTAAACATGTGCAATGATTGTTGTAAAAATGCATCTAGAAGGATATGT
>NC_046663.1:1500097-1502809 GCF_010883055.1 Belonocnema kinseyi | reverse complement strand
GAAGTATTTATGCGGTCTGAAGATTAATATTGCTACAGAAAAAATGGCATTCGACAACATATACTAATGATATTTTTGAAGGAAAATCAATTTCCAGCTTATTATTCTTCAGACGAAAAGAATCTTCTCTGCAAAGAGATATGTTATTTTAGATTTTTAGATAAAAACCACAATGTGACAAAATAGAAGTCGAGGAACGAATTTCTTATTTTTAGCTTTGCAGAAATTTCCACTCCACGATTAATTATTTACTACGATTTATCAGAAGTCAGGTAATATTTATTCGTATTCTTGGTCCAGTTTCAAAGAGTACACTAAATTATTACTTAATATAGGCCAAGAAAGTTTGATCGGAAAGAATTATCTCCAATCTCCCTCTTTTCATGGAAAAATGGCCCTATTTTCCTTTTTTTGAGAGAACTTTTATGCTTATCCTTTTCACAAGTTTAAAAATATTGCCTTCTTATACCCTTATATTGTTTCAACAAAGCTTTGTTTTATTAAATTGTTTAATTTCTCACGTGTCCTATTTATGCAATCCTTCTTAATACGAAAAGACTTTAAAATAAAAGGTATATATTATTATTTATAATATACGATATAATATTGTGGTATTCTAGAATGCTTTTCTAGCGATATATAGGGTTGGGGTAGACAAGCAGCAACTATGGAAGCGGCTCTAGGATACGGGAGAATCGGTGACTTTCCGGCTTGCCGAGAAGTCTTTTTTTGTAAATAATATGTCAGGCCATCGAATCGTGCACACCTTTGCTCTATTTCAATTATCAATAAACGCCAAGTTATATTGAAAATGAGTGCGTTTTCAATTTGAATTACATACCCACATGATTATACATTATACTTACCCATAGAATTAACGAAGCATGCCGTAACGAGGATAAGAGTAAGTATAAGGCTCTTCATTTTCCCTAATCGTAACTATACATATATTCTACTAGATGTTTTAAATATATACTGTTCGCTCTCTCGCATTCCGTTCAAATGTATTGCGAACATTTTGAAGGGGGATTGGAGAGGAGAAATTAAAACACGACGAGCTTTACAACATATGATTAATGCCAACTACGCAAATAGCCTTGCAAGAATACGTATTGAATTTTGTTATCTAAATCTTCACATAAGCACACAAACTAATACTTACATTCGCATAAAAAATATTAATAAAAAATTGATGAATACATGAATATTTTACAAATTCTCTTATTCTGTTCATAATTTTTTTCTAAATCCTTGAGATAATAACTTTTGTTAACTGAGGACTAATAAACAAACTTAATTTGGGTTCAAATTTGATAAACATATTATATGCTCAATAGCGGAGTTTTCACAAGAAATTTTGTTTCCTCTGTTCCTCTTTTATTGGCAGGCTTCAAAGTTGTTATTTTAGGTCCCACCCATAGTTCATTTTCGCGTTCTTAAAGTGCTTACGACGATTTAATAAATTTCAATTTGCTGTAAGCATCATGTATATTCAACATTTAATAGAAACTAATACTTTTCTTGCATTTTAATTGATTATAATTACACTTGTCATATCTAATTCGTTGTAATTACTGAGATATCGGAGTTGCTCCGAAATCGAGGGACAGATATGTAAACATGGTTCATTCAGGGATGTTTCCTCATTTCTCTCGCATTTTCTACATTATATCATAGGATTAGATCCCATCTTATGCTATATGACTGGTTGTTGCCCAAACAGTCGTATATATCGAGGTTAAGAATACAGTTAGACTCGTAGATGAGTCCTGCAATTTGTATGAAGGGCGCCAGATAATTTTCACCAAAACTATAAAAATTTTCAAAGAATTGACATATTAATTAAATGTTTAGACCGCTCTGATATGGCGGTGTGAGTAAGGAGTGACGCATGAAAGAGGCGTTAGATTAATACAAATGAAACCACTTCATTAGGATATAATTAATTTTTTAAATATTTCCATCATTCCGGATTCGATCATTTACAGGGGTAACGTGTGTTGCAACACAGTACTAGTTTTCTGGTTAGCTCCAGTCCATTTTGTTTAACTTTCCATTATGGCATGGTTTGGTCCGAATGACTACTAATCGGAGTGAACCGAACAAGATTTAAACTCTTGAATGTGTGGAAGACCCCATGAATTTGATTGGGAACTATAAGTTTTAATTAACTACCCACAAACGATAATTGAATTTACGCAAACAAAAACATAGTCATGGCCTTGTCCGAGGTCAGCAACTAACTAATTTCAACGGTGTGTGCCTACTATTTCAGCACACGCCGGTGAACTACAAATTACAAGCTAGCGCGGACACACATTTAATTGAAGTGGCTTAACGTAAATGTCCCATTTTGGGCGAGTGGCCCAGTTTGTGCGAATGCTCACATTACTGTAGGTAAATCCGTGGTAATCTTAAAGTTTATGGCACTAGTAATACTTTATTCACATTATAGAATGGATTGGAGATATTTTTGATGTAGGATTTATAGTAATTTTATTACGCATTCGTGTTGTTTGAACGTTATATATGTAATGCCCGGGGATTTATTCGCGCGCGAAATTCGAGAATGAAGTTCTCCCCAACGATGTACGTCGGACTTCGCTGCCCAAAGGAATCGGAGTCCTTGCTGCAAGAAACTAGAGTTCGCCTCGCGTTGTGCTGAAAGTCTTATAAAAGATTCTATATTTTAACTTTAGGATTAATATTAAA
>NC_046663.1:1496062-1499997 GCF_010883055.1 Belonocnema kinseyi | reverse complement strand
CCCGAACTGACATGGGAAACGAATACATTCTTACCTGGCAGGATTGTCTCTCCAAATATTCAGGTGCAATTCCATTAATAAACACGGAAGCCCCCACAGTAGTTGTAGCTTTTGCCGAATCCTCCATATGCACATTTGGGTGCCCAGAAGCGATTCAAACCGATCAGGGTTCCAATTTTGTTGGTAGCATTATGGAAAATTTCGCCAAAATCTTCAAAATCATTCAGTACAAATCTACTGCTTATCATCCACAATCATTAGGAGTACTTGAACGCAGTCATCACACTTTCGTGGAGTACCTTAGACATTATTGTGAAAAGGCGAACTGGGATGATTGGCTACCTTTCGCCATGTTTTCTTTTAATACGACTGTACTCTCTTCTACAGGAGTAACTCCTCACGAAGTAATTTTTGGTAAACCAGCCAGGATTCCTTCCGAATTCGCGAACGAAGCCATTCAAGGACTTACGTACAATATGTAGACGATCTACTAAATCGGCTGATTGATACACAAGCCCAGGTTCATGGTCATCTTAATGTTGCAAAAATGAAAATTAAACGGTATTATGACAGAAAACTGAATGAGTTAAATTTTCAAGTAGGAGAACATGTTTATTTGTTAAAGGAACGAATAAGAAAAGATTTAAAAACAAAAAAAACAGGGGGTAAACTTTTCTAAGTGTAGAACGATAGAACTTTCCAGATATAGGTTATGTCACATGCATACAACACACGTTACAAAAAAAAGGGGAATTCTCCCAGATAGTTCAATTCTAGAATATAATTAAAATTAGAACACGCTAATTAAATGCGAATAAGAAAGACTCTTACCTTAAATTTTTAATCAGTTGCATAAATAGAGCAAAAACATCAAATTTAATTTCGTTGTTTACCACTGTTAAAAGCACTACACTGATTTGACACTAAGTACTGACCCACTAACAGCTGACACGGAGCACGTGGGCGCCGACTGCGCGCGCAGAAACTCGAGCAGACTAAACTGACATGACCGACGGCAAAGGAAGCCTTAATTATGCTTCGAACTCCTACCGCACGATCGAGCACAGAAATTATCTCGTTTAAACAAAATTCAATTCTCTTTTCCTCTCATCCCCCAAATTGTCGCAAAAAGATGTTTTATGAAAACACCTTTTTAATAAGGAATAAGATGTGATGAATCCGGTTTAGTACCTGTATTCATCGTAGTATACCAGCGCTACGCGCACTAATTCAGATTAATTAGAATAATATTCTACTCAACGATTATGTTCTTCTCTCTCCAAGATTCAGAAAAATCTTTCAAAAACCAAAAAAATAAATTCCAAACTTTCGTTCTAAAAATTTAGTGCCCACCCTTCAGAATTTTATGAGCTTGACTCCTCGAAACATTCGGTACAGGGAAACAAAGCACACCCTGTGCGGTCCACAAGAGGTTTTCCAGAAACCGCCGAGTCTGGCGAACATGTGTAAGCCATAAAACCAAAATCCATCTCATGCAAGACATTTCCAATGGATTCAAACGCAGATCGAAAGTCCACTTTTTATGTTTAGACTCTGCCAGTTTTTCATCTCCAAATTCTTGAGAAAGCGTGAGAAACTCCTATGATCAGAAATTCTTGAATTTGACAAACCTTAGTAGGAACGGCTGGGAGGTCCCTTTTTATTCGATTTTGGAAGACAGGAAATGACTCTGGGACTCAGAAAGGGGAAGGCGCACTGCGGCTTGTGATAGGATAATAATCTTTCACGATAGCACTCACAGTCGCATTGTATGACGACATATTTATAATGTCATTTAGCTCGGAACTTTTAATTATAATTATAATATTTATACCCAGATCTCGATAAGGTGTAGGCTAGTTAAGAATTTATTCGTATTTGATTTTCTGCCCATGAAAATATTGTAGACAATTTCATTGGTACTTCTTAGGCATTATTATGTGTTTTTATTAAACTTTTACTCGGGTAAACCCGGTGATACATCATAGCCACGGACTAAGTCATGTGACTGATGAGATTAGAATGTTATAACTTAATTCAAATAATTTAATACGATGGTTGAAACCTCCTGCGATGATGTTGTAGGTATACAATTACGAGCGGCCACGAGCTTTGGAGGTGACAACAGTCACCTCTGGATGCTTTCTTAGAGCTACCATCTGACACTCCACGGGTTTTTAGTCGCTCGCTTCTGATGATCAAGAAAGTTTCTTACAATGCGACAGGTGTTTAATAAAACCGCCTTCTGAGCTGCTGCTAATACCCTACTGACTCCTAAATGATCAAGATGTTCAGTGCATCTTGCGTGCACATTGCCTATAGCCGAAATCACAATGGGATGAATGGATGCATGATTCACATTCCTCCATATGGTCTTCACTTCATGCCTTAACTCGGTATACTTGTGGATCTTGGTTGTATAGGTTGACTGCAAATTTCGGTTAAGCGGACAAGCAATGTCGATGATGTAGACTCTTCCACCCTTTTTTTTTCTCGCATCACGATGTCAGGTCGATTGGCAAGGATGTAATGATCCGTTTGGATAGTAACATCCCAATATAAGATGTAATCTTCGCTTTCTAAGACGGGCATTGGAATGTATCTATAGAAGGGCACCCATTCTTTTAAGAGTCCTAGGTTTAGGGCAAGTTGTTGATGTATAATGCCCGCTACATCATTATGTCTGTGCGTATATTCTCTCTGAGCCATTACGCGACAGCCATCAATAATGTGCTCGATGGATTCGTTGGTATCTCCACATAATCGGCACCGGTCAGCTACGTCTTGATGTAACACTTGTTTGCGGTAATTCCTGGTGCTGACAACCTTGTCCTGTATTGCAGTGACGAATCCTTCCGTCTCTGGATACAGAACACCCTTTCTTAGCCAAATATTAGATGCCTCACTATCCACTTCACTTTGATCTAACGTGTTGGGGTGCTCGCCATGGATGGCTTTCTGCCTCCATTGTATTTCTGATTCCTCTATGGTTTCTGCCCTGATATTCAAGGCTCCATCTGAGGATAAATTTAAGGGCGTGTATTCAAGATCCGCTTGACAGATGGTTCTTTAAAAGCGCAACATTTCGTTTGCTGTTAAAATAGTCTCGTAACTGTATAACTTGTGACTCACACAGTTTTTTGACATCTACAACGCCCCTACCCCCTAAATGTCATGGTAGAACTACCCTTTCAATCGCTGAATTTCTGTGGTGCATTCGGTGCTTCGTCATTTCTACGCGAACAATTCTGTTTAACTTTTCAAGGTCAGTGTTAGACCATTTTATGAGCCCGAAGGAGTACGTGAGGACAGGGATGGCATATGTGTTGTTCGCCCTGATCTTGTTTTCCGAGTTGAGAAAACTCTTCATAATTAATCTGAGTCTCGTAGTAAAGGCAGTCATTAAGCTTGTCTTAACTATCGTATGTTGAATACCCTTAGATTCCAGAATACCCAGATATTTATATGATTCGCCTGCAGCCATTGCCTCGATGTCATTTTCGAAGTCGTTCTCTAACTCTGCGGTCCCTAATTCCCCTCTAATTAAATGCACTTTTCTGCATTTATCTAGTCCGAACTTCATGTGGATATCATTGGAAAACTGCTTTGTGACATCAATCACTTGCTGCAGTTTCTGGCCTGAACTAGCGTACAGCTTCAGGTCATCCATGTAAAGAAGATGGGTCACTTGATGACCATCCTCATTATCATGAATTTTGAACCCATGAGACATGCTGTTTAGTGTTTTGCTCAATGGATTCAATGCTAAACATAACCATAGTGCGCTGAAGGAGTCTCCTTGAAATATACCCGTCGTAAAGCATATTGATCATGTTATCCTTGGTTGTCCATGATCAAAATACTTGATTCTTGTACCCCAGAGCCTCATCGCATGGCTTAGAAAGTCAATAATGCGTGGACATATTTTGTAAAGT
>NC_046663.1:1475030-1495962 GCF_010883055.1 Belonocnema kinseyi | reverse complement strand
GGGCGATGGTCAGTTACGAGGGTAAATGTCCGCCCGTAAACGTATGGTCGGAAGTGCTTGACGGCAAAGACTATCGCCAATAACTCCTTTTCGATAGTGGAAAAGTTTTTCTCCGCTACGTTCAAAGTTCGCGAAGCGTAGGCTACCGGTAAGTCTTTGCCGATGGGGCCCTGACTAAGTACGGCTCCTAAAGCATATCCGGACGCATCTGTCGTTATGACAAATGGTTGAGTGAAATCCGGATACTGGAGGAGGGGCTCGCTAGACAAAATTTCACGCAATTTATCGAAGGATTCTTGTTGTTCGGGTCCCCAAACGAACTTGGCAGATTGTTTTAATAACTGGGTCAATGGCTTTGCGATTTTTGCGAAATCGGGAATAAAACGCCGATATTACCCAGCCAGGCCCAAAAATTGCTTGATATTTTTCTTTCCTTTTGGGACTGGGAATTTTCGAGTGGCAGATACCTTTCTGGGGTCGGGCTTCACACCGTCTTGGGAAATTATGTGCCTAAGGTACGTTACCTCCTTGCGTAAGAACCTACATTTGTCGGGTTGAAGAACAAGACCGGCGTCTTTTAATCTACCTAAGAGTCGTTTTAATTTTTCTGTATGTTCCTGAAGGGAGTCAGCGTAAATCACGATGTCGTCCATATAGACGAAGAGCGCAACCCCTTGCAGGCCTACTAGAACTCGATCCATAACCCGTTGGAAAGTCGCGGGGGCGTTTCTCAGGCCGAAAGGCATCCGGGTGAATTCATAGTGGCCGAATGGTGTCGAGAATGCAGTTTTATGGCGATCGGTGGGTTCCACTTCAATTTGGTGAAACCCTGAAGCTAAATCTAGCACCGAAAAATATTTTGCTCCCCCCAACTGGTCCAGAATATCGGTAATATTTGGCAGGGGATAAGCATCGGCGACTTTCTTCTCGTTTAAAGTGCGATAGTCAATGACCATTCGCCATTTTTTTGTACCTTCGTAGTCTGTTCTTTTGGGTACGACCAGACTGGAGAGTTAAAGGGGGATTTGGATGGGACTATACTCTCATTTTCTATTAATTCCTTACACTGTTTTGTGACTTCATCTCTATGTTGTGGGGGGGATTCTGTGCATTCTGTCATGCACGGGGTTGTTATCTGTTGTGGTGATATTATGTTTTATTACGTGCGTACATGGAAGTTTGTCATTAGGCAGTTTAAATTGATAAAGGTGCTCGCAAAAAATTTCTAGTAAATTATCTTTTTCTTCGCTATTTAAATCATTCATGTCAACGGTTTTTATTAATTCCGCAATTCTTTTAGCTTTTTCAGATCTCAAACTCTGATCGTCTGGTGTTTTCTTTGCTTTTCGAGGTGCTGGAATTTGGATATCGCATTCTTCTAACTCGACTGGAGGGATTGTCAAGGCAACATCACGCGTGGTGGAATTTATACAAAATATTCTGGCATGTCCATCGATTTGGGAGACTAACGATTCATCTATAAAAATTCCTGGACCAGCATCGATACGTGGGAGATAGCCTTCAGCGATACTCGGATTTTTGACGGGCAGTGAGATTAATTGCCGAGTTCTTGCAGCTAAATGGACCGTCTTCCCTCTACAAAACGGGATCGTACCGATTTCGGATGTCATTTTACCATTCTTAATGTATAGAACGGCATCTTGATCAGTGAGAAATGACATGCCTAGAAGACCGCCTTGTATTATAGGGAAATTATTAGGGACGACTTGGAATTTTGCAAAATTGGGTCGATGGAAGAGGGTCGCGACTAGGACACTGATTCGAATAATTTCCCGTTTTACCGCACCTATAACAAGTGATAACTGCTGGGATTTTCTTTCGAGTGCATTCGCGGGCTAGATGCCCCTCTTTATCGCAGACGTAGCAGACTTGATTTCCCGCGCGAGGATTGTCTCGTTTATTGCAATCCCTGGCATAGTGTCCAGGTTTATTGCATTTAAAGAATGTAACCGGGGTCAGATTTCTCCGATCGTGACTTCGGTCATCGCCGCGATCTCGATCACGACTATCCTGCTTTCCTTCCCACTGTGATTTAAGGGAACGGACTTGTGGCCTGCCGCGATAAGGGCTTGGGTACGGAGCAAATTTATTTCCATGAGGGCCTGCGTTTCCGCTCTGGGTTTGCCGGGCATCAGGACGAAGGATTTCCTGGTACCCTACCTCCCACTCACCTGCTTGAGCTGCATTTATAGCATCTTGCAAGGTCATCAGGTTTTTAAATCGAACTTTTAGTTCGATATCTGGAAGCAGGCCTCTCATGAAATTCTCTAGGCCTGCTGAATGGGCAGCGCACACCATTCCGTAGGCAACTTCTTCCGCGTATTGATTTTCAATAGCGTCAACTAATTCTTTTAAAGTCTTGCTGACCCGGAATCCGTTCTGAAGGTCGGTCTCTTCTGGTGCCTGGGTCACGGTGCTTAGCATGGCTTGTAATTGACCCAAATTTTGGTGGGGAGAGAACGCGAGTTTTATGCTCGACAAGAGATCTTCCAAGGAGTGAATTTCTCTGTCTTGGAGGTACGCGTCCGCACTTCCGATGATTCTCGACCGGATCAACCGTAATAAAAGTGGCCTTTCTGCTGGTTGCACCGAGTCTCTCGCGAAAAGTCAGTCGCGGACAAATTTAATCGCTGGAATATTGTGTCCGTCATATTCCTTGGGAATAAACTCGAGCGCGGCTTTGAATGTGAGAAAATTTACACATACATCGGTAGGGGCAACACTGCGCGTTATAATAGGTATCTGAGGCGTTTCACCTTGTCTTCTGCAATTACTGGGATTTCGGTTTGGGAGTTGCACGTTTAAAGGGCCGCGTGGTATAACCGCTAGACTTGCACGAGTATAGTCATGCTCGTTTCCATTGAGAGTTTCAATTCTTCCTGTCGCTTCGTCCAAACTGCTATCGTTAGCATTGCCTAAATCGTTCGTTTCGGAATCTATAAGGACTTCGCTAGCCACGTCGCCTAGATCGTTCTCGGACGTAAAATTGGCCATTTTTCTGTTGACAATTATTTAAACAATACGTTTGTACCCCAAAATAAAAACAAAACCCTACAAAATTGACTCTGGGAACCCTAGAAAAAGGGGAACTGACAACACATGCGACTTACCGTTAAATGTTCTGGACGACTGATTGGCTGTACATTTTTCGAAAAAACACAATACACAGAAATTTTATTTTTCACATAAACATTAGTTTTTCCACGTTTCTCACGTCACTCGCGAGCCAATCTCTTCGGGTTCCAAACTTTCAAGTTTCTTGAAGTCCTTGTAAATGCGTCGAAGTCCCTTAAAATCCTTGAAGTTCCTTGGAGTCGCTTAAGCTCCTTGAAATCCTTAAAATCCCTTGAAGTGCCTTGAAATCCCTTGAAATCCTTGAAGTCCTTTGAAATCCTTGAAGTCCCTTGAAATCCTTTGAAATTCTTGAAGTTCTTTGAAATCCTTTGAAATCCTTGAAGTCCTTTGAAATCCTTGAAGTCCCTTGAAATCCTTAAAAGTCCCACGGTGCGCCTGCGGAAGTGTAGGAGAATGGTACGGGGTTCCAATCACTCCGCTTCAATCTTGTCTCAAAAAACCCCGCCAAAAATTAGGCCAAGATTGAGGCGTTCGACAATTTATTGAAAATGGTAGCTTGTATTCTCGTGCGTTTTGTCCACAAGGGTCCACACGCGCACTTTGTTATGGTTCACTCGTGCACAGTGTTCGAAGCACAAAACATCAGAAGTGTCACTGTCGCCAAGTTATTTTTTTCTTTTTTTTTTTAAATTCCCAACACAAAAAAAAACACAACGCGAGTCAGCAAATATCCCACCGTTGTCACCAAAAATGTTTCCTGTAATGCCCGGGGATTTATTCGCGCGCGAAATTCGAGAATGAAGTACTCCCCAACGATGTCCGTCGGACTTCGCCGCCGAAAGGAATCGGAGTCCTTGCTGCAAGAAACTAGAGTTCGCCTCGCGTTGTGCTGAAAGTCTTATAAAAGATTCTATATTTTAACTTTAGGATTAATATTAAATGAAAAGACTAAATTTCAATTATGCGAAATAAAAAATTGTAATTTTTATTCAGAGACTCGACGTTTCGACAAAAATGAGAAAAACGACCGTACGGTTAAGAGATCGAAGATCGAGTCGTGGTTCTCGCCCACGCAGGGGCTGCTGCGGATCCTAGCCCCTCCATGAAAAGGGGGTTGGGCCTCTTCTCCGTTTCGTGCTTTTGTTCACTTTAGCTTACTTCTAATTTTCCCTAAACTCCTGATACTTACAATTTATCTACTCGTCTTTTCTAAATTATTTTCTACACTTTAATATTGAAGATCTAGCTAATCCAACTAAAAGTCATTCGGTGCTCATTAAACTTATTTCTTTAGCTGCAGGATTTAGAAATTGGAATTTGAATGCAAATTAATTAATTCAAAGTGAATCGATGCCTTTGTTACAAAATAGAAGAAATAAAATAATGACTTTACAATTTTAAGTGATTCTAGCCTAAACTCTTAATCCTTTGCAAATATCTAGCCGCTTATTTTTACGGTGATTTTAAATTTGATCTATAAAGGTTATCTAGCTGAAACAATATAATAATAATGATAATAATAATAATAATGCCTAAGAAGTACCAATGAAATTGTCTACAATATTTTTATGGGCAGAAAATCAAATACGAATAAATTCTTAACCAGCCTACACCTTATCGAGATCTGGGTATAAATATTATAATTATAATTAAAAGTTCCGAGCTAAATGACATTATAAATTTGTCGTCATACAATGCGACTGTGAGTGCTATCGTGAAAGATTATTATCCTATCACAAGCCGCAGTGCGACTTCCCCTTTCTGAGTCCCAGAGTCATTTCCTGTCTTCCAAAATCGAATAAAAAGGGACCTCCCAGCCGTTCCTACTAAGGTTTGTCAAATTCAAGAATTTCTGATCATAGGAGTTTCTCACGCTTTCTCAAGAATTTGGAGATGAAAAACTGGCAGAGTCTAAACATAAAAAGGGGACTTTCGATCTGCGTTTGAATCCATTGGAAATGTCTTGCTTGGGATGGATTTTGGTTTTATGGCTTACACATGTTCGCCAGACTCGGCGGTATCTGGAAAACCTCTTGTGGACCGCACAGGATGTGCTTTGTTTCCCTGAATCGAATGTTTCGAGGAGTCAAGCAAATAAAATTCTGAAGGGTGGGCACTAAATTTTTAGAACGAAAGTTTGGAATTTATTTTTTTGGTTTTTGAAAGATTTTTCTGAATCTTGAAGAGAGAAGAACATAATCGTTGAGTAGAATATTATTCTAATTAATTTGAATTAGTGCGCGTAGCGCTGGTATACTACGATGAATACAGGTACTAAACAGGATTCATCACATATACTCACGCGTGTCGCCATCTGTGGCTAATCGAGCATATCATTACTATCGGCTTATTAGTTCGTGAGTTGCCAAGCTGCGTGGGTTTTTCGTATCAACAGCGCTCCAAAATTTTTGTAGCGCGAATGTTTTGATTGAAAAGTAAGTATTAATCATAAGCTGGACGAATGTATTCTTCAATATAAATGAAAACTAATGGATAATTTGGATATTTTCTTCCGCCTTAATACGGACGGAAAAAAACGGCTGGAAGAATTTGTGCGAGTGTTTACAAACAATACGGTTACATAAAAATTAGGAGTTTCTGTAAGATAACAAGCACACTATTTCAATTCTAAAAGATTTTTCCTGTTATGATGCCTATCTTTTATGCATTTGTATTGAATAATTGATAAAAATTTGCGGGAAACGATTACAACAACAATGAGATAGCCAATTAAAAAAATGCAAACGATAAAAATATTCTTTTTCTTTTAATTGCCTGATTTATCACGCTGAGAATTTTTACGTTAAAATTGTGAAATTCCTAATGACAAATTAAATTAGGAGTCAGTTTTCATCAATGATGATATCCATTTACTGTAGGAAGTATAACATAGCGTCATTCGCCCAAATTGGGACAATTAATGAGCCCAAATTGGGTCAGAGGAAAAATTCATTCGCCCAAATAGGTTCATCGGTAAAGCATGAAATATTCTTTCTTATTCAGTAAAAATTGTTTGTTTATATCGGTAGGCAAACAAAGTATTGATGAAAAATGTTCAAAATGTGCGGTACACGAAACAGTGTGACGAAACCAATTATAAACGAGCGCATTACCGATCTTCTCTGAGTTTGAACTTAACCATGGAAACTGTGCTACGGTAGGTAAGATAGAAAACACAAGATACTTAAAGTGTTACTATGGAGGGATAAGAATTTCGAGAAAAATGATAACTTAACATATTCTAGGTCAATGCAAGACTGTAATTGCCAGCATCACAATTATAAGATCATTATAATAATTTTTTTGATTCACGAATGTACTCATAATCCGAAAATTTAAACACCAACAGTTTTCAAGTCAAAATCCAAATGTATGGAATAAAAGTACATACGCACGCTTAAACTAAAATAATAATTCTAAGAATAGATTTAACACATTAGTATGTGTTTTTGGTCGCTAAATCCGAATTTGCCGTCCAAACTACCCCGGCACGTAAGGGTTCTGACATAACCTGAAAATACCTCATAAAAATCTTGTTTCACGTCCAGGGGTCGGACCATATTTATTATATAATTTTGGAGTCACGGAATTTGAATCCGAAATCCCAAAAAACCCTAGTATGTCAGGATTCTGATATAAGCTCCAAAATATCTCGCAATATAAGCTATTTATCTCTTCAAAGTTTGGACTTTAGTCGTCTATTAAACACAAGTCAGTTAAATCCATAAACCCTATTTACTCCACAAAACAAAGGTATAGGACCATCGGCATTAGCGCTACCCATTGTACACCACAAAGAAATTACACGATTGGATTTTGTACATCTCACGAGTTTCTTTGAAAATCAAAATCCGAACGGGCTGGAATTTTTTAGACTATGGATTCCGATTCAGTGATCCCAGAAACATATAGTAAACATAGTCTGACCTACATGCCCGGAAAAAATTGTTGTTGTGTGGCTGTGTTGTAATGAGAATGTAACAATTCATTATTTTTTTACGATCAAAATTTGAATTTTCGATTTTTTAAACAAATTAAAAAAATTGTTACGATAATCTTGTAGGATGAATTGTTCGTATATTCGTTGATTATGAAAAGTTTGATGTTGCAGTTTTACTATTGTGAATTACATTTCTTTTTTACTGTTATTTGTCCAATTATAAGCAGCTTCTCTTTTCGTCGTGAAATGCTGTCGAAAAGTGCGTAATAGGACAGAAGTCTCGAAACTGCTGACATGTTGTTATGAAACGAAACTATCGAGGTTTTTGTTTATTTTTGTATACTAGACATTTTTAGGACCGGTGGGCCCGACCAATACCCTACACAATTCGACTTTATGTTCCGATTGGGCTTGTCACTACAAAACCATTTTCCGGCACATAGCCTCAATCGGTCTAACTGGATAGTCTAAAGGTATGTCTATCCATTTCACCTTCATGTTTCAAAACATAGATTTTTAACTGGGATTCAGTATGTTAGGAATAGATTATAAAGATAAGAAGATTCATACGATGTAGTCTTTGTAAAAAGGGGGATCTTTCCTGACTAAGGTGGATTTAGATAATCATTGTCTTCGGTAGTGAATCGTGTCGGTCGTCGAACATGGCGGTGACCTTAACTGACCTTCCATATCAAAAATGGGCCTTTATCTTAGAAGTCGGTAAAACGCGAATCACTGTTAGTGTGGGAATTAATAAGTGATTTAAAATGTGTCGTGTAAAACTGATTTTACGGGAAGTAAAGTAATCCATAAGTTAGATAAATTGTTACGGTTACATATTCGCTTATCCAAGATGGCGATAAACTCGCCTAAGCTTTGTGTCGATAATTGAACGTCATGTGGGAAAGTTAAATAAGACCTAAGTGTCTTCTAATATCTTTACAATATTTGGAAAAACGACTCGTAGCTACTCGCCACGCACTTCCGCCCTTAAGTTGAGGAAGCGAGAACAGAGGCGTCCGACCGTTCTCTCTAGTAGCCCTCGACCATTATTGCGCCCCCAAAAGTGCTCGATAGCATCCTAAACGTCTAAGGATTATAAGGCGAAAGACAATTCATATAGAAATTACGATTGAGATAACGCAGGACCAGAAAATGAAATCGAAAAATCCTCCAACCAAAGCAAGTGGACTATTCGTTTTTGGGTCCTCTGATCACGAATCCGTGGCCTCTAGGACCCCTACACTTCAGGATCACTGTTATTTTGAAGGTCTTTTACATCTTATGCATCTGTTCAGTCTGTGACTCTTCCAGTCCTCGTTACTATTGACCATGATATGAGAGAAATTGAGATGCCGACTAATGAAGACTCTTCTAATATAGGTGCGGAAAATATTGAAATGCATGTTGAAGATTCAAAAGACGAACATAATAATCACCGTTTTATAGATGAATCGAAAAAATAGATAATAAACATACGAATTCTAATGCGTTTTCTCAAGATGAACTGAATGTTTTGATTTTTTAATTTTTTTTTTGAAACTGAATGTTTTGATTCGAGACGCAGGACTATTGAAAGAACTTTCCGAGCTAATAGCATATCGATTAAAAGAAAAAGGGGTTCTAGCTCTGGGAACTCGTACATCCTTCCACCGAAATCGAGATTCCTTATTTAGGAAATGTTTTCAAACGAATTGAATTTGGTATATTGTAACAATGTTGTGGGTCTAATAAATGAATTTAAGTGCATTAAGTATGAAGCTAGTGACTGGCTTCTATTCATAGATTCTTCAACAAGAAGTTTCAAATCTGTTTTGATCCATAATGGCAACATGCTTCTATAACAGACGGTCTTTCTGTCATGTTAAAAGAAGAATATCAAAATCTTCATTTACTTTTTCAGCAATTGAATTTTGATTTTCACGACTGGCATTTGATTCTAGATTTCAACACAACGACTGTCTTATCAGGCCAACAAAGTCAATTTACAAACCTTTCATGTTTTATTTGTGAATGGGGCAGTCCAGACCCAAAGCAGCATTATGTGAAAAAGACTGGCCACTGAGACCAAATGTAACACCAGATACCATGATTATTATTCGGGAAAGTCTTATCCCTGTACATAAAGACATCACTCCACCATTACATATTAAGCTATGTTTGGTTTAACGATTCATCAAATCAATGAAGAACTTACCAGAAGGAAGTAATGCCTTTACGTACATCTTTGAGAAGTTTCCAAAACTTTCTGAAGCTAAGATTAATGAAAGATTCTTTGATGGCCCATAAGTGAAGAAACTGTTTCAGGATAAAGGATTTAAAAGAAGAATGGTAAACGAGGAGTGAGCGGTATGGCAAAGTTTCAAAGAAGTTCAACGAAAATTTCTAGGAAATAATAAAGATGCTGATTACAAGAATATTCTGAATAAATATTAAGAAATTAAAGAGAAATGGGATGTCTTATGGATTTAGAGATCCGTTTTCTTCATTCCCATATTAATTACTTCGCGGAAAATTTTGGGGATTTCAGCGAGGAACAGAGTGAGGGATTTCACTAAAACTTCAAGAATGTCGAACGAAGATACCAATGTTATTGGAAGATTAGTATGATGGTGGACTATTGCTGGTCTCTTAAGGCTGATGCTACTACTCCACATAAAAGAAAATCTCTTCATAGATCTTCCCCTTGTGAAAGAACATGTTATTCGTGAATTTATTTTGTTAATCACGGCATATATATGACCTTCATATGACCTGTAAAGGTCACTGAGACCCGTGGGTAAAAATATATCCGAACGTAAAATTTCCCGCTCTTTGAGAATTTGCGCTCAAAAAGATGATATCTCTTAAATTAACGAAGTTGACCTTCAAATTCCCTTAAACTTGACGTGTAGGGATCATAGGGAGTACGTGATATTTATTTGTTTGGGATTTGTTCCGTTTTTCATATGACAATAGAACGAGTTACGCGGACGGAGATAACAAATCCGAGGAGGATGCACAGATCCAGAAGCACATCTAGAAGTCCGAAGTCACTCATCGGAAATACGTCAGTGAACGGACTGCCTATGTCGATCTGTTGGTTGGTATTCGGGGACGCAATCTTTATTGTACAACGTGAATGAATTGCGAAATTCCATCCCGCTTTCGAATCTCACGCGACTACTACTACTCAACATGGCGGCGGCAGGGCAATCCATTGGTCAGAGCACTCAACATCCTTTAGCATTCGACTAAGCTCCAGCACTAATTCGGGAGCGCGCAAATTCTGTGGGTAAACTATCTAAAGGGGCAAACTTGTGCGGGTTACGTTTCACAATAACGCCAAGTAGTTTCGTGTCGGCGTCCGTCCTCTGCGTCATTCTAGATTGACGGCAGAGAGAGTTAGTTTTTATTTAAAGCTAGGCAGCCAAAAATTTTGTTGTGAAGTGCAGTGAGTTGCCTTCCGGCCTTCATCTGCTTTTTTCATTCTCTCCATGGCAGACTCGTCAATTGAGGACTTCTGGACAAGAAGGCGATAGGCGCTAGAGAAGGAGTAAAAGTATTATCCACGCTGGGACGTCAGGTATCAAAAGTGAAATTTGAAAAAAAACCAAAAGTATAGTCAAATAGATTTTGAAAAATAAACTTGAATCTCCATTTATAGTTTTTCTCTCGGGTTGCAAAGTTTCCAGTGAATAAATAAAAACTGACTTTTTTTATTGAAAAAACAATAGACAATAGACAATACTTTTACTCATTCTCGAGTGCCTATCGCCTTCTTGTCCAGAACTCCTATATTTTCGTTTTTTTGAATATAAGTTTTATAACTGTTTTTTGTCTTTTCTTTTACAAGTGGTTTAGCCATTATTTTCTCTTTTCTGGCTCGATGCTATTCGCGGGATTTCTTAGTGTTATAAATCTAAGGTTTTAAATTTAAAACTCTTCTACGTAAAGAGTTGTAATGGTCTAATATAATCGTTTCACTTGGTGTTGTTTCATAACAACACTCACCGTTTCTATTCACACCCTTATAAAGTATGTCAAAAGGTACTGTAATCGAATAATTCTTTTAAATGTTAAGTAAAAACTATTTTTTCTGACTTAGGGGGCCTCAAAACGTCAACATTTGATGGAATCCGTTAATTCATTTTTCTCATAAAACCAATACGTTCTTATTAGGAAGAGAATCTAAAAAGACATTGTGAGTCGAAAGCTTATCAAGCCAATGTTGAAAATGGGAGACTATCTTCACGTCTTGTAAAGTTTATGCGGCACGGTTACTTTTCGTTGAAGCGAATCTTTCACCTGGAATCAATAATTTTGTGTTGAAGAACATATTCACTCTTCAAGCTCGCCAAGCAAAGAATTATTTTTCTGGATGTATCGTCAACGCTATCCGCGCGTTTCGATCCGTTTGTGCCAATTACCGCCTCTTTGTTACTATTGAAATGGGGAACGTATAACATACAAAAATTTAATGAAAAAATGCGATATATATAAATGTATCCACTTTAATAGAACAGTGACAAGACAATATTATTTAACTTATGAATACACTACGTCACATGATACTAGGTAAGACAACGTGACCTCTACTAGCAACGTAAACACAAGTCATTACTCCAAAGAGGAAAAATTAGATTCATTTAGGACGAGGCGGATACCCATATCTACTTAGAATAATTGCATTAGCCACACCCTCAGCAAAGTGAAGCGCTTCTTCAGAATATCCCCTAAGAGCATGGGCTGTAGGTCTTGTTAACTTTACAGGATGCTGAAGTTCGAACACGAAAATACCGAGATTTTTGTCAAAGTTGTCCGCTTTTATTCTTTGAACCAATTTAAACGAGTCATTTGGATCACTTGACCTATAGCTTCTAATTATATACCCTGGTGCTAGATCTTCTACTCTTCCTATGACGCACAAAGGGTTTATTGCCCAAGCATCAAAAGATCGACCTCCTGGTAGTTCCAGTGAAACGTTTGAGGGATCAAATAGATTCACTTTACGTCTATTCCTTGGCGCTTTATCAATCTCGGGTTGCGCAGGCAGTTCTCCATGATACTTTATTAGATGATTAACGCCAGACGACCCTGGTTCTGAGAAAATGGTCCAAGTTAATTTATATCAATTTTTAGAAGGTTACGAAGAAATTTTCGATCCTCCATGAACGAACCTTTATTTCATGTCTACCAATAAAGTGGCCGTTTATTGGAAGACAATACCATATAGAGACTTATAATTGGCATCGCCAAATAAAAGTGTAATCATATAAAAGAGGTTGCAATAACTAATTTTATTTCAACAGCTGAGTTCTGTAAAAAATATTTTGATAGGATGTGTTTTATTTTTAATGCAAAATATTTTTGTTAGAGAATTTCTGCGTCGGTAAAACCTCCTGAAAAAAGAAGAGATACACAAATCTATGAAAGCATCTTTGACACGCCATTGTATTAGATCACTCATTAAACGATGGGCACTGGTCTTGAGCCCCTATGAAGTTGAGTATCGGGCTGCGAAACAAATATGACACGTCGACGGGTTGGTTGATTAACAACACGGTCATTCAGGTCGATGTTCGCCTGCGAGATTACTTATTGAAACCCATTAAACTGGTTTTCTCGAAAAATAACTTGGGCGATTGTTATTAGATATACTTATAAGAAAATGGTACAGTAATTAAGGAATCTCGATGTAAATTACGCGAACAAAATGATGTCCAAAATTGATTAGGTTCGATAGGCAAATAAAAAGGCATTTGACATTGAAAAAGTACAAAATATCCCTCATAAGTACCAGGTCGGAGACTCCGTTGTGTTATAAAATACCGAAGCCAACACGTCACTAGCAATACTGATGCCTTTTAATTAACCCAAAAGCAGTTCACTACCGTAAATTCGGTCGATTAACATGACAAGCGAAAAAAAAACGAACACAGCTTCCTTTGAATATCGAATCATTTATAACTCAAAGAAAAGAATACAAACGCTTACGATTGCTTCATGCTAAATGAAATGAAAGAGAACGATTTATTAGAAAATTAATTCAGAAAAAATATTATTTCAGAGAAAAAATACAAGACACCTTACTTATGACAGAAAAAAAGCGAGTTGAGCGAGGGGATTTTTATTTATTACAATTTAAAAATTAGCAAGAAACTTCGTTTCAGCTAAAAGCTAATTTTATGATACATTACGTCATTCTAAAATTAAAAACTAAACGTGACGATAAAATCAACGTGGATAATATTTTGAGTACAAAGGACGAATTCGCAAATAATGAAACTCTGAATAAAGTGAATACAGAAAATTTGCTATTGTAATTTGTAAAAGAAAAATAGATTGACCCTGACAAACAACATGTATTGAGAATTCGATTCAAGGACTTCAGAAGACAATTAATAAGACAAGGAGACGTAATATATTGCCTTATAGACAGTTTAGGAAATTTGATTAGTTGCTGGATCGAACCCTCTTTAATCCATCAAGCTTCTTCCGGGGTTTAAAGATTAAAAGAATTTTAAACTCAATTAAACTTGTTTATTCCTCAGCTTATTCTACTTGGAAAAGTTGACGCAAAAGTTTAATGGAGTTTGCGAATATTTAGCTGATTCCATTGTAGAGTTGAACATGCCGAGCAAAAATGTTTCCAGATAAAAATTTCGATTTTAGTTCACACTCAATAGCATTAAAACTAGTCTGTTCTAGAGCTATATACAAGGAACTCAGTAGAATTTCAATTTAATTATTTTTTATTTTTGCCCACAAATCAAGTACTTTTATTTTTTTTTTATTTTTCTTTTTTTTTTAATTTTTCAGATTACAATAGGATATTTTTATGTTTTTTTTTTGTTTGTTTTTTATTCTTCTTTGTGGCACAAATTTGGTCGTTAGATTCTTGTTTGATTTTTTTAACAGGAATTTGCATCAATTTGATTATTAGAAGTTACACGGGATTTTTAAAATGGATTTTAATCTAATTTGAATTTCTTAAATTTTAATTTAATAAACTTCAAATCGAGAGGGTAACTCTCGATTCCCAAATTTAAGTTTTTTCTGTCGCTGAGTTACGCAGACGAAAATATTCAATGAACTCAGATGATTCAATGAATTTCTGGAATTCAGAACATTAAAATAATTTAGACAATTACGAATATTAAAGAGTTTGATGGTTTTCCGGATATTTAAAAAATTTAGAATATTCAAGAATTTTAGAAAATGCAGGCAGGGAATTTGAGAGATTTCAAAATATTTAAACAAAAGATCAAAATACTTTAATTTTTAATACAAAAACTGTTAGGTACAACCACAAATTTCAAATTAGCAGAAAAATTAGTGAATCAATCGCCAAAAAGATTAATTTTCTACCTACTGTATTTTTAACCTAAAGAAAAATAATTTTTTTAACAAAAGAAAAACGAATTTTCTACAAAACAGTTAAAAATCTCAAAGCAAAAATAGTATGCGTTTCGACTAAATAGTGGACTTCTCAAAAACAATGATTTAATTCCAGCAGAAATAAATATTTTGAAAACCATTCTAAAAAAAGGGATTAATTTTTAAACAAAAAAGGTTTTTTTTCAAAACAGAAAAAAATATTTTATCAAGATTTCTAAAGTTTATTAATTTATTTGATTTTCAGGTTATACTAATATTATTTGGTTCAGATTCTTGAAAAAATTCTAATACATTTTCAGAACTCTTTCAGTTAAATAATTTCTAAATGAAATGGCTATAAAAATTTTATTTTCAATTTTTTTTCAATTCCGCAAAATTGAAAAATTATTGTCATTCATTTGCAACAATTTGTACTGTAAACTTTTATAAGTTGATCATTCTAAGGATTTTTCATTAAAAAATTTAAAGTCATGCTCAGCTTATTATCCTTTACATGAAAAGGAACTTCTCTACGGATAATAAGAAATGTTGAATCATAGAATGGGTACAACTTTTCCGCTGAAACGCCGGTAAAAATAAATTATTTTTTTTCCCTAAAGCCGATAACAATTTTAAGAAATATCTCTAATCTCCCTATTTTCATGAGAATTCGCTCTATTTCTCTTGTTCTGACAGAACTTTAGTCATTATATTTTTGAGATGGGGAGGGGATTTAAAAAATAAATAAATAAAAGTGTTCTCAACAAGAGCGCTTGCCCTAATCCATGATCAAACAGTACCCCCCCTACTGTGCGTTGTTAAAAAAATAATAACAAAAATTGTATTTTTTTCATTTGTCGATCCGTGCAATGTTTTATAGTAATATCCAGTTTCAATTTTAGTGTATTTTTTTATTTGATAAAAAATTGTTGATTACAATTTCTTAGAAACAAAAAGTTCAAATACAACTTGTTTGAAAAATTATTATTTAGCAAGAATGGTTTCAAATTATTATGATGTTAAACATTTGCACACCTGCATTATTTGTGCATCCATGAATCACACGTATGAAACAAACGTTTAGGCGATTTACGAACGAAAAAAATCAGAAGAAAGTCGAAGCGCTCTTATTGAGAGAACTTTAATATCTTAATTAGTAATGAAGATTTATAGTTATAAATAATTTACCTGTTTGTAATTTGAAGGAACAATTTTTATTATTTCTCAAATTTGTCAACTGCAATCGATTTACAACAGTTTTCCTCATACTCATGAATATTTTTTCAAATATTTCCCATTGCCCATTGTATGAGAAATAATGCTCTAAACTTAACTGTTCTTAAATTTACCCGAAATTTAGAACGTAGAACACTTTTAGCTTTCATATGACTATTATTTAGATTTCTAGCATTTTTTTTGGCTCAACTGTTAACCTAAAAAAGGCAGATAGATGCCTATCATTTTCTCACCGATAGCAGTCTGAATTATTATGGGGTATGATTTCTAGACCGCCTAAGTTCCCTTTGCGAGCACATTTACTTATCCTAATTTTGATTTAATCTAATTTCAATTTTCAAAAATTTTTATATGATATAATTTTCATTTTTTCGAATAACTACGTAACCTAATTTTTTCTACTCGAATAGACAATTCGCAGAACTTTTATTTACAATAATTTTTAGTGGAAAATGTAATTCATCCTAATTGCCACGTAAAATAAATTTTCCTTTTTATAATTTTGAGTTAATTTAGTTTTAATTTAATTAAAATTAATATTGAATTTTTGTTTTTCCGAATAATCATTTACCCTAGTTTTGATTTACCTAAATTCCTATTTGTTATAATTACGATTTGCTCGAACTTCCACGTGGCGTAGTTTCTATTTCACCGAATTATTATTTGACATAAGTTTTATTTTCTTTAATTTTTATTTAACGCAATATCTATGTGACCGAACTTCGAATCTTGTGTAGTAATTCAGGTGCAGAGGGCGCTGTAAAACACTGCCTTGGGTACCAAATAAGAGTAGGCGTCAAATTCAAATAAGAAACTTTGCAAATACAGACAACCTGATATAAATTATTGCATGTTTTACCTTAGAAGCGAAAACTTAAAATGCAGCTAATAAATTTGCTCAGTAACATAGTAAAACTACCTGCAAGCTACATCGATATAAGTACCTTAGGCCAAAATCATGTACTGAGTCGAATTTAAGTTCCTCAAAGGGAAATAGAATTCAAAATATAAAGAAATTTGATATTACGCAATAAGTTATATTACGGTAGCTGTATTTGCAGAAGTCTCTTATTTGAATTTGGCGCCTACTCTTATTAAGGGCATGTGATACTTACAGTTTCCGCGGCTTTTTTACCGCAAAAATGAAAATTTTTCAAAACTAAATTCGGGGATGCTATAAAATATCATAACGCACGTCCCCGGACTCGTTTTTGAGGGATAATAACAAAAAAATTCATTCTGCAAAATATAAATTTTATGCACATGCATTACTTTGAGGTTACGTCGTTTTTCATCTCTGACTTTCCGATAATCGGGAAATTATTTATGAAATAAACTTCTTTGATTGCCTGCAAACAAGGTTAGTTCCGGGAGATTAGTTACTATGTTTATTTTTAAGTCCAAAGTTTTCGGCCAAAAATATTGTATAGTTTAGAAGTAACGCTCGGGTGAATTGTAACACACATAACCTCGAAATATACACGCACGTTGTTAGCAAAATCAAAAATTTTCTAATAAGAAAACACAAAAAAGGTATGTAGGGACGTCCGTTAGCATGTTCGCTATCATTTCCCAAATTTTTAAGACAAAATATTCATAATTCTAGAAAAAAAGCCGGGGAACCTAAAACTGGTAAAATCGACAATTTTCTAAGTATCATATGCCCTTAAGTATTCTAATATTACGCATGGACATAGGGAAACACGGGACTAGGCATGCCATTGCGGGGGTGATGCAATGAGGCGGGAGGTCCGCCACCTTTTGATGCCCCGCGACAAACATGGCAGCGCCCACATGTTTATATTTTCATGCACAGTTTGTCGGCAAAAAATGTTCGTGCGCATAATCAAGTGGCACATCGTAAGATGGTGGCTGTCCCCACTCATGCAATTCTCCCCACTCCCGAGGATTCCTCCCGCTCCCCAAGTTAGGATGGCATGCCTATACTCTGTTCAGCGAGAGAATGACCGACAGGAACGACGAATTTTTGTCCAGTTCGCGCAAACTGCCATGAAGGCGTGGCTTAGAGATTTTAAATCTTCGGAAACCTTGCTGTGAAGGGCCTGAGTTTTAAGTGACTGACCTCTCTTTTTCCCAAAGGTCATCATTCTCAGATTTATAGCCGTGAATAAAACTTCTAATACCTGTTTAATATTTGTTAAACACACCCTTTACGGGGTTTACTCCACCTTTTTCTGAAAAAACTGCGCGCTGTCGATCATTCTCTCACTGAACAGAGTATAGTCCCGTGTTTCCTTTGTCCATGAATATTACGCCCATGGACATAGGAAACAAGGGACTTGGCATGCCATTGCGGGGGTGATGCAATAAGGGGGGAGGTCCGCCACCTTTTGATGTCCCGCGACAAACATAGCAGCGCCCACATGTTTGTATTTTCATGCACAGTTTGTCAGCAAAAAACGCTAGTGCGCATGATCAAGTGGCACATCGTAAAATGGCGGCTCTCCCCACTCATGGAATTCTCCTGTCTCCCGTGAACTCAACCCCCCTCGTCTAAGTTAGGATGGCATGCCTAGTCCCGTGTTTCCTATGTGCATGATTACTCCACACTCGGTCGGTAACATCAAAATCTAAAATGCCCTACCACTTGGTGAACTGCAACGTATTGTTTAGTTGGGAGTTCAACTAAAAGTAATTAATTTAGGCGAAATTGAGTTAAAAATCGTAATGTAGCTGTGTTTGTACGACAGGAAAACCATTTCTTTCATTATTGTTGGTAATTTGAAAAATGTGCGATTAGGCAATCCATCACGAAAAATTATAATGTGTTGTAATTAGATTTATAACCTCAATTTGCTGCGACTTATTTCAAAATACTTTTCGATAATCAATGATTTTAAGTAGTTTTTGGACAGTTTTTTATACAGTTTTTAGACAGTAGTTTTCGACAGTTTTTAGAATTTAGAGGATTTTAAAAACCTTCAAGTGATCTTAGGATCTCTCAAGAGATTTTCAATGATTTTAGGGAATTTGAAGGGATTTTAAAAGAATGCAGAAAAATCTAATTATATTCAAGAAATTTCAAAGATTTGTTAAAGGATCCAAAAAAGTTTAAGAATTTTCAAGTTACTTCATAAGATTTCAAGGCAGTTTAAATGTTTTTACAGAATTTCAAGGGAGTTACTGAGAAGTTATTCAAAAAGATTTCAATCAATTTAAAGAGATTTCAAGGGATGTCAATTTTTTCAATATTTTAAAGAATTTAAGAAAATTTAAAGGATTTTAAATATTTTGTCTCAATTTTGAAAGATTTTAAATGATTTTAGAGAAGTTAAAAGTACTTCAAAAATAATACCCAGTGGGCTCAAAACTATGAAAATCCCAAGAACGTCCCTTGGACGTTCCTAGGACGTCCTGTGTCAGGCCAATCAACGTCTTCAAGACGCGCAATGGCTTACAGATGACCTAAGGACGTCTTAAAGACATGGACGTTTTCAGGACATCTTTTGTACTGACATTAGACGTTTTAAAAGCATATCTAGGATGACTAAAAGAGATGTTATAAAAGACGTTTTAGGTATGCCCCAAAGACGTCTCTAGGACAAAATTTACGAAATTTAAAGTAGACCGAAATCCAAATTAAAAATCCCATTTCACTTCCAATAATCAAATTGATGGAAAATCCTGTTAAACAAAAAAAGAATCCAACGACCAAATTTGGACCACAACGAATAAATGAAAACCAAAAAAACCCTATTATAATCTGAAAAAAAATAACTAAAATAAAATTTTCGGAAAAAAATATAAAAGAGGAAAGAAAAATGAAAAGGCAGCCAACCATAAACCATTTTTCTTTCCTCTTTTTTATTTTTTTCCGAATTTTTTTTTTTTTCAGATTACAATAGGGTTTTTTTGGTTTTCGTTTACTCGTTGTGGTCCAAATTTGGTCGTTGGATTCTTGTTTTGTTTAACAGGATTTTGCATCGTCTCTAGGACATCCTTAACTTTTTGCCCACTGGGTAGGGAGGAGCTTAAGGACTTTAAAGCAACCTTACAGGGTTTCTAATCATTAAAGTGATTTTAAGGAATTAGTATAGGAACTTAACGACATTTTGAAGTTTTTTTTAAAGGGTATAAAAATAATTCACAAAGGTTTCAAGATTTACAAGAGATTTTATAGAATTTCAAGAAAGTTTTAGTGATTTTGAGGAATTCCATGCGAGTCTTTTAAAATTTATTTAAAATCATTTTAACAAATTTTAAAAAATTTAAATATTTTCAAGATTTTCAGGAGACTTTAGGGATTTGAATAAAATTTAAAGCAATTTGGAAGATTCGAATTAATTTTAGTCAATTTTAAAAAACTTCAAAAGATTTTAAATGATTGTCAAGAAGTTGAAGAGATTTTAAATAAAAATCGAAGCTGTTTAAATATTATCAAAAAATCTTACAGGATTTCTTAGAGTTTAAGCAATTTTAAAGAATTAATTTTAGTTAATTTCGAGATACTTGAAAAGATTTTCAATGATTGTAAATTCGGAGAAGTTTAAGAATTTTCCAGAAATTTTCCACGATTTCTATAAAGGGTTTCAGTCTTTGATCATTTTTATTTTCTCCTTGAAACCTTCAGAGTGAAGCAAATATCGCATGATATTTTTGAAAAACCCACTTTAATGCACTACCAAAATTACAAAATGTTGACCACCAAACATCGCAACAATGCAACCTAACCTCAATCACGGCACATCAAATTTGTTCTTGGTGGTTTGTTCAAAACTTACACACTTAAATTTCGGTACATAAAAATTAGTGTAAATTATTATTGAGAAAAACAAAAATCAGGTTACATTAAAATGAGGACAAATAAACGTTGTAGCAAAGAGTAATTCGAAATGATTAAACTTAAATTTTATTTAAATTAGAAAAAGTAAAAATTATGTTTCGTGTCAATTAGGATAAATGACATTTGTACTAAAAATAATGACAATTGCCCAATCGTGCAAATGAAACATAGATTATGTAGTTAGAACAAAAAAAAGAAAACCCCCCTACAAATATAGGAAACACCACTACCTACCAACTGTATTTTCGAGAGATTTGACACTCTTAAACATGTATTCTGAGGTTAGCTCGGGTTTACTATGGTTTTCGGGGTCGCCGAATACAAATCTGGCGTCCTTGGACTTTTATCGCGTCTGGTTCAAGGTCATTGGAAGGTCAAATCGAGAGAAAACGGTAAAAAAAAATTTAAAAAATATGTTATAGGTTTTTGGGGTCGCTGATTATGAACCTGGTGTCCGCTGACCTTTATCGCGTCAGGTTCAAGGTCATTTGAAAGTC
>NC_046663.1:1473023-1474930 GCF_010883055.1 Belonocnema kinseyi | reverse complement strand
CTTGCTTCTACGGGCCTTCCTGAACGTGGTTCGTCACTTGTTGATGTACGACCACGCTTAAATTCATTTACCCAGTTATAAACCGTTGCTAAGGCAGGGGCAAATGTGCCATCAACTGAGTCCAATTCATTTTTTATCTCATATGGAGTTAAACCCTTTAAATGAAAATGTTTCATTACCGCTTTGAACTCGTTTTTTTCCATTTTCCTTAACGAACAATTTTTTTTCAATTGGTTATAAAAACACGTAAACTCAGAAGATGTGGACTGTGACTGCAGCATATATCTAGTCGGGAGTGGTGCTGACTGAAAACAGATGATTTGGAGCGATTCGCGCGCCATCTGTTGGTCATTCTAAGGACTTATTGAACTACCCTCGTAACACAGCAAATATTGAAGAAACTAATGGAAAAAGTACAAAAGTCTACAGAAAAAAAACACAAAAAAACGATTTATTTCAAAAGACTCATAATTCCTCAAATATAACTTAATATGCAAAATTTTACAAGCCCCCATATTAATGCCTAGGTTTATTAAAATTTCATTCATATCCCTTAATACCTTCGGATTTTTTAAAATGCATTAAGCTCTTTAAAATCCGATAAATTTCTTATAAATACGTCAAAATTGTTTAAACATCCCGACGTCATTAAAATACTTAAAGTTCTATAAAAACCCTTACAGCTTCTCAAATTCTTTGAAATTATATATAATCATTTAAATTCCTCTAAAATTCTTTGACGTTCTTTGGATACCTTGGGAAAAATTTAATTTTTATAAACAAATTTGATGATAAAATCGGAAAATAAGTCTTATTAAAGCTACAAACAATTTTTTTTCTGAATCACTGAACACCACGTCATTTTTTATTACTAACATTGTGTACTCAAGAGTTTTCAGTTCAAAATATTCAAAATTTAGAAATTTTTCATTTTAAATGATCATTTTAAATGAAAGCATTCCAAATAAATGGATTGTCAATTGTAAATCACAAAAATGGTAGAATGTAAAATTGCAAACCTGATACATTTTTAATTGCGAGCCTGAAAAATTGAACAATCCCAAAAAAGCACAAAAAATTGGGTACAAAATTGCATACCTTCAAAACATAAACCCAGAAATTCTAATAATTTTCAGTTTCATATTTTAAAAACTCAAGAACATTCAATTATAATTCTTTAACACTGTAGACCCTTGAATTATACATATCTGAGATGAAAGAGCTTTTGATTTTTTAAACTAAAATTTAAAAATTGTACAAGTTATAAGTTGTAAAATTCAAAATTTTGTAATTCTAATTACTTAAAAATGAATAAAAGTCAATTTGATGTCTTCAAAATACATATTTAGGACCCGTAACTTACGAATTGAATGAGCCATTTTGAAATTCTGTGCCTATATTTAAAACAAGCATTATTCATATATAATCGAGCATACATTCTCATAATTATGAAAAGATAGTTAAAAATGAGAAGCTTCATGTTAAAAATGACCATCGTGGATATCTTTAAATCTCTACGTTTCGAGCTTCCCTGAGTCCGAAGAAACCGGTTTTACGATGCTGTCTGTCTGTCGCCGTTGTCATCGCCGTCAAGGCGCATCAATATCCTACGAATTCCACTTGACTTAAATTTCATTTGATTGAAAATCAATGTAACTAATACCTATTTTCCATATTCTTCATTTATCTGAATTAGATATTATTATGTGGCATAATTTTTAGATTACCTAGTTTCTCTTCACCAGAACATTTATATACCCTAATTTCCATTTAATCTCATTTCTATTTTTTGATTGTTAAAGGGAGAGGGTCGGTAAGGCCGGTTTTTGGCCTAATTTATTTTTGGACCAAAAAATCTGAAAAAATCATAGTAGTATCTTATAAGTATCCCGAGTCGATTGCACGCT
>NC_046663.1:1467473-1472923 GCF_010883055.1 Belonocnema kinseyi | reverse complement strand
GGTAAGGTTATGGCTACAGTTTTTTGGGATGCACGTGGAATTATACTTATTGACTACTTGGAAAAGGGTAAAACAATCACTGGTGAATATTGTGCATCATTACTAGAGCAGCTGAAAGAAGAAATTAAAAAAAACGACCACATTTGGCGAGAAAAAAAATTCTCTTTCATCACGACAACACCCGAGTTGACACATGCTTCGTTTCAATGGCTAAAATTGAAGAACTAAAATTCGAATTGGTCGAACACCCACCGTATTCACCAGATTTAGCCCCCAGTGACTTTTTCTTATTTCCAAACTTGAAAAAATGGCTCGGTGGACAGAGATTTCCAGACAACGATTAATATAAAAACTGTTTATTAATTAAGACTTTTGTCATAAGCTTTTATTTGTGGTTACCTTCATGATCCGTACGTTCTTTCCTCTTCCCAAAATTTTTCAGAAAATTCCTTGTTCTGGGCGTCGAACCTGATGATATTTCTTTGAAAAGACAAAAAATATTTATGTATTTGTAATTTTAACAATGTATTAACAATGTGCATGATTATACATCGGCCAAAAGTAAAAGAAAAAGATAGTATGTTTTTTGGATGTGAATTATTATACTTGAACCTCTACATAAATTGTGAAATCAAAGTTTGCCAAGTAACCTCAGTAAACATATCTGAGTTTTTATTGTGAAACTTTTAAATAGATTACGTCACTTTTATCAACACGACGTATTTACAAGTAATTTGTATGAAGTTAATTCAAAATGACAGTAATAATTCGAAATCGTTCTTTATGGAGAAAAAAGTGACCGGATTTTAAAGGTGATTATTTCAAAAACTGACTTAAACACCCTACGTATCCCGAAAATTTGCAGTTCTTCTCCTTCATAAATATATTTATTTTCTTCAAAATGTAAAAAAGTTTTAAAACTTCGAGCCAAAACCCTTTCACAATCAATGTTGCAGCCGAGCAAAATTCATTATTTTCGATTTTCCTTATTTTCAGATGATAAGCTTAGAATTAGGAAAAATCAATACATGCATTAGATAAAAATGGACTATTTTACATCTCCTTATTGAAATAAAAATTTCTTTTTCAAAAATCGATCCGAAAACAGCCACAAATTATTCTTGAATTTTTTCAGAATTTTTATCTAACAAAATCAAAGCTTGGCTGTTCAAGGGCTTAACAGAAAATTTCGTATTTTGCCTTTGAAACTTGACAATTCGATAAAGAACAATTATTAGGTTATTAACTTACCAAGAGAATTCAAAATGACCAGCAAGGTTGAGACCAGGATAAAAAGAATCCTCATTCTCTTAAATGTAGCAAAAACTAATTAGCGCAGAATTTTGAGAACAATGTGACTAAAGAATATTCAGATGTTTCGTGTAAATTTATACTAGCTGTTCTGAGATATCTGTGTTTTCACGTTCCCGGTCATAAATTGCGTATATTAATTTTTGCGGGGCTTTGTAAGACAACAAATTTTAATTAGTATGATCTTCAAATATTTTATAAAAGTTAAACTCTCGGACGCGGTTATCTATTTCACCTTGAGAAACTCCCCGAGTCGAAATATAGCCACTACTTTGAGACTCTTCACGCTAATATTTGTAGGAGCTAAGTTTGTAAAGTAAATGATATTACCATACGATTTTTGCCCCTACTTTAGCGCTTTTGTGGGCACAAATTTCCAAATCTTTCATTTGGGGCGTCAAAATAGAGGCTTAGTTTTCGTTACTAATTGAACGCTCCACACTCTACCTTCCTGTTCAGAATAAAATTATTTGACGAAAAATTAACAAAATTAGAGCAAGAGGAAGATGTAGTGACATTTGCGTAATGTGTCAAGTTATTTTGCACACAGAACCAAATATCCATTAAATTTTATAGAACTAATCCTATAGTAGAGGATACGCTAGGTAGTTTAAGGGCATGTGATACTTACAGTTTCCCCGGCTTTTTTTTCCACAAAAATGAAAATTTTCAAAAACTGAATTCGGAGATGCTATGAAATGTCATAACGGACGCCTCCGGGCTCTTTTTCAGCGATAATAACAAAACAAATTTATTGTGCTAAATAAAAATTTTATGCATATGCATTATTTTTAGGTTACGTCATTTTTTATCTCTGCCTTTTCGATAATCTGGAAATTATTTATGAAATAAACTTTTTTGATTGCCTGCAAACAAGGTTAGTTCCAGGAGATTAGTTACTATGTTTATTTGCAAGTCCAAAGTTTTCGGCCAAAAATATTGTGTAGTTTGGAAGTAACGCTCGGGTAAATTGTAACACACATAACCTCGAAATATACACGCACGTTGTTAGCAAAATCAAAAATTTTTTAAGAAGAAAAACACAAAAAAAGTGTGCGGGGATGTCCGTTAGCATGTTCGCTAAAATTTCCCAGATTTTGAAGGCAAAATATTTCTTATCCTAGGAAAAAAGCCGGGAGAATCTAACACTGAAAAAATCGATACTATTTCCTAAGCGCTATGCAAATTAATCACATTTTGCTAAATTAAAACTTTTTTTAATTAACCTACAAAAAAAGTGTGAGGGGAAGTCCGTTAGCATGTTCGCTATCATTTGCCAAATTTTTAAGACAAAATATTTATTATTCTAAAAAAAAAGCCGGGGAAATCTAAAACTGGTAAAATCGACAATTTTCTAAGCAACAAATGCCCTTAATAAAAGTTAAAATCGTCTTTGTTTTACATTGCGTTCAACTAGTCCCGAAACTGTAGAGAACAGTTCTATAAAATCATAACCAATTTTTCGCCACAAAAAATTAATTTTCTGTATTATTATATTATTACTATTATACTCTAAATATTTGTTCACATGTTTAAGGACACAATTATTTACTATTACACAATCACTGCAATATTTATAATCGCATGCCATAAAAGTTTTTATTCGCTACGGGGGTTCAAACCCTAAAAGTTTCGCATACCTAACGCCTCAAGCCTCTTGGCTACCCTAGCTTGAAGTATGCAAAAAAAATCTAAAATATAACCTACAGCTGTGCAAGGCCATCTGCAAATTTTTGTGACCCATTCTTTAAAAAATATTGCTACGCTTATAATAATAAATGTACTAGGATTTTAGATTTAAGAAATGTTACAAATTATTATTGTATATTTTATGTGCTGAATCAAGACTTACACCTAATCCAAAAATATTTCAAGATATTTTTAAAGATTTAAAAAAATTTAATATATATTTTCAGGAATTTCATAGATTTTAAAGGATTTCCAAAGATTTCAAAAGATTTAACAGACTTTAAAGATAAAAAGAATTACTGAAAATAAAGTCAAGAATCTAACGACCAAATTTGGTCAATCACCACAAAATGTTCCCATTAGAATCTGAAAAAAGGAAAACTTCTCTCCCCTCCCTTCCCTCTAAAAAAGAAAACAAGAAAAGAAAATTATTCATCCTTACTTTGGACGAAAATAAAAAGGAGGAAAGAAAAATGAGAAGGCAACCAACCAAATCCCCCTACTTCTCTTTTTTTGTCTTTTTTTTCTTTCTTTCCACTCCTGAAAGCCCGAATTAAAAAGGAAAAGGATAATAACTTTGGCATGTCAAACCGGTGATATCAATCCAGTTTTTCTACTGCAAACAAAATTTGACTGTCCTTCCAACATTTTGTGTTAGTTCAATGTTAATTAGATTGGAAGATTATTTCTAAACGTTTGTTTACGTTCATTAGCACTTCATCTTTGATTTACTAATTAAAGTAATTTCCTCCTGAGATATTATAATTTTTATCCATCAGAAATGAATCATTTCATAAGATGTCCGACGATCTTGGATAGAGTTTATAATAATTATTTTGAATTTTCTAGGAAGTGAAGGATATGTTCCTGAGCTCCGGAATGGTTACTTTGAAATTCAATTTTATTTTATGAAACTTTTCAGTCCTGAGGCGAGTCAAGTCTTCAATTTAAACAAAGTTAAATTTTTGTTCTTAATTTCACACAAAAACAGAAAGCGATCTTTAAAAAGCCAGCACAAAGAAAACGTGAGTTACAATGTGTTGCAGATGAATTTTGGAATGACTGAGATTAGGAGAATAATTTTGGCCTGAGGTATATTCTGATCGCCATTTTGCTCTATTTTCTTTTCAAATAGTGAAATTTATCCAGGAAGCTTAATTTTTGTTTCAGAGAATCTTTCAACTGAAATCGATGTTAAATTTATCTTTCTTTTTTTTGTGAGGATATCTTCGTATTTTCATAGCGTCTCACATGTTATAATTTTTGTAATTAGATTTAGAAGCATGACTATTTTAATCGTTTTCTGCGTTATTATAAATTATACTGTAAAATTTCTAAGGGTCTGTAAGCACCTATTTCAAGTTAGATCTCACAACTTTATTTCTTGCAAAGCTTTCATCAGCGTCGAAAATATTTCTATAAAATTACTAATTTGCTTTAGGGCTGTATATATTAATTAGAAAAATATTATACGAATGGAAAACATGATACATAGAAAAGATTAATTAAACAAAGTAATTGTGTATGTTTATCATCTTTATTGAAACAATGAAAAGACAACATTTTCTATCTTATCAATAGACTACATTACATAATACAGGATCATACAACGCATTTTAATTAGCCTGATGTTCCCTTTCTAAGTTGTTGAAATAAATTGACTCATCGCGAATTCAATGCATGTCAATGCCTCAAAAAGGAAAAATTGGATTTATTTGCCAGAATTGACAGGCGCTGGTGCAGGCCCATATGTACTTTCAATAATCGCCTTTGCCACCCCCTCAGAGAAATTAAGAGCATCTCGAGTAAATGTTTCTAGGGCACCAGGTGTAGTTTCTCTTAACTTTATAGGTTTCTCAAATTCAATCACAAAAATATCGAAGTTTTTTGTCGACATTTCTATGTTTTATGTTACCGCGCCAAAGAACTTCGCTGACATGGAAAAAAAATTCTTGAGGCGAACGAGTGAATAGAGAATATATTAAACTCAAAGAAAGTGTATGCTTGGATTAGGTAAAACGTTTAGTTAGAAGAGTTACACATTTAGCTACTTTATGTAAATTGTTCTCGTAAATCAGGAATTTGGGCAAAATTGCTAAGTTGGAAAGTTTATTATTTTCGACAGATTATGTATAATTGTATTATCTTCAGATTAGAAAAAATTTAGTTGTTATAGAAATATCATAAACTCCATTTAATATTAACAATCGCGCACATTTTAAGTGGTAAAAAGCGTTTAATTGTCCAAATTAAATCTCAACTGTCACTGCTCCCGATTAGACCGTCGCCATTTTATTTCGCTGCTCCCATAATGCACCGGCGCTCTTCAGACACCTATTCTTAATATCCCTATTATACGAGGGTGGATTGATAAGTTTCCGGCCTGACCAAGAGATGGCGCCACTAGGCCTACCTTGAGGTGGCGTTCTATAGTACCATCCTTAGATAGC
>NC_046663.1:1462276-1467373 GCF_010883055.1 Belonocnema kinseyi | reverse complement strand
TATCAGCCTTGGAGGAGATTATGTTGAGAAATAAAAAAAAAATTCTTAAAAACGTTGTTTTTCTTGGTCAGGCCGGAAACTTATCAATCCACCCTCGTAGCTATACTTATCAGGGGTTTGACTATACGATATCCCTGGCATATGGAAAATGGTCAAGGATATTCATTTTCGCTGATTCAGGGATCTTTCTAAATTCCTTCGTTCGTTTTCAGCCTAATGTTTGGCTATAATAAGGAATAATATCCCTGTCACAGCTCAATTTTTTTTACCGTGTATATTACGTGTCCTATAGTATTTGATACCATAAGCTGGTTTCAGATTTCTTGCTCTTCCTATAACTACCAGAGGGTTTATTGCCCAAGCAGCGGCTGAATCATATCCTGATAGTTCAAGCTCGTATCTAGCAAGACTCTCTAGATTCACTATACGTGCATTTCCTGGCTGAACATCACACTTGGTTCGCGGGGATGGTAGTCCATGATACTTTATTAGATTATTAACGCCAGAATCTCCTGGATCTGAAAAAATAATACCAGTTCATTTATTAGCATTATTTCAAGGGTTGAAAAAACTTTCGATCCTCCATGAACAAACTCTTATTTAATTAAAAATTAAGCGGCTATTTTACATTTTGAATTATAATTTTCTGGGGGAGTTTTTTCATTCAAAACATTCTTAAAATATGTTTTATGACTTTTCTACAGTTTCGCTTAGAGAAACATAACATCACTTAATCAATATTCGTTTACATGTTTTGAATATTGCTAGAGATGTGGGAAATGACTTTAAGACAACAATTTAAAGTGGTGTGGATTGTTTGTTTCAATTTTCAGAACGTTTTTCAAGAAACAAAAAATCCATTATTCAGAAAAACTATGCGACACTGAGAAAACTTAAGGAACCAATTATTGTTGTTAAGAAGACAAGCAAAATTGCCCCTTATCTTTTTCTGTTAGAACTTGCAGGTTTTCTTTTGAACATCGAAACTACTATTGGCGAATCGAACATTCAAATTTTCAGACAAACTGAGAATATTAATTATTATAATAATACAAAATAATTAGCAATAATAAAATCATTGATGAAATTAAGAAAACAATACTAAATGAAGAGTCATGAAATTTAAATGAACAATAAATCAAAGCAAGATGAGGAAATATTTCCACAGGTGTGTACACAATTATAGTTGTACAATAAATTATTGGGATTATGTCATTTGTTGTAAAATTCTATAAATACGCATGAAAAATCGATCGCGATACACAAATATTGAGATTGAGAATATTACAAGTTCTTTTGATTGATATTGAAGTTATCAAACACATGACTTTGGCAGGCATCGGAAACATTTTTAATTAAAAATCATCATTTTGACTGGATGAAATTACAGAAATTTTAAAAGTGTGTTGAAAGAGACGAAATTCAAACTTGGCTAGATTTTATAATATTTTTTTATCGATAATTATAATAATCATCTAAAGAAGTGTTCATTATTATTATTATTGATTAATCTATAATATTGATCCTGAAAGAATATTTTAAAAAACGTTTAAAATGAGCGGCTGCCAATAAAAAGTGGAAATATCTCGTTGGTGAGTAAGAAGCAGTTATAGAAAAGTGCCTAAAAAATGGATATAATTTCTCGGCTGTAAAAAGTAGCAATAGAATATTGGCTGTAAAAAATGGACAATGGTGCTTGGGCCGTAAGAAAGGGGAACAGAAAAACTTGGCAGTAAGAAGTGGACAAACGTCGCGTGTCGGTGAATCGGTTCTGTTACACGCTGCGAAGACAAGCCTCGTTTAGAGCCGAAAATGCACGAGGACGAACCCGATCTCGCCCGACTGGACGATTCGCTTTCAGTGGCTAACTAGCTATCAGGAGTTTTTCAGTAAAGTGATTTTTCACTGAATTTTGCAGTTCGTCCAGGACGTCAAGAAAATGAAAGAAAGTTTATGACAACGTTTTAAACGATTGCTAAGAGAAAATTGAAAAGAGATCACAAACCATTTTTTATTGTTTCCAAACATTTTTTTAAACTGTGTAAAATATTTTTTAGACTCTTGAAATTTTTCCATATTAGATAATTTTAGAAAAATTAAGGAACATAATTCTTTAAAAGCCTTCTTGTGCAATTTCGTTGCACATTTTTTTAAAAGTTTATTTTGGTTTAAATAATGTACTTTCAAATTTGAGTAAGTGTAAGAGGCGTTCAGCAATTTTAAATGATTAAAAAATAATTGAAACTTGTAAAGATTTTTGAAGAATTTTGTAAGTTTTTACGAAAATTTAAAAAAAAATTAGGTTCCTAGGAATAATTAAAATAATTTTTTATTTCGAAAAATTAATTTCATGCAAAATCCTGTTAAACAAAACAAGAATATAACGACCAAATATGGACCACAACGAATGAACGAGAACCAAAAATTCTATTGTAATCTGAAAAAAATATAAAAAATAAAATTAAGTTTTCGGACAAAACTAAAAAAGAGGTCATGCAAATTTATTTATTTATGTTTTCTATTTTTATTTTATTGTAATTTGATGATAATAACATTAAAAAGAACGAAAGAAAAAGAGAAGGAGGAAGATGTGGTTGGCTGCCTTCTCATTTTTCTTTCCTCTTTTTTACTTTTGTCCGAAAATTTTATTTTATTTTTTAGTTTTTCTTCAGATTACAATAGAATTTTTGGTTTTCGTTTATTCGTTGTGGTCCAAATTTGATCGTTGGATTCTTGTTTTGTTTATCAGGATTTTGCATCAGTTTGATTATTAAACGTTAAATGGGATTTTTTATTTGGATTTTGGTCTAATTTAAATTTCGTAAAACTTTAATTTTAATTAATTTCAAGAGATTATTTAAGAAAATTTTAACACATAACAAAAGATTTTAAAATGTATGAAAGAAGAATCTGAATTATTTCAAAGGCACCTTTTTTTAATTTTTCAGAATTAAGCAACAATCAGGGAAGGACGTGATTAGAAAAAAGAGTTTTTTTATTATTCGTGTGCAAATATTAAACGATTTATTATGTTAAATAATCAACTTTCGGAGAAAACTTAAAAATTTTTTCAAAATAAAAAACGATTTCATAAAATTTTCTAGAATTCGAGAGATTCAAAAATAATTGAAACTTAAAAGATTTCTGGAAATGAAAAGTTTTAAAGATATCAAAAATATACTTTAGTAGCAGCTGATAATAAAATGTGAGAATATAATTAATTACTAAAAATAGAATTATAATTATTAATTTCGTGTCTGTAAAAAGCATTAACAGAACGTTGACAGTAAAAATTGGACAACGGTACTTAGGCCGTAAGAAACAGGATTAGAAAAACTCGGCCGTCAAAAGTGGCAGTCACATTAAAAGAGGTGTTTACGTTTTAGAAAAATAAATTTTTAAAGCTGTCAAAAATAAACTTTAGGAGCTTCAAGCGAATCTCGAAATGTCAAGCGCATGAACAAATTTTCTTTAAATGCTTGCGAAAATTTAGAAGATTATAAGGTAATTTTTTTACATTCTGAATGACTTTTTAAAATGTTGAGAAAAATTCGAGGCAGTTGAAAATATTTTCAGAAATTTGAGACGAGTCAAATAGATGAGAAATATTCACAAATTTGAAAACATTTCAGAAAATTGATAAAACATTCCTTGATTTCTTACGAATTTCTTAAACATTCCTAAAAATCTTTGTTTAGGACTCGAATTTTTCCTAATGCTTTGTAATATTCTGTAAAATAAAACAATTTCTTTAAAATATCGTAAAATCTTTTCTGACACATCTGACATATTTAAACATCTTTTTTCAATTTTCTTAAAAAAATGTATAATACTTATGTTAACATAAATTAAAAAACAAACTGAGAATACTTATTTTCTTACTTTCAATTCTCAGAATTTAATTCCAACTAGAAATAAAGTGTTAAAAACTTCTAACATATAAATAGTTATTTGAAATAATCATTTTATGTCATCATTAATATCATTTTTTATTTGTTATGGTCCTGGTTTAAATTCAAATGTTTTTTGCTATCTTTGGCTTTAAGAAATAGATTTCACGAATGAAATTATAGAAATATCTCCATTAGTTAGTAAAAGACTATGAAGACTTTTGCCTTCGAAATGATACCAAAAACTTTTAAAAATGTTAACAAACGGACTACAGGTTTGGCTTCAAGCTTTTATAGCAATTGGAAAATTAGATATTTCTTTTATCTTCTTCCAGGATCTGATTTTTCTTTGAACATAAAGCAGATTAAAAACACTTAAAAAATAGAAATAAGGAAGTTCAGAAATGCATGCAGTTTTTTTTTAAACATCGGCACATTTTTCAATAAAACACTTTTCCACACCACCCGCGGAAGAAAATTTTTACAATATTTTTATTGAATAATAAATATTTGATCTTTTGGACTCAAATGGAAAAGTTAAATTTTTTTCAGTTATTATGGTTGTTTAATTGACGTCAGTTATCGTACTTGACAATTGAAGAATCCCTTTTTCGCAAACGAGAAGTATGATAGTTCTTCCCTTATCGACTTTCTTTATTTGTTTGTTTACTTATTGTACAGACACACACATGCGTGTGTGTGTGTCGACACGCTGGGGCTTACATACATGGTGAGTTGAATGCTACCCGAATTTCACAAAAGCAGAGGAGAAGCCATTATACAGGGGTATTTTCATATTTCGCGCCTTTAAAGTTTCATTCGGATCGGCTATTCGGTCAAGTCCGTGCATCTTCGGATCAAGTTTATGATATTTTCCATAGTTGCGTTCGAAACTTCAAACAAATTGAATAGATGCTAAGTGACAAATACTATAAAATAGTAATAATATTCTGTGTTTCCAGTGGGCGAAAAGTGAATTGTGTTTAACGCTTATTTTTACTGCATAAAAAGGTAGGCTATCATGGAAACTATCATAAACTTGATCCGATGATGCACGGACTTGATCGAATAGCCGCCTCGAATGAAACTTTAAAGGCGCGAAATATGAAAATACCCCTGTATAATGGCTTCTCCTCTGCTGTTGTGAAATTCGGGTAGCATTCAACTCGTCATGTATGTAAGCCCCAGCGTGTCCACCCTGTATATA
>NC_046663.1:1459831-1462176 GCF_010883055.1 Belonocnema kinseyi | reverse complement strand
GGGTTTCTGCTGAATATGGTTACAAAAATAAATAGGCAGTCGCGGACAATTGTCCAGGGGTGGTCCCGAAGGAATTAACCCCCAAGCGAAGGTGTGAAAACCATGCCCAAAGCTGAATGGCACCTGGGTGAGGTGTCTAGAACGGTGACTCTGGGATACTGTGTGACCACTCAGAGTACGCAGCCTTATCCTTGCATGCGGGGCTCTACAAGGATGGACGAACCCCTTTCCCTAGCTTCTCGTGGGAACAACAATGACAACACCAAACATAGTTGTAGTAAGTGCGGTCCAAAACAACAGAACGCGCAGGGCTCCCGACAATGGGTCGGCCAACAATGCCGACCAATCTAAAGTTGGGGGAGCCAATGAAAATGGATTCAATGCGATGGATCGGCGGGATCTCGTGACCTTTGGGTGGACGGAGCAACTGAATCACGACTTGCTAAACTGCTACGATGCGACTGTGGCCCGTGAACGGGGTTACATGGCACGGCTGCATGCACTGTGGCGCGAGAAACACTCGGAGCTATCGCACTTTTCGCAGCAACGTCTGCGAAACCATGCTGAATTACTCCGTAAAAGGGGCTATGTAAGCGGAACGCCTACTCTACCACAGCTAGAACAAGTCGGCAACAAAGAAAGAGAGGCGACACTAAGACCAACCGCGGGCAGGCATCCAATAGATGAAGAGCGATGCTTTACGACCCGGAGAAACATCAACACCAAGGTTTCTCTCAAGCCTAAAGATCTGGCTGAAATGGATGACGAGCTTCGTGGACATTTTTCCGGTGAATCCGACCTCTGGGCTAGACAGTACGCGTCTCGCATTCAATGTGTGATTGACTACATCACATCTGGCAGGAAATTTACCGCCAAGGTTCGAAAGTTCGCGCGCGAACTTCGGACCCGTTATCACACACTTAACAAGTCAACGCTGCTGACCAAAAGGCAGCATATTGTTGAGAGAATACGGATACTATCTGACGCTAAGAGAAGTCTAGAGCGGAGAGAGAGGTGGATCAGAGAAAATCAACAGTTTCTCTCTGACCCTTCTCGACTCTTCCGAAACTCTCCAGTTACTGTCGAACACCCACTGAAACCAGAGGAGGTTGAAGTATTTTGGAGAGAAGTCTACGAAGTTCAGCATAGACTGGACGAAGACTCAGAAAATATAAATAGCTTCAAGGAGTTATGTGTTGCCCTCATAACACCTGATAAAGAATGCCCACTCATCACTATCGAGGAGGTGAAAAAAGTATTAAGAGGGATGAGGAACTATTCCGCACCGGAACCAGATTGTATCAAAACCTTCTGGTGGAAGAAGTTTTCTTCAACCCATCAGCATTTGGCCCGTATTTTTACCTCATATTTAAAGTCGGAAGAGCCAATTCCAGAGTGGTTGGTGGAAGGGCGCACAATACTTCTGCAGAAAATATGCAACTTAGCTGACCCAAAGAACTATAGGCCAATAACTTGTCTGAATACGCTTTATAAGATATTCACAGCTATCCTAAATGATAGGATTGTTCGGGCAATTGAACCTGTGTGGCAAGAAATGTATAAACAACGAGGCTCAAAGAAGGGCGTAGCCGGATGTCGGGAGAACCTGCTCATCGATAGATGTGTTTGCAAAGATGCAGCATTCTACCAGCGTGACTTATCGATGGCCTGGATTAATTATCGGAAAGCTTTCGATTCTACATCCCATAGACTTATCATCTGTCTTTTGGAAATCTTAAAGGTTTATCCGCAAATAGTTGAGTGCATAGAGAGATTGATGCCGCTTTGGAAAACCAGATTTACTATCTCATCTGGAAAAAATCGTGTGACAACTAACAAGGTCACGTTTCAGACAGGTGTCTTTCAGGGCGACACTATGAGCCCATTCCTCTTTTGCCTTACATTATTGCCACTATCTCTAGCACTGCGCCATTCCGACGGGTACTTGTGCGGCAAACCTGCAGTTCGAAAGTACAAGGTCACTCATGTATTTTACATGGACGATCTTAAGATATATGCTAAAAACAGAGAGCAACTGCATCTAGCTCTGGGGATTGTCGAACGATATACTAAGGAAATTGGAATGGAATTTGGGTTAGACAAATGCGCCAAGGTTTATTTGAAGCGAGGAAAACTTAATGGCATCCCTGAAGATCCTGAGCTCGTTGATAGAAGCGACATACGACATCTTTGCGCTGGAGAGACTTATACATATCTGGGCGTGCCGCAGAGCCGCATTCAGAATGTGACATCTATAAAGGATACTCTTCGAAGCAGATACAAACGTCTCATCCGACAGATTTGGTCTTCCGAACTGTCGGCGAGGAACAAAGTATCTGCAACGA
>NC_046663.1:1428323-1459731 GCF_010883055.1 Belonocnema kinseyi | reverse complement strand
CTTAAGCAATTTTATATATACTTTGAATAAAAAAATTTTAATTGCATGAAACTTATTTCAAGTGAACAATTTCAAGGCACATCTTTTTTGGTCTACAAAAATTTGTAGGTTGCTCATTTCTTTAAATAATTGGAAAAAAGTACATTTTTAAAATAAAAAACATCTTTATGCATGTGCATGTAGAAAGAAATTTTATTTAAAAATGTATCGGCTTTTTTAACAAAAAACTAAAATGAATTTTTGACATTTGTTCTTTTTATTTTTTAAGTCTCTTTAATCTGCTTTATGTTTAGTCAAAAATCATATGCTGGAAAGCGATGGAAGAAATATCTATTCTTCCAACTGCTCCAAAAGGTTACAGCCTGTACAACCGTTTGTTAACATTAAAAAAAAATGTTGGTATTATTTCAACGGCCAGTTTTCATAGCCTTTTAGTAAGTAATGAAGATAATTTTATAATTTTATTTTTAAATCTATTTCCTAAGATATTTTTCATTTTTTAAATTAATACATACCCTCATCGCCGTTACGTCAAATTTTTATATTTTGTTTGAAAACATAACAGACGTTTCCCAAATAAAAAAAGGGTTTTAAGATGAAGTGTTATCCTTAGATAAATCAAACAACTTTTTTAACAACAAAGGCTTTTTTAATATTTTTGTAGTCATACAAATATTGAATTAACTTAACCTAAGTACTACTTGCAATTCCCCAATTAAAAACTTTGTTCACTACCATAAAAAATAAATGATAATATCAATAATGACATAACATGAAAGTTTCGAATAAATATTTATTTGTTGAAAGTTTTCAAACACTTTATTTTTAGTTGAAATTAAATTCTGAGAATTAGAAACAAGAAAGTAAGTATTATCAGTTTGTTGTTTAAATTTATATAAATATAATTATTATAAAATTTTCAAGGAAATTGAAAAAAGACTCTTGAATATATCAGATGTGTCAGAAAAGACTCTAGGGTATTTTAAAGCAATTGCTTTATTTTACAGAATATTACAAAACATTAGGTTGAATTCCGGTCCTTTTTAAAGATGCTTAGGAATGTTTACGAAATTGGTGAGAAATGAAGAAATATTTAATAAATATTCTGAAATGTTTTCAAATTTCTGAATATTTCTAATCTGTTTGACTCGTCTTAAATTCCTGAAAATATTTTTAACTGACACAAACTCTATCAAAATTTGAAAATATCATTCAAAATGTTAAAAAGTTGCCATATAATCTTCTAAATTTTCGCAAGCATTTAAAGCAATTTTGACCATGCTCTTGAAACCTTGCGAGATTCGTTTACAGCTCCTAAAGTATATTTTTACATTTTCAAAAATTTTCATTTCTAAAAATCTTCTAAAGTTATTCCAAGGAACCTAAATTTTTTTTAATTTTCGTCAAACCTTACAAAATTCTTCGAAAATCTTTACAAGTTTCAATTATTTTTTAATCATTTAAAATTACTGAACGTCTCTTAAACTTACTCAAATTTGAAAGTACATTATTTAAAACAAAATAAACTTTTAAAAAAATGTGCAACGAAATTGCACAAGAAGGCTTTCAAAGAATTATGTTCTTTAATTTTTTTTTAAATTATCTAATATGGAAAAATTTCAAGAGTCTAAAAAATATTTTACACAGTTTTAAAAAATTTTAGGAAACAATAAAAAATGGTTTGTGATCTCTTTTCAATTTTCTCTCAGAATTCGTCGCAAAGCAATCGTTTAAAACGTTGTCATCAACTTTCTTTCATTTTCTTGACGGCCTGGACGCCCTGCAAAATTGAGTGAAAATTCAATTTACCGAAAAACTCCTGATAGCTAGTTAGCCACTGAAAGCGAATTGTCCAGTAGGGCGAGATCGGGCTCGTCCTCGTGCATTTTCGGCTCTAAACGAGGCTTGTCTTCGCACCGTGTAACAGAACCGATTCACCGACACGCGACGTTTGTCCACTTCTTACTGCCAAGTTTTTCTGTTCCCCTTTCTTACGGCCCAAGCACCATTGTCCACTTTTTATAGCCAATATTCTATTGCTACTTTTTACAGCCGAGAAATTATATCCATTTTTTAGGCACTTTTCTATAGCTGCTTCTTACTCACTCACGAGATATTTCCACTTTTTATTGTCAGCCGCTCAAATGTACCAAAATGTTTCTTAAATTTCCAGAAAAGGGTCTGGAAAATTTAAAGCCAATTTTTTTTATTTTTAAATATTTTTCACAAATTTTAATAAAACTTCAAATCATTTAAAAAAATGTCTAGAACTTTCGAAAAAAATATTTAAATATTTTTAAAAAAATGAAAAACAAAATATACTTTTCTTGAAATTACAAAGAAAAAATTTTTAAATTCTTTTTCAGAATTCTGCAAGATTTCAAGACAGTTAAAATTTTTGTAAACATTTCTAGAAAGATGATAAATGGTTCTTTATTTTGTAAAATTAATTTTAAGAGAATATTTGAAAAGTTTTCAAAAGTTTTAAAAATATTTTTCAAATTATCAAGAATCGGAAAAATTTTAAGGACATTTGTTTACTTTTGAAATATTTTTCGTTCATCTTGGAAAAAAATCGAATTATTTTTTAAAAAATTTAGAAGCTCTGAAAAACTTTCAAAAAGTAATTTAAGATTCGAAATGATTTAAAAGAATGTCTTCAAGAAAATTGAAATGGAATTTGATTGTACAAATCATTAACTAGAAAAGTAAGATTTCCGAGAATAATATTCAACAGTTTTACGTATCTTTACAAAGGTCATTTTTTCAAGAAATTAACATGTTCTTACAAATACATTTCATAGAGGTTATTTTAACTTAAATGAAGTAACCTTAAAAAGATTAAGTTTGTAAATAATTCGTGTTTTCCATTTAGAAGTAGTAACTCATATTGCGTCATGTTTTTCGAATTGATTATATGTTTCACCGTCATTAAAATTTACAACAAATTTTATTTGAAGAAATCAAGACTAAGCTTTTCAACTTCAACCTTTTAAAATGGAAGCTTGAAAAGATTTTTGTTGGAAAATTGTTGATGCAAAGACTAAATAATCAACTTGTCTGAAACGGAAGCTCTTAGCACTTTTTAGTTTAACGATTTTAAATTAAATGTCCGCCTGGACAATAAAAAAAATTCGACTTCTCTAAATCAAACAGTTCAAATATTACTAATGAAAAACTATAAATTCATATTTAAAAATAGGATTATTTAATTTTTTTAATGTATAATTTGGCTCTCATTCCAATAAACTTGTTTGGTTGATAGAAGTGATTTGCTAAATTTGATTAATGTTTGTGATACTTAAGAAATTGTATCGATTTTAATAGTATTAGATTTCCTAGGCTTTTTCAGGTAACAATAAAGATTTTGTGTTCAAAATCTGGAGAATAATTGCGAAAATGCTAACGGAGGTCCCTGGACTCTCTTTTTGTGAATTAATTAAAAAAATTAATTTTGATAAATTTTATGTGCGTGTCGATTGTCTCAGATGTTACTGTCAGCATATGTACGAGAGACACCTACATTATCGGAATGACAGAGAGCTGAAAAGCGATCCTAACCTCAAAATAGTGCACATGCATAAAAACTTTATTTTGCACAATATTTTTTGTTTCTTTCTTATTATTCCTAAAAATGAGTCCCGGGGGGTCCGTTATAATATTCTATAGAATTTTCAAATCCAGTTGGCAAGACAATTTTCTCACACCCTTTGATCATTCCAGTATTTTCAAAGATATTGTATTTTATAGATATCAGAAAATTTAAAAATTTAAAAATTCTGAGACTATTAAGAGTTAGGATTAGAGTTTCGGTTATGGTGGTTCCGTTTCCAGTAATAATTCATGTCTCTTGAAAGCAATAACTACCCGATAAGAAGGAATTTTTAAAAATATATTTAAATGATTTCAAATATAGGGAGATTCACAACGGTTCGAAACAAAATGTTCACGCTTTAATTAATATGAACATTAAATATTTGCCTCTTACATCAATCCTGTTTATCATATGATGATATCTATCAATGAATGAGTACGTTTTAATCCTGTAAAAGAAGGTAAAAACTGAAGGCAGGTAGAGACAGTTAAATTCCGTTAGATGAGGAGGTTAAAGTCAGTTTAATTTCTCTTGTTAGATATAATTGTCAAAATTTTATTCCAGAGCAATTCCTTTTTTACTCGAAGTGCACTCAAAACAGTATTTTTACGATTGGCGGGCATAGCTATAACTTAGACTATCATTAAGAAGATTGATTAAGGTATGAAATGTTGATAAAAAATCAGGTCAACATTTTTCCTTGTTTTCCAAGTTTTAAATTACATTATTAGGAATTCAGTGATTGGAGTTGATCCACACTGTGTACTATGACATAAAGTACAAGTCCGATAACTTTAAAACTTCGGGGCTGTAGGGGCGGAAAATTCCAGGAATTGCGGACTTATCGGATGCCCCTCTAGTAGCTCGATATTAGATGCGCGCATGCGTAAATCACGGGCGCAAATCACGAGGAAAATATCACACGTAGTGGGATAACCACAATTAGTGTGCGTGCCGTACGTGTGAAGACGTTTTATAGGGAGTGTACACTTATTGGACGGCAAGTTATCGGACTTGTACTGTATACAGAGTTTCGTTTAAAAAATCGTTTAAAATATATAGCAAATATACAAATACCAAATGAAATTGCTGAAACTTTGGCTTTAGGTTGTAAACATGGTATTCCTTTCAATGTTAATAAAATTCCGGCAAATCACATAATTGCTAATATGTAAAATTGCATCAAAAATGTAAAAGATAAAGAACTAAAATTGAATATTAGAAAAATAACAACTCAAATAATCTCAAATCACAATTTTTGAAATAAATTTAATAATATAAATAAAATTGATGAACCTTTAGAAAACTTTCAAAAAGAACATAAGGATTTAATAGTAATGAAGGCTGATAAGGGAAACATAACTGTAACTTCAAATCGAAATAATTACAAAACAACGGTTGAAAATCTATTAAAAAATGACATTTTATACAAAAATATAAAAAATAGTCTTATTCTAACTTTGGAGCAAAAATGTAATGATATTGCAATCAGGTGGGAAAAGAAAAGGTTTATAAAGGAATACATGGCTGACAAATTAAAAACAAATAACAGTGTTGTTTATAAAGCATATGCTTTACCAAAAGTACACAAAACAGATTTATAATGGCGTTTGAGTGTTTCCGCTGTAGGTTCACCAACTTATAATTTATCAAAATGTATTGCAAATTGTTTAAAACTAATTTCTGACAAAACTGAAGCTTTTGTAAAGAATAGTTGGGAATTAAAGGAAGAGCTGAAAAATTTCAAAGTTCCGGATTCACATTCTGTGGTTTCATTGGATGTAGTATCAATGTTTCATAATATTCCAATGGACCTTGCATTAGATTGTATAGAAGAAGAATTAAATTTAAATAAGTTTCAGGTTGTCCTATGGGCTCCCCATTATCCCATATTGTATCAAATTTAGTAATGGAAGATTTAAAGAAAAGCGCTCTTGATATTTTAACTTTCACTCCAAAAATGCTATTAGGAGATAAGGGAGGGGGAAGTGCTTTTTGTTGAAGGGATAGCAAATTTTTTTTATAAAATTGGATTCTTGTCCTTTTTTTACTCAAAGTATATTAGAATCCCGATATGCGTACAGCTTTGAGCATGGTATCGATTGCATTTTTATTTTGAACAATTAATTTTTAAATAAAATATAAACATATTTTTAAACATTTTTAAAATTTTTGAAAAATATTATAAAATATGAAATATTTTATTAGGCAATTTTTTTTCGCTTCTAAAGATTTTATACAATTTATAAACAAAAATTTATCGTTTTAAAAGATACGTAGAAGTTCTTTAAAAACTTCAAAAATAATTAAAAATTTGAAAATATTAAAAAAATATTAAAAATAAAATATGAATTTTGGTAAATCCATGTATTGTCACATTTTTTAATTAGAAACATTTAAGGTTGATGGATCACTTTACTTAATTATATGTGTAAGAAAAAATTATTTAATTTTTATTATATTTGTGAACATATCCATTTCCGTTCAATTATACGCAGCTCATATTATCATAATGTAAGTGTTTAAATTATTACGGCTTCTATCATAATCGAAAATTCCAAATCATGAGTTTCTCAATTCGAGGGAGAAGTATCGACCAATTTAGATTCCCCCACCCTTCGCTATTTATTTAAACAATTTATAAATTAGAACCGCTGAGCTTGCAAGGAGTCTGGTAAAATACCTGATAAAAATCAACGCAAGCCATGAATTTCTTATTTTTAGCTTTGCAAAAATTTCCATTCCACGATTAAATATTCACTACGATTACTCAGCAGTTACGTAATATTTATTCGTGTTTTTGGTCCAGATTAAATAAGCAGTATTTGACTTTGATTTTTTCTTTCTCTTTAATCTTTTTTCGTCAGAAATATTAAAAAATTGAGACCACCTATTTAGCGACTATCCTTTCAAGTTTAGAGGTTTGTTAAAAAGAGGCATTTATGTGGTTATTTGGTCCGCTAGGGAAAAATAAAATTATTTTTCAAGCATACCCGCTAAAAATTATTGGTTATATTGTTTTGGTACAGTTGTATAGTATTGGCTATATTTTTTTTGTTATATTACTGCGAGGTTATCGAACACCTGCATAGAACTGTAGAGGGTCGGGGTAGGTAAGAAACAACTATAAAGGTGGGTCTGTGATATGGGCCATCCAGTGATCTTGTACTGTTTAAATTGCCGAGAAGTCGATTTTACGAATACCATCTCACTTCATCGCGCAGTTTCCACCGAAAGACGTTGGCATGCCCAAAAAGTGGGATCCCCATCCACCTTTCGGCAGAGCGGTTACTTAAAGGTCGGGCTCAGTATGGTCCAAAGCACGAGCCACCCTCGCAGTTATCGCATCATGTGAGTTCAAAACCACGGCTGCCTATACACACCTTCATTTAAGAACAGCGAGGTAGAGCCATGCAAACATTTTAGGCCGTAAACTTCACGTTAATCCAAAGATTCTTCCGTATAACCAAAAGGTTGAACAGGCATCCCCACGGCGCTACTCTCCGGATTATGTCTTTACCTTATCTACTCTCGATCTAGTTTCGGAATAGCCTGCCCGAAAGAGCTGCTTTTTGTATAACAGGGATGCCAAGAGAACTTTATCCCTGCTATATAACTTGACCGGTTTCTTCAACGTCTTCAGAATGAAGGATGTCAAACTGATGAGTTGGGAATTTGCTAGCATTATAGCTCTTCATGGCATGTTTAAGAATGATGGCCATTTTGCAGTCTAAAAATCCCGATGTCACGTATTTAAGGGTATAGGTGTAAATAGTTTCGTTGTTGGGACGACGGCGGAGTTCATCCCTTATTGTAATAAAAACATTGGGTAAACAATTCTCACACCTGGTGATGTAAGGGGGCAAGAGGACCCGAATGCCCATTCTGACTGTTTGAGTTCACTGACAACTTGGGAAATGGACTTTCAGGTGGTTTAGTTTTATTTTTTTCTCGTCTTCGGCATACTCGTCATCCGCGTACCTTATCAGCCCCAGGCGACTCTTGGGATTTTCTTTATAATCTCTTGGAGCGTTTCTCCGTCCAAAATGTCCAAAATGTCCTGTTTGAAGGTTCTATTGTTTCTTTTGTATTCAATTGGAGCCATCTTGTATATATCCGCTGGTTTCACTTGGTCAGCTAGAACTTGATATACTTGTGGTCTGAGAGCGACTCCTTCTCGCAGTTTTTCCATGCTTGGAGCTTAGTACTTCCGATTATCGAGTCAAATACAGAACCTCACTCCTATTTTGATCGGGCATATGTAAGCTTCACCACGATTAGGGATCTCCAGATAAGTACCCGATATGTAGTATTGTATTATATACGTAGTAATATTATAATATATAGTATTGATGTTTGTACTCCCCACACTACATACATGGTACAAGTTCGAGAAGGTGTCTTAATTCTAACTGTTAAAGAACCGTTTCCAATATTTAAGATCAGACAGGATCTCAATTCTGACTGTTATTGCATCGTTTCCAAGGTTCAAAAGTGGACAGGTGTCTCAGTTCTGACTGTTATTGTGCCGTTTCCAACATTAAGTAGTAGGCAGATGTCTCAATTCTAACTTTTAATGCGCAGTTTCCAACGTTCAAGAGCGTGCAGGATCTCAATTATGACTGTTATTACATCGTTTCCAAGGTTCAAAAGTAGGCAGGTATCTCAATTGTGACTGTTATTCTGCCATTTCCAACGTTAAATAACGGGCAGATGATACAATTCCAACTGTTAATGCGCGGTTTCCAACGTTTAAGGGCGGGCAGATATCACAGTTCTAACTGTTATTGCGCGGTTTTCAACGATTAGTGCCGCAGTGCTATGTGTAAATGCGCCGTTACGAGATAGAACGCCAATTCTAACTTTTATCATGCCGTTTCAAAAGTTGCAGAGTGGACAGGTGTCTTAATTATATCCGTTATTGCGCAGTTCACAAAGTTCAAAAGTGGGAAAGTGTTTCAATTCTTGCCGTTATTGTGCCGTTTTCAACGTTTAGGAGTGTGAAGGTGTCTTAATTCTAACTCCCGCTCTTTTTTTAAAGTAAAAATCAAAAAATTTTCATTTCAAAGTAGACTGACCTCTTAAGTCATATCCAAAGTCTTGATAGGTATCGTCAATGACAGTATTGTTGACACAATCGGATCTGAATGGCAAGATATGTATTAACAGCGCGGTTCAAGGAAAGGTGTACAAGGATCTCACGAGGACTTGCTCAACGATAGATGTATCTGTAAAGACGCATCATCCTACCAGCGCTAGCAATCGATGGCCTGGATGGACCACCGGAAAGCTTTCGATTCAACCTCATATAGACGATGGTTTCTTCACGGAAAACATCTTATGAAAACTAACAATGTCATCTTTTAGAGAAGTGTCTTTCAGGATGGTACTATGAGCCCTTTCCTCTTTTGCCTTACATAATTGCCACTATCTCTGGAATTTTGCAATTTTCAAGAATAATTTGCCGCAAAATTTGAAATCGAAAGCGTAAGGTCACTTATGTATTTTATATGGATGATCTCAAGATCATGGCTAAAATTAAAGAGCAACTAAATCTACCTCTAGAACTTGTCAAAAAGTACACTCAAGAGATTTGAATGGAGTTTGGTTCAGAAAAATTCTAGAAGGTTAATTTGAAGCCTGAAATTTTAATGACATGCCCAAAGACCCTGATCTCGTCGATAGAAGTGATATACGATATCTTGGCCTTGAAGATACCTGTACATACCTGACCATGCTGAAAAGCCGCATTCAGGATACAACATCGAATAATAATGCTCTCCGATGTAAATACAAACGTCTTTCCCAACGGATTTAGTTCTCCGAATTTTCGGCAACGAACAAAGTATCTAAAAAGAACATGCTTGCTCTCCCGGTATCTCACACCATCGAGATGATCGCGGAATACTTAATCTTTAATATCTTCGCAGCTGAATTATTCTGGGTACAACATATATATTTCCAAATGGACAAAACCCTCTTCCGTCAGGCAACACGAAGATGTGGTTAAGGAAGTGTTTCCGTAGGTAAGGCAGCGTAGGAGGTTGCTGAAAAACTTGGCCCTGAATTCGATATCAGGGGTGAGGGATATGCAAGAAACTTGACAAGAAGATGCACGGCATCATCCACAGAAATGTGAAGGATCAGGTGATGTCATAGCAGAAGATTAATTTTTGTCGCAGCGAATCTTTCACCAGAATTCAGTGTAAAAATTGTTTTTCCTTTTTACTTTGAAAATATCTTCGTATTTTCATATCGTCGCACATGTTATAATTTTGGTGATGTAATTTAGGGTCATGGCTATTTAAATCATTTACTGCATTATTAAGAAGTTTACTGTAAGATTTATAAGGGTCAGTAACCACCCATGTAAAGTTAGATCTCACCACTTTTTTTCTTGCAAAGCTTTATCAGCGTTAAAAATATTTCTAGAAAATTACTTAATTGCTTTAGGGCGGCTGTATATATTAATTAAAAAAATATTATAGGAATGGGAAAGGTGATACATAGAAAAGATCAATTAATAAAGCGATTGTGTATGTTGAACATATTTATTGAAACAATGAAAAGGCAACATTATTACTTTATCAATAGACTACGTTACATAGTACTGGTAACACTGGATCATACAACGCCATCTCAATAAATGACTTATTCACACTCTAGAAAAAGAAAATTATTAAGAAATGCGGGCAAACCAACATTTTTTAATTCCTCCTAATCTTGCTTCCTGAGTCGTTGAAATTAACTAAGTCATTGCGAATTCTATGCATTTGAATCCAGCTCAATTAAATTCTTTTTACTGAACTGTCATTGCCCCAAAAAATAAAAATTGGATTTATTTGCCAGAAGGAACAGGCGCAGACCCATATTTACTTTCAATAATCGCATTTGCTTCCTCATGAGCATAATTACGAGCTTTTTGAGAATAACTCTTAAGAGCAGAAGGTGTAGGTCTCCCTAACTCGATAGATTTACCAAATTCAATCACAAACATATTGAAAGTTTTGTCGATATTCATATTTTTCTGTTACGAGCCCAAGGACTTTCGGCTGGCTTCCGAGTATTATAGTCTAGAATACCAGAAAGTGGTTTCAGATCTCTTTCTATTCCTACGGCGACCAAAGGATTTATAGCCGAAGCAGCAATAGAATAGAATCCTCATAGTTCAAGCTGGCATCTAGCGGGACTTTCTAGATTTACTTTACGTGCATTTTCTAGCTCAACATCATACTTGGTTCGCGGGGATGGTAGTCCATGATACTTTATCAGTTGATTAACGCCAGAATGTCCTGGTTCTGCAATTTTAATACAAGTTAATTCGTTAGCAATATTTCAAGCGCTGAAAAAAATCTCGATTCTCTAAGAATGAACCAGTGTCTCCAGAAAGTACAGGAAGAAGCTAACTGGCCTCCACCTAGTTGCTAATCAGCCATTTACTAGTTGCTTGCCGGGCAAGAACTATCAGCTGTCTACGCAAAAAAAAACCTTTACACTTCTGGTCACGCCAAAACTGGGATATCTGGTCAGTGTCATGACTCGAAGCTAGAAGGCCTGATCTTGGCCAGGCCAGCATTGGAAAAATTTTTCACACGCCCTCACACTAATAGAATAGGCCGAGATAGACCATTCAATCCCATTTATCTACTAGGCTGTTCCAAATATATACCACACATAAAAACACTGGTGTTAAATTTGTTGCAGCTCAAATTTCATGAGTCTCCCAATCAGCATTTGAAACAATTTTCAAGTCTCAAATGTATTCCTCTGAACGTAGGTGCACATTTAGGCATCTAGGGGAAAGTATCATTTGGAGACTGAATTCACGAAGGAATAATAAGGAGACCTAACTCCGTTCCCCCACTTGGAAATAGAAACATTACCGTAATTGATACGCACATTACAGGAAGATCTCAGATTTGAGTGCGCGGGTGCGCAGTTGTCCTCTTCCTATACGTAGAAAAGTGTGCAAGTGAGAAAGTTTGTCAAATTGACGTAAGTTGAGAGGTTCTGTTTGTTTGTTTTGATGCAAGTGTCAGAAATGTGTTCTAAGCCATGAGGTGTCAAGTTCCGAGTTGTGGACGAAGTTACACGCGGAAGACGACAAATACACTTCGTTTTTTTAAAGCCTTCACTGTAAGTACAATAAAAGTCTAATATATTTTATTGTTTTACCTAACTGTCATTTAATTTTAATAGAAATGATTTAGAAATTTAACCTTTACTCACTACCTCAGTGCCTGCGAAGAATTTCTCAGAGCTTCTCAGAGCCTTGAGAATATTTAGCCTGTTTATCATATTACAAATTTAAAAGGTACTTACTTATACGTTTCCTTCTGAAAATCTGTTCACACATTTTTCAAACAAGTACCGAAAATACTGTTTATATATTTATTTTGTGTATCTTTCGTATGATGATCAACAAAAGAACACAACCTCTAACTTACGTCAATTTGACAAACTTTCTCACTCGCACACTTTTCCATGTATAGGAAGAGGACAACTTCGCACCTGCGCACTCAAATCTAAGATCTTTTCTGTAATGTGCGTATCACTGACGGTAATTTTTCAATTGCCAGTTTCAGATGGCTTCCCACTGGCAGTTGGGTCTCCTTATTATTCCTTCGCGACTGAATTATAGCTCAGTGCCGAGAATTGTGAAGTGCTGAACCGCGCTGTCAGTCACCTGAACACCTGTCAAAGCAACTATTCACAGTGCGATATTAGACTAAATAATTGTTAATAGGAAACTAATTGAAATAATATTTGCCTAATTTTTAACTTTATTTCATTTAACAGTGTGTACTATTCACTTAGAATAAAATGATAACTTCCTAATGCTACTTCCAAATATTAGGTTAGTCATGGCCATCGATATTTAAACTAAAGCCGGGATGTGTAGAAAAAGTCAAGACCGTCTACATATACAATTAGGTATTTTCACTTTAACCACCAGCTAACTTCACTTTTCTATATACAGAAAATATAGAGGAAATTTCTTCGAACGAACAGGCATCAAGTAAGATACAGACGGTCAAGACTTAGTTTTTACATCCCGGCTTTGGTGGTTTGAATGTCGTGTAGGTTTTGACTAACCTAAGATTTGGATATTATATCACGCCAAGTACAATTTTTTGTCCAAGACACTAAAAGTTACTGGTAAATGGAAGGATATTAAAAGTTAGGTAATTATTATTATAACTTACCTGCTTATCAACATCTACTTCACACAAATAACGCTTGACAAAATCATCTTGACAGGTGATTGTGAGTTTTGTAGACGACACTTCACGTTGCTCTGGGTGAGAAAAAACAGTGTCTAAATAATAATTTTCCCCTAGTTTCTCCGAATGAACCTGTGTTGCTCAAATTTTTTTCAACTCAACTTGAACACCTATTTCGGTGTACAATGGAGGATAGGCGATTTTCTGTGCAGGAACTGCTCGTAAAATATCCTGCATAGTAGGAATTGCTACATCCCAGGAAAATCTTCTGAATTTTTTGGTTTGAAATATATCATAAGGTTATCCCAATTTTTGCCTTGCGGGCTATCGGTAGTTTATCGCTAGTATTCCCCTGGGACCACTCAGGAGATAAATGGGTTCGACTGGAATATCCTGGTTTATAATATTGCTTGGCGGGCAAGTGATTACGAATAAGTTTAAGGGAAAGTCTCGAAGAAGTCTAGTCTGGAAGGAGTCGTTTTTTACAAGGTCCTTCCTTATCTTTTCTAACTAGAATACTAAGATATATTTGTTAAAACTCAAGACAATTTATATATCCACTAAATGAATTCTTATTGGTCTTTAACTATGACAATTGTGATTGTTCGTAGCTCAGATCTCCAAAATCCTGAAATATTGTAAATTACAAAGCCGTGGAGGCGTGCCACACAGTTGCAAAATGACAGCATGTGTCAATGTTTGGCTACCTGATGTCGGCAAGAATCTTTTTGGTATTTATTGTGCTTTCGTCAGTTATCGTGTGCTCACAGCGCCTCTCTCTTGTCCCCTTGCACCCCGAGATCATAAAATGCTGCCGGAATAAATTCAAGAAAGAGCGATATGTGAAGCTTTATAACATAATTTCAGTGTACACATTTCAACCTTGTGAATTAAATATATGACGTAAAGCTTTTCGCGTTTTCGTTCCTCCGCTGCAATCCATTTCTCAAATAATGGATATAATTCCGAAAGGCAAATGAGATAGCGAGCAGTACATATACATTTGGAACATCTCATAGAATATACGTACAATTACGCTTAGACAAAATGAAGAGCATTGTTCCTACTTTGATCCTTGGTACGGCGATCCTCGTCAATTCTATGGGTGAATATAATGTATAATGATATGATTTCTTATATTATAACCTGAAGCACAATAGCGTAGGGGCGAATTCATACCGGACATAGGGAAGCGGAAGTACGATTGACAGTGCATAATTTTATTTTGAGTCGTATGTATACATCATTAAGTAAAACATTTAACATAAATGGAAAAACTGAAAAATAGAGAAATTAATTAAATCAGAGCGATAATTTTGTATTTTTAACTTTATTGAACCAATAAATGGGGAGAGGAAGAGGATATTGTGAAGCTTGTAAATGAAATGAGTCAACTGTGGCAATACAGTGTATTCAAGATTCATTGCTTCCACATGAAAAATTTTGAACTACTAACACATGCAATCTATTTACTTTACATTGGGGGTCGTCCATAATATAATTTACTAATTTTTGGCTATTTACGACCCCCACTCTCCCCGAAAAATAATAATAGGGGAATAAATTATTTTAATTTTTAATTATTTTAATTTTAAAATAGTTGAATTTTTAAACAAAAAAATTCTTTCATCAAACGAGATGAATTTTTAGCCAAGCATTGCGTAGTTTCTACAACAACAGATTATTTTTTAACCAACAGTTGAACTAAACACCTCACATCTGAGCTTTCAAGCAATAGAGACGAAATTTCAACAAATAGTTAAACTTTTAACCAAATAGTTAAACGTCTAAGCCGAATAGACTGAAGAAATATGACTTTTCTACATTCTATATGAAATTTTAGTTTGAAAAGACGAAGTTTCTAACTAAAAATATTAAAATTCAATCAAAAATTTGTCATTTTTGCCAAATAGTTGATCTTTAAGTTTGAATAAGAGTAATAATTATAGAAATAAAAAATGTAATACTCAAAAAGAAAAATAATTTGGCAGAAAAATGTAATATTTATCCTTTTTCTATTGCCAGAATAGTACACATATTTCAGAGATGTCGATATGTCATTTTGATGGTAGTTTGATTCGAACAATATACATCAATTTCCAACATAACATTAAACTATTTATTTAACATTTATAACGATTAGGAAAAATAATGAAACTTTTCTAATCATAGGAATATTTCTGATAACCTTATCAGGCACACGATGATAAGAAAAAACTTCTGAGTCAAGTTACAGGAAAAAATCCGAATCAAAGGTCATCTTAAAAAATTGTTCTTTAAAAGTTTTTATTGAAAATTTTCAGTGTTAGAGAATATGCAGATTATTTTTCAAGTTAGGATTTTTTGCGCAGTTACTTTCGATTGATGTAATTATAATATGTCTATCACAAAAATGTTGTCTATTTGAATGTCCTTATAAATTTAGTTGAATTGGTGATGAAAACAATTTTTTGTAAACAGTAGAAGTCTGCTTAAAAAATGTATCACTTACGCACGTACAAAAATTGGAAATCGAACAAATCTACCCATTGGATCGAAGATTTCAATATGCTTCTGTCGGACGATTCTCACAGTTTCAGCTTACCTATTCCACCTTGTGAATTAATTATCATTAGTGACACCATCGCCAACTAACCTGCTCTCGGTGGGGCGAGATTGAATAGCGCTTGGGGTCAGTAGGACCACATCATCCCCGGATGTCCATGAATAAACCAAATTTACTGGATTCATTAAATCTACCCATGTCAGAGGATTCCACGTCTTTCTCCCCTGTTTAATTAGCGATATCCTTTCACAAACTTGGCCCCCAACAAAATTATTCACAAATCCTTCGTCCCGAGCTTTCAAAAGATCTTTGGCTGAAGCTGGAAGTTCAAACAAAATTTTGGTATCTGACGTCGTTTAGCTGAAAACTTGATTTTTTATTTTGCCAATAGTATTTTGGCATTATCATTTCAAGCTTTTATAGTGATAATAATGTATTGTACATTGTAGACTATGTATGCTGAATAGAAATCGTTTTTCTCAAATTGATTTCATAGCGTCGACAGTCAGTTCGGAAGAGTTTTGAAATTCAGAAATCGAATCGATTTTTTGCATGAATTTTAACTGAAGATGTTGAAATTTGATTCGTGAGAGTTTCGCACTACTGAATTAAGATCGTTTTTTCGATTCGAACTGGGCTGTTGAAAAGACTTTCGACGCGACTTAAAATTGGCATCAGTTAGGTTCAAATGATTTTGCACAGTCCTAGTTTTTACATAGAGGATCGAGACTTCTTCCTACCCATCAGATAATGCTAATAAATTAACTTGTATAATTCTTGCAGAATCAGGACATTCTGGCGTTAATCATCTGATAAAGTATCATGGACTACCATCTGAGAAACTCCCGAAGCCTCCTGCACCGCTCAATGGACGTATCATAAATCTGGACAGTCCTACAAGAGTCGAGCTTGTACTACCAGGAGGTAAATCTTACGTTGCTTGGGCAATAAACCCTTTGGTTGTGATAGGAAGAGAAGTAAATCTGAGTCCAGGGTACGCTATTAGAAGCTTTAAGTCCTCTGATCCCAAAAACACGTATAAACATTACCATCCAATAAAACATACTAACTTTGACAAAAACCTCAATATTTTCGTTATTGAACATGAGAAACCTCTCAAAATGACAAGACCCACAGCTGGTGCTCTTCAAGCGTTTCACTATTCTGATGATGCTCTTCATTTTGCTGAGGGGGTAGCGAATGCGATTATTGAAAGTAGATATGGGCCTGTGCCGCCGTCTGCCCCGCCATCTGCGCCTGCTCGTAAAAAATTTCCGGATTGGAACAATTTCTTTTAATTCGTTGCTGGCGGCGGTGACGTTGTATGATCTAGTGTTATGTAAAGCAGTTTATCAACAAGTTGAATAATATTGCCATCTATTTGTTTCAATAAAGTTAAAAATTATATACAATCGCGTTCTCTCACTGCACTTTCCTATGTGTCACGTTTCCCATTTCTAAAACCTTTTTCAATAATTACATACGGCCCTAAGACGAATTAGTAAATGTTTAGTGGCTCCATGCTCTGTAACTGAATTTTTGAAATTTAAAGCTTTATAAGAAATGACATGGCGAGAACTATCTTACAACGGATGTTTATAGATTCTTAGGAATTTTTCCATCGAATTAATAATAACGCGAAAAACAATTGAAATAGTCATACCACTAAATGATGCCACAGAAAATAGAATATTTGGGATGCTTTAAAACGCGAATAAATCTCAATAATATTATCATATTCAGAAGTTAATGGTTAGATATTTAAAAACGGACAAGGAGCTGCGCGCAAAAGTGTCTTCATTCTGGGACTACAAATTTTTCATTTTTCACAGCGAACTTTTTTTCATCTAAAGAATAATATCCTGGCACAATACATAGCCACTCAAAAAGAGAATTATTATTGTTTTAAAAAATTCTTGTAAACTAATTTTTATCTGTTCCTTCTTTCACTTATAAATTGCTTCTTCTTGCTCTTGGGCCGAAATCGCTACTGACTCTTATCATAGCAATTATACTTCGCTTATAAAAAGAAACGTAAAAGATACAAAAGGCAAACAATAATTGTTGATCACAATACGAAGTGTTTTTGAAAGTCAATCGCTTAATTCAAGATATTATAATTAAAATTTCTATTAGTCGAGAGTAAATTCTCACATTCTATTTTTTTTAATGTCAATAAATAAAAGAGCAATGTGATAAATATAAGAAATTATGATATAAAAATATACCTTTATTTTAATAATCTTCATCATAACCAAAATACCATGAAATGCATGAATGAATGCATTTGAACACACCTTCGACGAAAATTTGTAATGCTAAATCTGACTGTACTAAATCGATTACAAGTAGAAAGATGAAAAAAGTCTGGAGAACCATACTTTTTTTAGTTTCTTCATGTTTTTTTGCGATTCTCCCGAATGTTCTTGGTAGAATCAATTAAATTGGTTCATCTTTAATTTGTGGAAATAAGAAGCAAGGGTACAGGTGAGCATGTTAATTTGATTATTCTTCCCCTCCAATTGAGAAAGGGAAAATCGCCATTAGAATCTGGACTTTTTAGCTAACTATTGAAAGCTGTACTAATTTAAACTTTTTTACTATGCTAATATAAACCGCGGAGAAATAAAATTATCATTTAACCCAAATAGCCTTACACAACTAGATACGTTTACTAATATAATAAAAATATAATATAATTTTTTCCACAAATATAAATCATAGTTGGAAAAATAAATATGTTAAACCAAAGACAGAACCGAAGACTGAACTGTTTAATTTGTAAAGTATTAAAGTTTAAAAATTTCCAGTAGTACGGCATTTAATTTAAACTTCTTAGATATAAGTCTTAAAAGCTTCTATTTTAGATTTTATTTCCGAATAAAAAATGTGTTATGCTTGTGTTACCCTGCAAAATTCGTAATGTAATCATAACGTATTTGTAGAGCAACTAAAAACACTTTATTGAGCGAACACAAAATGCATATATTCATTATTATTCCGACCAGCAATTAGTCGTCAGGGTGACACTCTGGTTTAGTTTGGTTTATTCAAATTTGTACATGAACTAAATTAAACTAACGGTACTATTGCAGTACAGGGAAAAAGTTAGATTCTCAGATTGTTTGACATTGTTAATTTGAAGTTTACTTGTTTGCATTGTACTAGAAACATTTTGAATCATTTTTCAATTGCATGGGTAGTGATCTGAAAATTCTAAGTGATATGACTAGGACAAGCAGCTTCAATAACTATGTGAAATAGTACATGTTAACTTTAAAGCTATTTTTAATAACTAATTCTCATAGTACGAATGAGAATTGTGATATTGACTTTTTAAGTGAGATCGATTGATAACTTCATTCGCTGTGCAATAAGTACTGAGCGAAATTGTCAGCCTTGCTATTTGAAATGACAAATTTAAATCGAAACGAGTCAGCCTAAATGAAGTTATGAAAATGTTAATGAATCGATCCGTCCAGCATCAATCATCAATTTCTATTTGTTCTTCCAGAATATAGTTCGCAGGGCGACTCATCTACTGTTGGTCGGCGCGAGAAATTGCCCATGCGCCGAAAAATCCAACCATCTTCGTACCGACTAAGCCGACTAGCCGACCAATCTGTATTGGGTGAGTAACTTTTTTTTGTAACTCGTTACAGATACGTTATACAGCAACAAAATAACTGTTATTCTGAAGGGCCACCAACTCCTATAATAGTAGAGACTCTAACTCAGCACTCCCAGTAGAACAAAATTTATCTGCGATAGGGCTGTGATACATACTTCCAAAATACAGTATCAGGGAGCGCAAGCATCAATAAGAGAGGGAGAGATTCAATCGAATCCCTAGCGGACACTGAGCTGAAAATTCATAATTAGGATGATACTCCCAAATTCTAAATTTAAAATAGGAGTGAGGTTTTCAATTTGACTCGATTCGCGGAAGCACGAAGGAGCAAGATAAAGGACTGAAGTCTCCAGTGAGGAGTCTCTCACGCGCCACAAATATAAATTGTTCCGGTTAGCCCTACGAAAACAGTTCGTTTTAAAGATTAGAAACTCTAGAACTACACTTTGGGACTCATACAAAGAAGAACTCAAAGGCAGACTTGTGGAATTCCCAACAACCTACTGTAAGATAGATGATTTAGACCACGTCGTTGATTTCCTGTGAAGTGCTCTGACTGCATCATACAAATAATTGCCCCACAAGCACAATTAGGTTTAGGAAAGAAGAAGAATAGTGGAACAGTCACCTGGAGAAACACACTAAACGACTAGAGCGTTGTACAACAGGGCATACACAACTAAGTTGCCTTCAAACTGGGACATCTGTATGACGGCCCTATATACCACTGAAGCCGTAGTTATATCCGCTTGGCATCCAACACTTCGAAGTACTACGTGAGAAACAAGCCGATCAGGGCGCATTGCGGTTATTTCCCCTTCGCCTTCTCCAAAGCATCTCAATTAAATTTTTCTATTAAACGAAAATTAAGAAACGCCCTGAACCAGCGCCCCCTCCTACTCAGCCCAAGACAGCTGAACTCTTAATTTCAGTAAGATCCCATAGCAGACACTTGTGCCTAAGGATCTAGCTGAACTCATGACGGGCTACCTGAAGAATTTCCGAACAATTCGATTTCTTGATTATCAATTGTGGTGTATATAATTCAGCGACAGCTTTTGCAGATACAAACCGTAAAACAAAATGAACGGCTCGTCAAAATATCAAAATACGAATGCATTAACTCATCAAAAAAGATAAGCTGGGCAACATAGTGCCAAGAATTCACTTGTCAGTAGCCTCAAAAGCCTCCCTGCGTTTCAATAAAATGCTAAGATACTGTGGCGGGGAAAATTCGGAAAGCGATCGTCCTTGAATCGCTCCGTGTTCTCAGAATGCACAAGTCTTCTGCCGAATCATTGTATTGAGCCCGTTACCAACTGTAACTATCTATCTCACTGTCGCGAGACTTGGTTACGTCTGAAATTTTACCGCGATTTTGCTGGGAGCGGCTGCAGTTTTCAGATTAGCACCTGCTCCCGGTCAACTCTCGCGGTTGTTGTTACGACAAAAATTTCAACTATATACGTTTCAAACTATTGTTAAGATTGTTCAAAATCTCTTTCATTACACGATAATAGTTTAATAATATCACTTCACACAAAGTTATTTATTATTGCACGCAAAATTTGAGGTCTTCAAATTAACGGGTCGTATTTCCATAGTAAGAATACCATTTAAAAAAGCATTTTCATGAAAAAATGCAGATATTGTTATCAAGTTTAGGTGCATTCTAGAACATAAATATAAAAGCAAAAATGCAATATTTTGTTACGTCCATGTCAAATTATAATGTTCTCGTACCAGAAGAATTTATCAGTGAACCAAAAAAACATGGCCTGCAAAAAAATGTGGACATTACATCATATAAAATAATTTTTCAGAATAAAACACTGATAATGACCCTTGAGTCAAAACGCCTGTTCGAGTTGTAAAAAAATCAATTCTTTAATTTCTGCATCCTAAATCCAATTATACCACCATAGGAGCCGAACATAATTCTTAAATGTTAAAAAAAATTATGATATTATAGTGTCAAAAATTAATAAATGTGAACGCCTATTTCTGAACCTTTTTGAATGAAGGACAGCAAATTATTATTAAAGAATATCTGCAGAAATAGGTGTTCACATTTATTAAGCTGTAGAACGCCAGAAAATCTGATGTAAGACGGTCGAGAGCAATACGTATAAGTAACCTCAAATTGAGCTGAAATCAAGTTAACCCCCATTTTCTAGGATGCTGAATACTATCAAATTTACATTTTTTCTAGAGTTAGTTAGAATTTGTTGTTGTTTGTGTAAGTTACCAGAGGCCTGCAAAAATATTTATTCGCGAAAAACCAATGCCCAATAAGCTTAACAAATTCCATTTGTTTGAATAATTAAAAATTAATTGACCAAGAATAATATATAATCCGCTAGACCAATATTAATAATTTTAAGTGAAAAAGAACAGACTATAGTGCTCAAAAGACCGATTTCATGATGAATTGATATTTTTTGTTTTAAGGGTAGTTTTCATGTACCGGTAGGGGTGTCAAACCAATATTTATGATACATGCCTTTCTTTAATGGATAATTTGCTAGAAGCCCCATACTTTTCCGTCACATTTTTTCGAAGAAAAAATAACTATCACTATTATGTTTCCCATCCCGAGGCCTTTATTCGGAATTTTGAAAAATCAAAAACATTCTCAATTGTTAGCCGCCAAAAGGTTTCCTCTAAGGCGCTACCTTGACTCGGAACTTTGTCGGGGTCCGACCCATGAATTATGAACAGGTTCTTATGTCATTCTAAGGGAAATAAAGTCCACGAAACCCCGGCGATTAAATAGACCACATTATTAATCAAAAAATCCTTAACTCACAATATTTTATTAAATTCATATTCTTCGAATTAAAAACAATTAACTTTTCAAGTAACTAATATTTTTTAAAGAACTTTTTGTAGCTAATACATTATTTTTTACGAAAAAAATTAACCGAATTTTTTTTCGAATTTTAGATATCCTCTAGATAGAGTTGAGACAGGGGGTACACCAAATCTGATTTAATACAGAATAAAGACAACACTCAAACAAGATCATTATAAATGAGCGGAGAAAGTGTCGCAACTCTCCCTCGAGGATCTCTAATTTCGCTTCACCTACTTCAGGAAAATGTAATCTACTGTTTCTTGTTTCAGAACTAAGTTCACAGTCCGAGAGTTTACGTAATGGTGCCCCTTTTCTTAGTACTCCTCGTACCGGAACTTCTTATTCTCCTGACAGACAAGATTCTCCTGAAAGGTCAAGGTCCAGGTCTCCTTATACCGAGTTTAATCCTGCCGAGTATCACCCTGCCAGCCTCTACTCACCAGATAGGTCTTCTCCTTCAAATCCACCTCCTACTAGGTCTTCTCTCTCAAAGCTCCTTTTTTCTGCCAGGTCTTCTCATTCAAGACCTTTTCCTCTTGTTACTAGGCACATGGTTCCACCTACCAGGCTTCCATCTTATCACAAAAGTGGATGTGGGCTTGAACATCTTCCATTTATTCGACTAACTTCCAAAATGAATCCGCTCCGGATATTCGAACTTCGAAGATACACTTTTCCTGCCGACAGATCACTGAAATATAGAATAGGAAGATATCTATATGTGCCTGTGCCAACCCAAAAACAAATTGTTATGTCAACATGCGATGGAGATGTATTTGCAATATTGGAGAGCCATAATATTCTGGCTGGAATATATTTGTCTCAGGATAAACGGGCGAAAATAAACATGCAAAGTAGCAGGGTTACATTATTGACCACAGAAGAAGTCAAAGAAACTCCAGTAGGTTCTACACGCCCAATTGCAAAATTTTTTCAAGTGAGGCGGTTAAAAACCATGTAAACCGCAATTCTCGATACTATTAATTCAATTAAAAAAGAGAACGTATAAATAAAATATAACATTTTTTGCGATACAACGTCGAATCAACATCTTACAAGTTACTTGTAATTAGAAATAATAATAACAATTCTATATTTTATGATTCACAAGGCTTTAATCTTTTGTCAAAGTCGAAGACCATTTTTTTTGCAGACGAAAATAAAAAAAGTTGCTTGCCATGCGCTTACGAAAATATTTTAGGAGGAATTTCATCATAAATTTATAATGATTTACCTCTAATCTTCAATTAAACTTCATCAAAAAGAACTCTTTCAGATCTCAGTATGTATATGCGCTTTCGTATTCTGAATTATCTATTCAATTAAGTATAGTGAAAGATTAAGTTGCTCAATGCTCTGTATTCTTTGAAGTACACATCCATTTTTGACAAAACCCAGTGGGCACAACATTTGGCGACGTCTTTATGACATCGTTACGACATCTTTACGACAACTTTACAGCATCCTATGTCCATTTCGTTTCGGTGTCTTTGCGATATTGTAAAGACATCGTCCGACTATGCGACTTATTTACGATGTCGTAAAGACACCTTAACGACAGGGACATAGGATGTCGTAAAGTTGTCGTAAAGTTGTCGTAAATATGTCGCAGAGACGTCGCCCAACTTTGTGCCCACTGGAAAATTTGTAAATTTACTTATATTTACTGTCTGAATTACCTTAAATAAAAAACCACAAGCCTTTCTTCAAACATTCTACCCTATTTCACGAAACAATGAAAGCAGTTCCAAGGTTGTTAGTCAGCCATTTTGGATGAAAATCTTCAAAGTGAGTGCATTTTTAATATTTTTGAGACCACTTTTTATTCAAGATTCAAAAATTCTCTGTACGAATATTCGTAGGATTCAAAAAGTCGAATGATGTATCCGAATGACTTTTTTCATAAAACCAGAAATTACCAGAGTTATAGCATTTACAAAATTCCAAAAAACACACGAAGATAAACATTTTAAACCAAATAACACACGATATATAAAAAAGATAAGAGAAGAAAAATGTTAATTTTCGATAGCCCTACAAGATTTATTTATAAAAAAAAACATTCAAAATACACAAATTAAATTTTTCGACACGCGACACAAGCTAATAAAAAATAAATGGATAACATTTTTTCACTGAAAGTAAAGGCAAAATAAAATAATTATCTAATAATAATAAAATCCTTGAGGTCGGGCAGTTCTAAAAGTTCCTTAAAATATACCCTGATTCTAATTGTCCCTTTTCTTATTTTCATGTCGTTTTTTTAATTACTACATACCGCCCTAAGTAATTTTATATACGTTTACCAAGCAACTAGCTGTTTTTCAGTGGCGTAACTAGCCCTAAAAGGACTTCCAGTTGGCACAAAGTTTGGCGACGTCTTTACGACATCGTTACGACATATTTACGACAACTTTAAGACATTTCTTTGCCCATGTCGTTTAGGTGTCTTTACGATATCGTGATTAAGTCGTATGATCTGACGATGTCTTTAGGATATCGCAAAGACACCGAAACGACACGGATATAGGATGTCGTAACGATGTCGTGAAGAAGTCGTAACGATGTCGCAAAGACGTCGCCAAACTTTGTACCCACTATGCTCTAAATAGAAATTTCTTTGGAAGCCCTATTAAGGACTTATAAGATTCTTAAAGGTGCTTTAATCATTCCTATTTAGGGACCCCCGGACTTCGGGGGCTCCGTATAATTGATACAAATGTACAACCGAAAACAAATTTTAATTGAAAACAGAATTCCATTGAATAGATATGCATTTTTACTCTCGTGACATTTTTTCTTCATATTTTTTCAATTTCACCGAAAAAGTACCGGGACGGTTCGATATTTCCTCAAATAAAATATTTTTCACAAAAATGAAGGTCATTCTTGAAGTAAATTTCAACGAAGAATTCAATGGTGACCTTCATTTTGACCTTGAAGTAGAACTTCATGGATTTTTTTAAGGTCAAATTTGTTTTTTTAAATTGAAACCCCCTTTTTACATCTGCAATCGATAGAACGGAAAATTCTACGTTCAGGTACGTACCCAAGTCATAGGTCAATTGTAACTTTCAAGGTCAGTTAGAGGTTATTTGAAATTAACGAAGTTTTCCAAGAGCTCAGTGTAATTCCTGTAGTATATTCCAACGAGGAATTCAATGGTGACCTTCATTTTCACCTTGAAGTTGACCTTCATGGCTTTTTGAAGGTCGACTTTGTTTTTTTTTTTAATGAAACCCCCCTTTTTTACATCTGCAATGGATAGAGCGGAAAATTCTACGTTCAGATAAGTACCCAAGTCATAGGTCATTGTAACGTTCAAGGTCGTAGTGAATTCTGTTCCCTTTGGGGTGCTTGATTGCGTGAGTCCCCTTGCCTCTCACGTTTCGGGGTGCTTGATTAGCGTGAATCTTGACAAAAAGCTATGCGATTGTAAAAATGAGTTACAGCATTACGAATCATCTCCCTATCAATCAAAGTAGCATGTTACAGGATCCGATTCTGCAATTCGTCTAAGCTTTGCGGTTGCGTTACCGTAATGAGCCGCTGCTCCATCCTTCTAGAACCGAATATTTTGAAAATTCTCGCCTGTAATCTCCCTTATTCTTGGTACAATTTGGTTTCTGAAAAGCTCTTCATATGCACGGGCATTGAGGTTAACATCGATGAAGAAAGGGCCTATCAATGTATCGTTCAAGATACCGGCCCAAACATTAATCTTTTGTGGATATTGTGTGTGACTCTACAACATCCAATCAGGATTTGTGTTGGACCAATATCTACAATTTTGCCTGTTAACTTCACCTTCTAAAGTGAAAGTAGATTCATCTGAAAATACTGTATTGTACAAGAAAAGAGGATCTCTATCAATTCTGTCCATCATAATTTCATAAAATTCAACCCGACGATCAGGATCATCTTCATTGAGCTCTTGTACAATATGAACTTTGTGAGGATGGAAACTAATGCTTTTCAAAATATTTCGCAATATTTCGCACGCTCATCATTAGCTCGACGTAAACTAAGGTGTGGGTTTTCAAAAAATGTTTGGGCTATGCCCACCTGCATCTCCTCAGATCCTGTAGATTTTAGCCGACCAGTTCTCTGGAGGTCCTTGATAGATCTATGATTCATAAAGCCTCTCGTTCCGAAAGTTTAGCTTGCGCCATAATAATCTTTTAGGGAAAGATAGTAAGTTTGTACTCGTAATACGTAAATTTAGTTTCAATTCGTAATATTCGTATGGAAAAATGGTATAGGACTTATGGTATCGCCTTAGGTATGGACTTAGGTATCGAAAAACGGTGTGGGACTGTATAACTCTTTGGCAAGGAAAAGAACTCTCACCAGAACACCTGGAACTTTTAATGAAAAATTTCCTTATGATTTTACAATATTCAGAACGCTGTAACCAAGATCAATACAGAGCTCACCAATGAATTTCTCTTTGAAATGTACTTCAGGAATTACACTGACCTCTTGGAAAACTTTATTAATTTCAAATAACCTCTAACTGGCCTTGACCGTTGAAATTGACCTATATCTTGAGTACGTATCTGAACGTAGAATTTTCCACTCTATTGATTGCAGATGTAAAAAAAGAAGGTTTCCAATTAAAAAAACAAAGTTAAGCTTCAAAAAGCCATGAAGGTCAACTTCAAGGTCATAATGAAGGTCACCATTGAATTCCTCGTTAAAATTTACTTCAGGAATTACACTGACCTCTTGGAAAACTTTGTTAATTTTAAATAACCTGTAACTGAACTTGAATGTTACAATTGACCTACGACTCTGGTACGTACCTGAACGTAGAATTTCCCGCTCTATCGACTGCAGATGTAAAAAAGGGTTTTCCATTTTAAAAAACAAAGCTGACCTTTAAGAAGCCATGAAGGTCAACTTCAAAGTCAAAATTAAGGTCGCTATTGAATTCCTCGTTGAAATTTACTTCAGGAATGACCTTCACTTTTTTGAAAATTTTTTACCTGAGGAAATATCCAACCGTTCCGGGACTTCTTAGACACCCTGTATATAAGTTCCGGCTCACAAAGTACTTCCGCGTAAATTAAACATGGATCGTAAACCTTTTCGCGTTCCACTTTCTCTTCTCTAATGCACCTTACAAATATCTTCAAAAATTTCGAACGCAAAATGAGAGAGCGAACAGTACGTATATTTGAAACGTCTCTTAGAACGTCTAGTTACGCTTAGAGAAAATGACGAGCATTTTTCTTACTCTGATCTTTGGTACGGCAGTCTTCGCTAATAATTCAAGTAACTGAAAAATATTATTATTGTTTTTTTTTATAACACTAAGCCATTTTTCTTTCGTAGTAAGCGTGACTCAGTTGTATCCGGTGATCATGGAGTTCATGTGAACAAAAGGGTTTGGGGAAATGTACAATACTGATCCTGCCCAGGTCTCTGATCAATCCCTCTATAGAGCTCCTCAGGCGAAGAGCTTCACTAAGTCAATATTTAAAGGTCCACACTCGGATCCATTAATAAGTAAGGCGGTGATCCCAGTTCTAAAACGAGATGTGGTCCAATACTATGACAGGACTATGTCCGTGTGAATATAGTAGGAGACGATGTAAATGACTGAGTTGCGCGCGCAACCCATTGCTGCTCTTCTGAATTTGAAAACTTCAGGGTGCACGATTTCCGGTCGGAATTAATCTATACCATTTTTGGTTAAAAAATCATGTATTTTGTTACAAATTCGTCTTTCTTTGTATACATTAAATTGCTGTATGGAAAATTTATACTTTTTAATTGAAAATTACAATTTTTGGTTGAATTATCAACTGTAAATATTTTTGGGTTGCAAAGTCGTTTTGTTATAAATGCAACTTTATTGTTGAACATTAAAATCATAATTTTTGGGTGAAAAATTCGATTATTGACTTAAAGTTGAACTACTTAGTAAAAAAATTAATTCTTTCTTATTAAGGATTCATAATTATAATTGAAAATTCAACTATTTGCCTTTAAATTGGGATAAAAATTCAGCTTTTTTGTAGATAATACCCTTTTTGACTTTAAAATTAAATCATTTTGTTAAAAGTTTATGTATTTTGTTGGAAATTGACCTTGTTTGGTACATCTTCTTGGGTTTAAAAGTCGATTAATTTACTAAGAGTTGAACTACTTTGTAAAAAAATACGTTTTTTAACAAGGTTTTTTAATTGTGGTTAAAAATTTAACTATTTGGTTGAAAGTTTAACTCTTTGATTGAAAACTCATATTTCTTGCTTAAAAAATTCAACTTTTTGTAGATGATTCGTCTTTTTGACTTTAAAATTAAATAATTTCGTTGAAAATTCATGTATTTTGTTTAAAATTTGTTTTTTTTTTTTGGTAGATCATTAATTTTCTTGGTCGAACATTCATCTGATTGGTTGACAATTTAACAACTTTGTTTAAAATTAATTTTTTCTTTAAAAAATTATTTGTCTTCATCTAAAAATGTAACTATTATATGATTGATTAAAAATTAATCGTATATATTGCTACAGTTGGAAAATCGTTTTTTTTTTTTATAGAACATTAATCTTCTTGGGCCACAATTGACCTTTTCCCTTGAAAATTTGACAATATTGTTGAAAATTCTTTTTTTTTTCTTGTTCAATTCAACTTTTTAGCACAGTTTTTATCTGGAAATTGAACTATTCCATTTTTGGTTGAAACTTTATCCTGTACATTGTATTAGTTAAAACACCAATTATTTGATAGAAATATAATTTATTTTGTTAAAAAGTAAACTTTTCGGTTAAACTTGATATATCTTGTTAATTAGGTTTTTTTCATAAGCTCACTTAAAATTAATTTTTCAAAATAAAAAATCATTTTCAATTTTCTTCGCAATCACAACAATTTTTGTTATTCTTTTTAAATATTTTACAATTCTCAAAAAGCTTAATTTTTTAAATCTGCAAAAATCTACATCGTGTTTCAAATTATTTGAAATAATTTTAAGTTTTAAATTCATTTTGAATACTTTTTTAAATTTAAATTGTAGCGTTCAAACTTAAAATTTAGCTCAATACAAATTTAACAATTTAAGGCTTTCTATTTCAAACCTTTCAGTTCAAATTTGTATAGTTTTTAACAGTTGTTTGTAATGGATTGTTTTAAATTAACGGTCAAATATTTCTGATAATTAACGAAATTTGCTTTTTTTATTAAAAAATTTCAAATTGAATGGGTTAAAAATAAAATTTGTTTAGACTGAAATAATGTTTGAAGTCATAATTGAAAATACTTTTATAAACTAATATTTTCTTAATTCTTTAATTTTGAACGGATTGAGAATCATCTTGTAAAATCACTTATTTTTCAATTTTTAATACCTTAAATTAAATTTAAAACATTTTATTTTAAAATTATTTCAATTAAAAGGAACCATAATCGAAAACAATTAATAAATTTTCTATCAAATAATTGTTGTTTTAACTAATACAACCTACAGGATAAAGATTCAACCAAAAATGGAATAGTTCAATTTCCAGAAGATTTCCATCAATTACCAAGAAGATTAATGTTCTATAAAAAAAACGATTTTCGAACTTAACCAATATATACGATTAATTTTTAATCAATCATATAATAGTTACATTTTCAGATAAAGATAAATAATTTTTAACAGAAAAAAATTAATTTTAAACAAAGTTGTTTAATTTTTAACCATCAGATGAATTTTCGACCAAGAAAATTAGTGATCTACAAAAAAAGACAAATTTAAAAAAAAATACATGAATTTTCAACGAAATTATTTCATTTTAAATCATAAAGACGTATCATCTACAAAAAGTTGAATTTTTTAAGCGAAAAATATGAGTTTTCAATCAAAGATTTAAACTTTCAATCAAATAGTTAAATTATCAACCATAATTTAAAAACTTTGTTAAAAAAACGTATTTTTTTACAATCTTAATTAAATAATCGACTTTTAAAGCCAAGAAAATGTACAGTTGATATTTCAACCAAACAATTGAATTTTTGATCAAAAATGATACATTTTCAATTAAAAAGATTAAATTTCTCACAAACAAGGTTAATTTCCAACAAAATACATGAACTTTCATCGAAATTATTCAATTTTAAAGTCAAAAAGAGTATTATCTACAAAAAAGCTGAATTTTTAGCCCAATTTAAAGGCAAATAGTTGAATTTTCAACTTTAATTATGAATCCTTAATAAGAAAGAATTAATTTTTTTACTAAGTAGTTCAACTTTAAGTGAATAATCAAATTTTCCACCCAAAAATTATGATTTTAATTTCTAACAATATAATTGCATTCACAACAAAACGACTTTGCAACCCAAAAATATTTACAGTTGATAATTCAACCGAAAATTGTAATTTTTAATTAAAAAGTATAAATTTTCCATAAACAATTTAATTTCTACAAAGAAAGATGAATTTTAAACAAAATACATGATTTTTAACCAAAAATGGTATAGATTAATTGTCAGTTTCAAAAATGTATTTTCAACGAACGGGATGAACCTTCAAATAAAAAAATAAAAATTTTAACAAAGTAGTTGAACTTTTGATAGAAAAGGCGACTTTTTAACAAAATAGTTACATTTTCAACAAAATAATTAATTTTTTAATCAAGATATAAATAAGACTATTATAATATAACATAGTTATAATATTATCATTATTAACATATGTATATATTTATATATAATGGTATTAATATTTATATGATTTATATTTTATACTTGAAATAACGTAACCTCAAAATATATTCATATAAAGAGGCGCGCGAAGAATTCAAATCATGAGAATCGCCAGCATCGAAATCTAGAAATATTAAAATCCCAATCTCTTCAGTTTATTTCAAAGCAGTTAGCAGATAGAGATATAAATAGAACCGGCGAAGTTCTCCGACCGGCAATCGTGCACCCTCAAGTTTTCAAATTCAGAAGAGGAGAAATGGGTTGAGCGCTCAAGATATGGAGCTTCTGTATTTGGAGTTTGTGGGGTTGGAGCTTGTGGGCTTAGAGCTTGATGGTTGGGGGCAGAGCTCACAGACCTGAAACGCCGCAACGATGCCGCACGAGGGGAATCGTCCCCCGCCAGGTGCCAGATCGTGGATGAAATTTACCCCCACCATACCTACCGTTTGAGAGCCGCAAAACAGAAAGTGCATGATTACCACTGTGAGTTCGTATGTAAGCCGAAAATGCACGATTCGACCTCGGAGTTCTGCTGTACGATGATTGCCGATCTGAAGGCTTCGGAAGACTTCGGTGGTCTTCTATTTATATCTTGCTCGTTGCTCCCCATTTGAAAGAAATTGAAGAAATTGGCGATTTGGATCTATATCTATTGCGTGATTCTTAATTTCATGCATACGTCGATTTTCAGGTTATGTTTTCCAGGTGTACATAATATGGATATATAATAATAATCAAGTAATCAAACACATAACTGAACAAAAAAATTTTTTTGATTGTTTTCAACATGATAGTAAAATTTTAAATAAAAAAATTACATTTTCATCCAAAAAGCTAAATTGTATACTAAAAAAAGGCATTT
>NC_046663.1:1426511-1428223 GCF_010883055.1 Belonocnema kinseyi | reverse complement strand
ACTATGTAGAAAAATAATCAATAGTATTTTTGTATTGTTTTATAAATAAATAAATATTAAAAAAGAATTCCGGTTAATATTTGATTCACCCTCGTACATGAATAATAGTAACCAATAAAACAAACCAAAAATTAAACAAAATAAAATCTATCATCGATCAAATGCAATAAAATGTTTAAGTCTGTTGCAATTGATCTATCAAAGAAAGATTCCAACAGACTAAAATTTTATTACATTTGACCGATGATCGATTTGATTTGGTTCCATTTGTAGTTTGTGTTATCGGTGAAAATCCATTTTGAATCCAAGTTCATCACGCAAAAAGAATGTAATTCTTGCAGCTACAGTGAACTTGAGCAGACGTGAGCAGACGATAGAACTTCTATCGTCTGCTCAAGTTCATTCCAATTTCTGAATTCACACGAGCGCCACCTAGGGGACGTAGTAATTACTATAATCCGTTCACCACTTTTCTATGAGAGTGGGCACACCGTGGTCCACATACAAAGTGGCCCCTGGTAAATCGGAATCCCAGTGTATTACAGTTTTCTTTGCGAATTTATCTTTTTTGTTGTTGGAAATTCTTCTTTTTCTTAAATTAATGTTCGTGTCTAAAAGCTCATATTTTCGGTTGAAAATTCATTTGATTCGTTTAAGATTCAATTATTTTGTTGAGAATTGCTTTTTCTTTTTCAAAGAATAAAGTAGGGTAGAAAGTATTGCACATTACCTGCAACATTTTTATACTTGCAGTTCTTTCTGTATTGGTAGAAAATCATCATTTGATTAAAGATTCATCACTTGAAAATTAATTTCTTTGGATAAAAATGTAAGTATTTTGTTGAAAATTTAGTTTTTTGTTTTTTGAAAATGATTTTTTATATTTTTATCATTTATTATTGAATGTATCAGACTTGTGTGAATTTTGACCCAGTGATTTTTCGTCCATTTTTGACCATATGAGACACCGCAAGCAGGAAAAATATTTTTTTTATGTACTTCTGTGTCTGTCTGTAGTCTGATGACGCGATTACTTTCGAAGAAATTTTTAAATTATAATTTCGTTTAGTAGACTTTTTCCTGGTTTAGAAAGACGGTTTCAGCAATGAAAAGTAAAAATAGGAAATAGGCGTTTTTGTCAATTTTATTCAGAATCGTAAATATTGTCTTAATTGACATAAAACTCAACATTTTCTGTTTCGGTTGTTTTAATTAAAATAGTCTCTAATACAGAAAACACAATTTTGCACTGATAATTAGATATTTACATAAAATATTCAGACAATTTATTATTGTTTTTAGAAATTTTCTTTTAGAATAGAGTCAGAAAGTGGGATTTTTTTCGAAAATTTTTCAATTTTTGTCAAATTTTCAATTAAAATGATGCAATACTCAATTAATGTTAACGAAAATAATTGTTTGAATAATTTATTATTATTTTTGATAATGTTAAATTGAAAGAATGCCAGGAAGTTGCGGCTTTTTTATGAAATTTTTAACCATTTGTATATTTTAACTTGTAGGGAGCTAATAATTCATTTAATTTAGTGCAAATAATTATTTAAACAAATAATTTTGGTTCATAACTATCGTCTGCTCTCTTAATGAAATCGAGCGATTTCAAAGAATTTTAACATTTTTTTTCTCATATTTTTTTTTGGTTGTTGATTCATCAATTAGTTGGATAAATTTGTTTTCTGAAAATGTAACTA
>NC_046663.1:1423157-1426411 GCF_010883055.1 Belonocnema kinseyi | reverse complement strand
GTGATGGAATTTTTCTGATGTCAGATTCGGATTCAGCGCAGCAAAAACCTTCGGGTATAGTAGGTCTGGTCTCTGGTTCTGAGAATTGTTGGCCTGTGTTATTTTTAGTTGTACAGTCACATTTTAAGAACACGGTAATAAGCGCAGAATAGAGAAAAATTAGTATTTTCAGATTTCAGCGCAAAAGTCAAGATTATTCTATTATTTTGAATACGCCATTTTTCCATCTGTATAAAATGCCATAATTAGAATAAGATACCTTCTAAACTTATTTACTTCTATTTTCATAGGGACCGCCACACAGTTTCCTATTCTCCCAAAGAGAACGTTTTTTCAATATATTTAATTCCTTCTAATTGTACCGGTAACGCACCTCACAGAAATTCACACACACATTTGTATAGATTTCTTTTTTGCACTTTTTAAGACGTTAAAATAAATTATCAAAATATAAATAAATATAAAATTGAATATTTTTCGAATTTATAAGTTATAAAAAGATTGAATAATGAAAAATAGGTTAAATAAATACTTTCGTTAAATGTTACTAAGTCAATTGAGAGGAATAGGATTTGCACTTTTTCTGTTCCCATTGAGAGATTTTTCGCCGGAGGAAAAATCAGGTATTCATAGGAATACAAATTCTTAATTTTTCTGAATTCAACGCTTGTTACCGGGAAGGTAATTAGAGACAGACAAGTGACACTGATGGGTTAAAATTATATAACAGTATTTTGAGGTTATGTAACAAGTCATGTGAGACTGTTTGACCGGGAAAATGGGCAATTTAAAAATTTTAATTTGAGAAATAAGATTGTGATATATAATACTTAAGTTCTGGATTTCAGTTCTGTTATTTATAGGATTTATTTCACTTTTAATGTAAATCATCTCAACAGTTAATTTTTTTTGTTTGATTCAATATTTAAAATTTTAATGTATTTATTATTAAAATTAAAGTTGTAAGAGTATAAAGTAGCATGTTTCGCTAAAGCGGTGTTATCTTAATTTCTTACTATGTACCTTTCATGTTCTCTAATTCTAACCCCTAAGTGCCTTAAAAATTGTCCAATCACTATCCAATAGACAGTGTTCACTTTATGTAATTTATCTGTTAGATCTTTAATGGTAGGAAAAAGAATTTTACTAAAAGTATTTTCAACAGAAAAAACAATTCGTATATTACTTTTTTTTAGGGAAAATTCTGAAAAGAATTTCATCAAAACCGTTAATAAATAGCATTACTATAATTTTCTTCTGATCAATAGTAGGTTCATTTGTATTGTTTTTTAAAATAGTTTTGTAACGTTCAGCTATCTTTAGTTTTAACAGATCTATGGGGTAAGTATTTTTTAATAAGGTATTTTTAATAATTTCTAAATTTTCATTGTGAAATCTACTATCTGACAATTTTATCGCTCTATCGACCACCAAAGATGCGAAGCAAAGTTGAGAAAACGTCCTGACCATACAGACTTTCTATACCAGTTTGTTATAATTCTACTGTCCACTACTTCAAGTGTTAAATCTAAAAAATTAATTTTCTTTTCTTTTGCTAATTCAATAGTGAATTTTAATTTTTCATTTATAGAGTTAAATTTTTCAAGAATATCATCGACTTTATTTATTGGAAGGCAAATTAAGGTGTCGTCTATATATTGATAGTTTAAACTGAGAACTGCATTAAAGTCTTTTTTATTTAAAAGGGTGTGTACTTTTATTTCATTAAATTTTTTGTTAATTGAGTTTAAAATTAATTTCCAGGATATATTTGTATACATAAATACAATATCAAGTGATAAAATTGTATAATTATTAGGTATAATAATATTATCAATTTTTTTCTTAAATTCCCAACTGTCTTTAATGCGGTATTCAGTTTTGCCAACAATTTTTTGTAGAGACTTAGCTAGACATTTAGAAATGTTATGTAGCGGTGAATCAGGAAAAGAAATGATAGGTCATAAAGGACAATTTGCTTAATGTAGTTTAGGTAAATCATAAAATTTAGGTGCATTACCATTTGTACTGTGATAGAAATTATATTGATTTTCATCAATAGTTTTATTATTTGTAAGTTTTGTTAGTAGTAGTGTGAGTTTAGCTCTAATTTTTCTAGTAGAATAGAAATTTAATTTTTCATATGCTGTTTAATCACTTAAAAGTTGTAAGGCTTTAATAATATAATCTGTTTTATTCATTAGAATACTTTTATTACTTTCATCCGCTATGGTTAGGATATCTTTATTTGTTTCTAAAAAAATTATGGTTTTACAATTCCAGCATGGTATTCTCTAGATATTGTTTACTTTATGTAATTTATCTGTTAGATCTTTAATGTTAGGAAAAAGAATTTTATTAAAAGTATTTTCAATAAAAAAATCAATTCTAATATTACTTTTTTTCGTGAAAACTCTGAAAAGAACTTCATCTAAGTCATTAATAAAGGGCATTACTACAATGGAATGGGAAACGTGATACATTGAAAAGTTTAATAAAAGAATGCGATTGTATATATTTTTCAATTTTATTGTGATAAAGAGTAAGAAAATATTATTTAACTTCGGAATACACTGCATTTCATACGACTATATCGAACAGCGTAACTTCTACTCACAGCGCACTTAGAAGAATTGGTTCCAATCAGGAAAAACTTTAGGAGGTTTAGGTGGACCCACAATCGCTGGCTTAAGATAAGGTGCTGGACCATATCTCCTGTCAACAATGGCATTCGCTACCTCCTCAGCAAAATGGAGAGCTTCAGCAGAATAGTTAAAAGTTTGTAGAGCACCAATCATAGGTCTTGTTATCTTTATAGGTTTCCAAAGTTCAATCACGTAAATATCTAGATTTTTGTCCCAGTTAGTATTTTTTGCTCTGTGGTAATATTTAAATGGATCTTTTGGGTCTCTGGACCTGGAGCTTCTAATAATATAACCTGGATGAAATTTTTTTTCTCTTCCTATGATGGCCAAAGGGTTTATTACAAAAGCTGTATAAGTGTTACCTTCAGGTATTACAAGGTCAACTCTTGAGGCACTGTATAGATCCAGTTTACGTCCACTGAGCGGCGCAAGAAGCTTTGTTTTCGCAGATGGTACTTCATGATGCTTCATTAGATGCCTAACGTCAGAATATCCTGGTTTTGTAAGAATAATGTTTTTAACTAAAGAAGGCGTTAAACCGTGCGAAATTTTGACTCGATTGAAGGATCAGTATGGGGATGATACTCTGTCTAAAACTCAAGTGTTTGA
>NC_046663.1:1415010-1423057 GCF_010883055.1 Belonocnema kinseyi | reverse complement strand
TGATGGAATTTTTCTGAGGTCGGATTCGGATTCAGCGCAGCAAAAACCTTCGGGTATACTAGGTCTGGTCTCTGGTTCCGGACCTTTGTCAAATTTTGTCGGTCTGTGTAATCTAGGATTTACTCCTGAACCTGGCGAACCGAAGGAACCGAATGAGAAATATAAGGCGCATAACGCCTGTTGACTGCTATTTGCAGGTAATGCGTTTGAAGTGTAGCAGTCAACAGGCGTTATACGTCTTATATTTTTTTAAACTTTTTACCGTTGCAAAAAAAGCTATTGCGATTATTGAGTGATCTTCTATAGAGAATTTTAACGTATAATCCAAATTTCAACAATTTAAAAGTTGATTTTGCTGTTTTTTCTAGTTTTTTTAAAAAGGAACCGAATGGGGTCTATACGGGTAATTTGTAGAGGCTCCATTCGGTTCCTTCGCACAGTGGTCTGGAATAGAAATTTACTGTTCATAATCGCCCACAGGTCTTACTTCTTAACCGATTTAAAAGTTTTTTTTTTAGAAATGCTCAGCAGTTAATTTTTAAGAGAATTGTTGTTTGCTTTTTTAAAATTTTTTTCACAGAGCAACAATATATAAACAAATATAGTAACAAAATTGACCATTTTAGCTTTGTGAATTTTTATCTCGTGTAAAAATACAGATAGAAACTCTCTATCAGCCGGAATTATTGCACATACAGTCATAGAACATAATTAATTTCAATAATATTCAACTTTATTATTATAAACAATTTTTATAAACGAGTTCTTATTAGTGTTTTTTTTTAATGGTTTATTTCACGCTAGTTGCTAATATTTTTCATAAGATTCATAATTTGTAACAAATAAATTAGCATGAGTTAACAACTATTGTTTTTATAAACATTTCTATAAACAAATTCTTTATAAACAAGTTTTCCTCATAGCTGAATTGATTTTTCTGAACAAAAGTGATTCACAATTGTCTTTAAAGCCATTTATATATTTTAAGCTTTATTAAACATAAACAATATAGATTGTTTATAAAAATTTATTTAAACAAGTCTCCTAATCGGCCGTTTCCTCGTAGAAAGAAATGTTTTTTTCGTCAATGATTATTAGAGTGACATTTATTGTGGTGACTAACCAATGAAATTAAATAAAGAATAATTTATATGATTATTATAAACAATTTTTTTAACAAAAATTAATTTATTTTTTTTACATGCAAAAAGGACGGTTTTCCACTGAAATTATCCGACAGTAAACTAACAGTGATTCAAAAATTGAATATGGTACATTAAATAATAATTTGCGTAATTGTTAATAACAATTTTAAAACAATGTGTGACAATCTGAGGTTAGTCGTAGGAAAAAATTATTTTTTCTTCATTCATTTTTGTGATAATCTTATTTGTGTTATTGCATCATTGAAAAAATTGATACTTATAATAATAATGAGATTATTATAAAAAACTTAAAATAAATAAATTACGATTGAGAACTCGAATCATTTTCAGATTCGAATTGTTCTATTAGTTCATCGAGTACTTGATCAAGTGCAACGTCAACTTTTTCCCATTCAGGCTCCAAGAAGGATGCAATGAAAAGATCTGAGGACTTCAGATAAGTGACTTCTGAATATACAAGTACAGCGTTTTTGCAACTTATTTTCACTTGTTCCTCATTTATTTTTCAGGAAGTTGCATAAAACAAATGAAAGATAGGTGACTTCTAAAAACGCAAGTACAGCCTTATTGCTATTGACACTTTGCTACAGAAATTGTTATTAACAATTACGCAAATTATTATTTAATGTCCCATATCCAATTTTAGAATCATTGTTAGTTTATTGTCGGATAATTTCAGTAGAAAACCGGCCTTTTTGCATGTAAAAAAAATAAATCATAGTTTTATTTAAAAAATTGTTTATAACAATCATATAAATTATTCTTTATTTAATTTCGTTGGTTAGTCACCGCAATAAATGTCACTCTAATAATTATAGAAGAAAAAAACATCTTTTTCTACGAGGAAACGGCCGATTAGGAGACTTGTTTAACTAAATTGTTATAAACAATCTATATTGTTTATGTTTGATGAAGCTTAAAGTATATAAATGGCTTTAAAGGCAATTGTGAATCACTTTTGTTAAGAAAAATCAATTCAGCTATGAGAAAAACTCGTTTATAAAGAATTTGTTTATAGAAATTATTTATAATAATTAGTTTAAATATTATTAAAATTAATTATGTTCTATGAAGGCATGTGCAATAATTCCGGCTGATAGTGAGTTTCTATCTGTATTTTTTCTTAAGATAAAAATTAACAAAGCTAAAATTTCAACAATTTAAAAGTTGATTTTGCTGTTTTTTCTAGTTTTTCAAAAAGGAACCGAATGGGGTCTTTACGGGTACTTTGTAGAGGCTCCATTGGGTTCCTTCGGTCCGCCAGGGGAGATTATAAACAATATCTTTTATAATGCTAAAAATATTTTCTTGGTTTCAAATCGTAGATTTCAAATTATTTATGTCTTACGGTCTAATCGTAAGTCGAAAAAATAAATATGAGTCAAAAAAACATGTTCTTCGGAACTCAGATATTTATTTAATAGAAAAAACTCCTTTTGAAACTTCCTGACGTTTCGGTACACATGCGCACCTTTTTCAAAGGTTCTTAACCTGAGTTGATGATAGTTTAAAATAGTCAAACAGATCAATTTTCAGTCAAAAAAAGTAACATTTCAGTCAATTGTTTTGAAAAATTAATTAAAATTTAGTCATTTTTAGAAGTCTCAAAAAAATTTTTCGAGACTTCAATCGATTAGAACTACATTTTTTAAATTTTGTACGAGAAAACAAAATTGGCGTAGGTTATGACGGACGAACAGAAATTTGAAATCTACTATTTGAAATCAATAAATATCAACTGTCGAAGAAAGGATTGATTTGTTTCATCAAATCATTTTACAAAAATATTTTCATGATAAACCAGGTAAATATATTGTCCCTTTGAATGTGAGACTTCTTCACTACGTCGCGAGTGAGGCATTTATAACACTACTAGGTACAATGATATTAAAAAAATATCGTGTTTTTCCAGCTCCAAGAAACTTTTATTAAAGAAAAACTGCGATCACTGGTATTAGCCACAAATAGAATAGTTCATTCATTTAACCAGTACAAATTAAAATAATTTTATTTAAAATTATTTTATTAAACTGTAATTAATATGGGTGATGAAATTTTCATAATTCAGTTTGCCAGAATGAAAGTTTCTTGCTGCCGTACTGCATGGAAACTCGTGTTCGATTCCTGTCACATTCATAATATTGTAACCCGAATAATTTATGCAATCATAATAAATACAAAAATATTGATTCAATATTTTACCTCTGTTCTTTCGTCCTTCCTCCACATTTACAAAGCACGCTGAATATACAAACCCCTCGATAAATCGGAATACTTTTTATTTTGTTGGAAAACGACAAGGCGACCTTGGAATTACCGAACTCTAACGTGTTTCTCATCATAGTGCCGACCTGTGAAATATTTAGTCTTCCACTTTATTTCGAATGGTCTTAAATTTCCGAAACTTTCGAAATTTCCGTTAATAGAATTATTTTCTCATTTAGGAATTCTTTCTAAATCATTTTCAATTCGCTTAGAAAAAACCTATATTATTTATAAAAAGTGGGTCCGTAATTATCACTAATTTCTGCTCATAAAATTCGGTGATCTCTCCGTAAAAAGTGGAACCTCGATCTACCGTCGGTCTCGGAAATGGCATGCGAATAGCCTTGACGGTATATCGAGGTTTCAGTGTACATATTTTTTGCACGTGAATTAAACATATAACGTAAACCTTGTGATGTTTTAGGTTGTGACTGGACTTTCCAAATAAGGTTGAGAATTACCTACTCGGGTTATTCTTCACTGACACTACTGAATCATTAAAGACAATCTAAACTTCAAATCATAAATTCAAACAATTCTACCTTAACCAAAGCTATAACAGTGAACAAAAAATAGTTTATGGCTAATGCCAGTGGCAGCGTATTTATTTCAAGATCTTATAGAGATGATGACGCGTTTCGGTACAGATATGTACCCTCATCAAACCGTAGTTGCATTTCTTAACAAAAGTTTGTTGAAGCTGGAAAAACACGATATTTTACAAATATCATTGTACACCATAGTTTTATATAGTTCATGCCATGATATAGTGAAGAAATCAAAACTTTAAAGAGACCAAAAAAAAAACCTGGTTTTGGAAACTGAAGATAGTTGAAAGTATTTTATAAATAACAGTGTTATTTATAAATAGATATTAAAACAATATAGTTTTTCAAAAAAATTTTTGTTTGTTTGTTTGTAAATGTAAATTGGAGTAACTCTATAACCACTAAAAAATGTTTGAAAGTTTTTTGAAATTTATGACGTTTCTGTAGATTATGTTTGTATTTGTGTTAAAAATAATTGTAGATCATTATAAGAAGGTATTGTTTATAATCTCAGGAGTAAATCCTGGATTATTTTAAGTTTTTTAGTTACATTTTAAGAAAGTAATTAGAGACAGACAAGTGACACCAGAGATGAGGTGGGAGATTGCTTATGCCGTGTATTTGATTTCGACCGACTTACCGCAGCGCGCCCTGTTTGCCTTACCCAGTGGGCACAACATTTGGCGACGTCTTTACGACATCGTTACGACATATTTACGACAACTTTACGACATCCTATGTCCATGTCGTAAGCGTGTTTTTACGATATCGTAAAGACATCGTCAGATCATACGACTTATTTACGATGTCGTAAAGACACCTTAACGACATGGACATAGGATGTCGTAAAGTTGCCGTGAAGATGTCGTAACGATGTCGTAAAGATGTCGCCAAACTTTGTGCCCACTGGGTAGCCTTCCGGGAACTAAAATTAAAGGTCCAAAAGCGCGCCCTGTTTGCCTTATTGTTATTTTTCGGGAACTAAAATGAAAGGTGGCTTACCTGCTACTCAGTTGGTAATACAGGGTACAATTTGATAAAGTCGATAGAGAATATCGGAGTTGGTAAAAATTATACATAATAAAATAATAAATTAAGAAAAATGTATCAAATCTACTCCTTGAAAATTAATTATTTAACTAAGCTTTGGTTCTAATGATTTTCTCAACTAGAAAATGTTATCATAATAAAGATAATTTTTTATTTATTATCTCCAGTTCTTAGTTTAATATAATTATTAATCAATTTATAATTAATACTGTGAATAATTATACCTAATTATTTTGATCCATGTTATTTAAATTTAAAATCATTATTGTTTTTTTAAAGATAAGCAGTTTATATAATAATAATTAGAGTATGATCTTCAATTCAATAGATTCTATATATTAGAAGCTATTCAATATCAATATTATTAATATTTTACATAATTTTCATTGTTTATATATATATATATTTTTTAATTAGAATCGTAGAATAAAATTCTACTTCTTTCGGTTCAGCTGAAAGAAAATCTAAATTAGTAGTTACCATTTTTATTTTTTACCACAAGTTTAATAATAGCACAGCCACACAAAAAAAAGTTTGCGGATCTGGTAACAAGACACACGTTTTACTATGGATTTTGGGGCGCTGAATTCAAATTCGGTATCAAAAATCACCCAGTACGTCATGGTTGAGCCATAACCTCAAAAAATGACGAAAAATAATGTACTGAGGTAAATAAATTTCAAAATAATGCCAGTGATGCAAATTTTCACTTCAAAAACATGTAGACAACTGTGAAGGATCAACCCTTGCCTGATATCAATTTATTTAACATAACTTTACCCAACAGAACCTGACCTAACCTAACCTGAATTAACAGAAATTTATTGAACTACACGTAAAGCTCTGTAAGCATATTTTCCCAGTAGCAAATGTGTGCTACATCGAATGGGTCAACTCGAGCCTAATCTAGAAATAAATCTAACCTATCCTAACCTAACCTAATCTAACCTCACGAAACACAATTAAACTGATTGTGTTGTCCCGCTGTGTTTGCGGCACTGTTTGAATCAGCTTCGGCTTCACCTGCAAAGAGGTCAAACCTATCCTAACCTAAAAAAAACCTGACCTAACCTAACCTAACTTCACGTAACACAATTAAACTGATTGTGTTGTCCCGTTGTGTTTGCGGTACAGTTTCATTCAGCTTCGGCTTAACCTACATAGAGGTTTAACCTATCATAACCTAACAAAACCTGACCTAACCTAACCTAGCCGAATGAAATTCAACCACACGTGTAGCTGTGTAAGCGTACGGTTCAAAGTCTTAAATGTGTGCTATATTTAATAGGTTAACTCGATCTTAACCTACAAATGAATCTAACTTAACAGAACCTAACGAAATTTTGCTTAACGCAACACAACTTAACTTAAGTGTTCCCGTTGTAACACAATAAAATTCATTTCATTGTACTACAGGTGGTTAAAAATTTAGACGCACATTACTCATTTTAAGAAACTTTGAAATACAAGTAGAATTGACCCCATTTAAATTAACCTGACAATGTTTGTATCAATTAAAATGTAGTACTGTAACTTAAACATGCGAAGGAATAAGAGTTTTATTCAAAATTTTTTTCTCTCTGCTTTTCTTAGACTTAAGGGATATATTTATATTATCTTTCGTGTTTACATTTTATCTTGCTTTTTATCGTAATTAAATTGATTTATAGACCTAATTCAGTCTATTTTCTGCCTGCTATAACGTGTCCTTTTTTCTTCGAAGGAACGATGCAAAGGGTTACACTTACGTTTAAGACCTACATTCGTTTCCCTTTTCAACATCCAGCAAAAATCAGCCATCATGACCTCGTCCCATCTACCCTGATAACGCTGTTCTATCACTTTTATGTCTTGATAAGAACGTTCCCCTTGTTTCTTCGCTGAAATCACCAACATTTTCTGGAAACTTATCCAGATGGGAATCTAGAAAGTGAAGTTTTAAATTCATCAAGCAGCCTAACTTTTTGTAGTATCTTATCATTTTTGCAACAATATTCTCCTAGTCTGAACTTTTTTTGTTACCGAGGAAATTTGTGTTTACTGCTTTAAAACTTTTCCAAGCGTCCATTTAAATTTTCGTCATGTGGCTCACGAAATTAGTATCTCTTGTCAATATTCGAATCTGTGGTCCATCAGAGACTCCTTCTTTCAATTTAGCGTCTGAAACATTAGAGAATTTAAGGGATACATACTTATAGCACTTACTTTTTTGCGTGGCTGTGTAATTGATATAACTATTATTTTTCGTGGAACTGCTCCTGAATATCGATACGATAAATTATTAATATTAATTTGAAAAGATTTTTACCTAAGATTTTAAATGTGATATTATATTTATAGTTAATTAAGTAGGTAATAATTACTAATATTTTATTAAATAATAAAGCTTTAACTTTGACCAATTTTTAATTGTAAAATTGTAATCGCTTCGAATTAAAAATTATTTTTTAATTACATTATTCAATTTTGATCACTCTGAATTAGTCTAATTTTAAAAATTTAAGTTGGTTATTTTTTCAGAGATTCTAATACAAAAATCTTTTAATATATGTATTTTTCTTAAATTTCAAGCAAATTCAATTAGAACTTAGTCAATATCGTAAAAAAATTTTAAAATCTTAGTATTTGATATATACATACGAATAGGAGAGAAATACTGCCTTGATTTGGAAGAACACCTTTAACTGCATTTGGGACAAGGCCCTTGAGCCGCCTACCGTTAGTTGCTCCTGGTGACTTTATCCGATTTGCAGTTAACGGTGTTCTTCCAAATCACGGCAGAATAGGCATGTCGTTCCCGGATCTAAATGACGAGCGGGCTGTTCTACCTAGATCTTGGTTTGCTAAACCTCTATTGCTTTTGCAAACCAACATGGTCCACTCCCCCTTGTAAATTATGATCAATCCCCGCGCCCATGTTAGGTACGAGGGTAGTTCAATAAGTCCTTAGAATGAAGTATAAAAACAATTTTTTTTGGGTAAATTTTTTTTTATTTTTCAACATAATCTCCTTGGAGC
>NC_046663.1:1411988-1414910 GCF_010883055.1 Belonocnema kinseyi | reverse complement strand
ATCTAGTCGGGAGTGGTGCTGACTGAAAACAGATGATTTGGAGCGATTCGCGCGCCATCTGTTGGTCATTCTAAGGACTTATTGAACTACCCTCGTAGCATGATGCTAGTCCCCTCCTATTCCAATGTCCATTAGAGGCGGTGAAGCCTTGCCAAGGGGACACAGGGGCCAATGCCACCCATAGAAATCGAGCGGGGAGGGGCAAGTTCTTGATTTGCCTACTCGTAAATAAAATACTTAAACCAAAGATAATACTATCTTTGCTTAAACTCATTCGATCGTTGGATATAGAAATCTTTCAATTCTTTCTTGCTTTGTTCAATCTTTGAAATCTATCTGGAATCTATGTGGAATAATAGAAGCCTTTCCGAATTCTTTTATATTTATCCGAAACGTTTACGAAATATTTGAAATTTTTGTAAATTTTTCATAAAATCTTTGAGATATGATTGCAAACTTTGTAATTTCTTCGTGAAATAACTTTTTTAAATCTATTCAATATGTTTAAAATTTTTGAGAATTTTGAAAACTTTGTGAAATAATAGAAGTCTTTGTAAAATAATGAAAATATCTGTGAAATTTTCTAAGCATATCCGAAATCTTTCCGAAATGCTTAAATCTTTGTAAAATCATTAGGACATCATTGGAATTATTTGTTCAATCTTTGAAATCTATTTTAAATCTTTGCGAAATATTTGTTAGCTTTGTGAAATTTTTAAAGTCATTGGGAAATCATTGAAAATTTTGTGAAATCTTTCTAAAATCTTAGTGAATTCTCTCAAAATCTTTGCAAAATCATTACTTTCAAATGTATCTTAAATCTCGGCGAAACCTTTGAAATCTTTGAAAACTTTGGAAAATCGTTGACATTTTTGTGAATTGTTTAAAAGTATTCGCAAATTATTTGAAATACTTTTAAAATATTCGGTGATATTTGTTAAATTAATAAAACCTTCATGAAATCTTTTTAAAGTGATTAAAGTCTTTATGCAGTCTCTTAAATCGACCCGAAATCTTTGAAATCTTAATTGTCGAATAATAGCCCGTGTAGGAACCCAATCGGAGATCCCCCGCTTTAAGCCGGGCGCTGGTCGGGGAATCCGGCCGGGATCCGGCTAAAAGCGTCACGGTAAACTGGTTGGATCCCGGCTTCAATATCGGCCGGGATCCAGTCGGGTAATCCGTCCAAAAAGCTGTTGAGAAATGTTGCTTCAGGCGAGAAATTGGTAGCTTGTTTTGTCTTTTAAGGCTCATTGTAAAGATGACGGTGAACTTAAAAAGTCAAATCAAGTGAACCAATTCTGACAAGAAAATGGGAATAGAATTTTATTCCCGGATGATAGAATCTCATAGTAATTAGGAAACTACGCGGTGATTTAAGGTTAGGAAGGAAGAAAGTAAAAATTGTATACACAAGACTATATTTCAATTAAAAATAATAATGATTCGCGCACTAAGTGGGGGTTTCAAACTAATCACTGAAATATGTTTAATTTTAATCACGAGTCTCGATCTTATTTGCGAACTTCGAAGAGACGACGCGACGTGAGTGCAAGGAGCATCCTCGTTCTAGGTGCGAAACTGAAAATAACTGAGTGTCTGTGCAGACGACAGACACAGCAGGCGCTATATATGGCGGTAAATTTGAAATTTTACAGGCTAAACATTGTCTAAATATAGAGAAGATTATAAAAATTGTATCATTTTTGTTGTTGCACATAGCAGAATCGATAACAGTTTAATTTAAAATGTTAAATTATTCGAAAAAATTTAATGTTTTTTTTTTAAAAGAATTTAAAAAAGCTCATTTTTGTTTCACTGATCTAATAAATCTTTAAACTATAATTTTCAAATAATAATTCATCTAGCATCCATAATTACGTCTTTGATAATATCACGGCTCTTAAAAAATGTGTAATTTCTACAAAAACATTAACCTGACCAGTTATTAGCCGGCTCTCGACCATGGGATATAACCAGGGTTGGCGCGGCCAGTAACCAGCCAGCCTCAGAATACGTGATTCGAGAAAAATGTAGCCCGACCGGCTCCCGCCCGGTTCCTGTCCATGAAACACAGCAAGGGGTAGCTCGGCCGGGATTCGCCCAGAAACCTTGTTTTATTAGGGCCAACCGGGAAAATTTTTACACGGGAGAAGACTTTATAAAATCTTTTAAATCTATGCGAAGTCTTTGCGAAACGTGTGAAATTGTTCCGATTTCTATGGCATTTAACCGTTCTTTTAATAATGTCATTTTCAGTTTTAATAGTGTCAGCTTTTAATAATGCCAATTTAAGTCAAAATCAATTGGACTTAAATAAGTTAGTGCACATTTTTTAATGGACATACTTTGACCTGCTAGATCATTTACCATTTTTAAGAAAATCATATGGTAATTGTTACATCAAGAATGTAAAGGTTCATTAAGAAATTGTCATTAGCTACTTTTAGATGAAATAGTAACTCTTTGTACTATAAAAAATAATGAGAGTCTCGTTGCCAGTTTCTAATCAAAAATCTCAGAGATTTGTAATAGAGCGGAATAATTTTCATGACAAATACATAATAAATTTAAGTAATTTTAATTTATTATTCGTTTTTTTTGTTATACATGTTTATTTTTGTTTGTTTGTTAAATGTTAAAAGACTCTAAAACTCTTAAAAAGGCTAGTTCTTCGAAAGCGGAATTGGACTCTATAAATATAAACCATCCTAAATTTGTAATATGCAAAAGGCGTAAAAACCATCGGTATTTTGCAAATAAATAGTCGCTAGCGCATCTGGAGCACGGTGGGACGACCATTGTCAGATTTGACAAGAGTACGCCTGTGGCGTAGAAAATATTTGGGACTCTAATCTGTAATGCAGCTAGCCCATTCATCTTTCGGGAAACTATCCTTTGAAACAGTCAGGCCTGAGGTTG
>NC_046663.1:1410062-1411888 GCF_010883055.1 Belonocnema kinseyi | reverse complement strand
GGGGTCTTCAATATTTATTTCTGTTCTTATCGAATTTTCTTAACACGTTTATTATGATTTACAGAAGTTGTTCTTTTCAAAGGAAGAACTTTCCGATAAATTCATTATAAATTAATGGAAATTTTTTAATCAACATACAATTGTTTAGAATTTGCCAGTTATTATTCTCATTGTTAAAATTTGAGTTCATCCAAAAATGTACTTATAATATTTTTTTAAATATTAATGAAACGTAAAAAATGCATTTTTAAGGTATTTCGCGATGAAGGTAGAATAAAATTCTTCTATCTAAATTTGATCCGAATTTTCTACAGAATTTCATTTATCACATTTTTTTACTTCAAGGTTTAGATAAATGTAACATTAATGTGCATAATGAAATTAAGAAAATTTCAAGATCTGACATACAAAATTGTATTTATTCAAGCGAGACGTGTACGCAACAGTATTTCAAATTATATTTGACATGCGCAAAAGAAACTTAATTGTTAATTAGGCGTCAAACACAGTCGTAAAAATCTGTTTTTCGGATTCAGGGGGTCTAAAGACGTAAACAATTGACAAAAACTGGGGGAACCAATTTCACATAAATCTAATACCTTCTCTGACGAGAATGTAAAAATCGAGAATTATTCTAGATCAATCTTAACTCTTAAAGATGTACACCCCTTTCCTTACATTACTCCCTTCCACGCTCAGTGAGTCACGGCTACACCACGAAAGGCAAATAATGGCTTAATTGCGAATGGTATAATACTAAAATATTTCGATCCTTGAAGAAAATTCTATCGGCCTCCAAAATCATTTGGTCCACCTACAACTGATTGGATCCTTTCTTTGTATAAGCAGAAACTATTAGAGAATATGAGAAAAAGAAAAAACTGCGTTTCTTATATTGCAGAGCCTTACTCAAATTACGTAACAGATTACCGGTTCTCTCCAAGGCTGATTTGAATCAGAGATATACTGATTCAGATTTAGAGAGTACAAAGAAGACAAATTTTCAACAAAATACAGGAATGTTCAACTCAGAAAGAAAAATTTTTGTACAAATAGTTTCATTTCAAATGAAAAATATAATATAAAATATTAAATATTAAATATAATGTAAAATATATCATTTTAAATACAAAGGTTAATTGTCAATCAAGAAGAAGAACTATCTACACGGAAAAAAAATTCTTGAGGCGAACGAGTGAATAGAGAATATATTAAACTCAAAGAAAGTGTACGCTTGGATTTGGTAAAACGTTTAGTTAGAAGAGTTACACATTTAGTTACTTTATGTAAATTGTTCTCGTAAATCAGGAATTTGGGCAAAATTGCTAAGTTCGAAAGTTTATTATTTTCGACAGATTATGTATAATTGTATTATCTTCAGATTAGAAAAAATTTTAGTTGTTATAGAAATATATTAAGTTACAGTAGCCAATTTTTCGTCTGATATCGCGAAAATGAATTTCCCTGAAATCCATGTAATGCATTTGAAGGTCAAGTTTGTTGTTTTTATCGCGTTTCTTGATATTTCAATATAGTTACCACCTACAATCGAAACAAATGTAAATTATTATTACTGCATCATAAACTCCATTTAATATTAACAATCGCGCACATTCTAAGTGGTAAAAAGCGTTTAACTGTCCAAAGTAAATCTCAACTGTCACTGCTCCCGATTAGACCGTCGCCATTTTATTTCGCTTCTCCTATAATGCACCGGCGCTCTTCCGACAATTGTGGGTCCGGATGCAATAAGGGCACATAAAATTTTTTCGTGCGAAAACGAAGTCCCCTGGAGGCTTTAGAAAAAATTTTCGAATTTTAATTTT
>NC_046663.1:1405867-1409962 GCF_010883055.1 Belonocnema kinseyi | reverse complement strand
TTTGAAAATTAAAATTCGAAAATTTTTTCTAAAGCCTCCAGGGGACTTTGTTTTCGCACGAAAAAATTTTATGTGCCCTTATTGCATCCGGACCCACAATTTTACTAGGCAGTATGATAAGTCCCTGAAAAATGAAACACGGAGACGTTTTTTTGGCCAAAGTCGGTTTTATTTTTCAACATACTCTCTTTTTAGGTTGATACAGCGAGTCCAACGATTTTCTAACTTTTTCATACTGTCCGAAAAGCAATCGATCGGAAGGTCTCCAAAATACGCCTCAATCTCAGCTATGAGCTCCTCATTTGAGTAAAAACGCTTACCGGTGAGCCATCTCTTCAGGTTAGGGAACAAGTAGTAGTCACTGGGGGCCAAGTCTGGTGAATACGGTGGCTGAGGAACCAATTCGAAGCCGATTTCATGCAATTTTGCTTGTGCAACTAAGCATGAATGAACAGGCGCATTGTCGTGATGATAAAGCAGTTTTTTCTTCTTCAAATGCCATCGTTTTTCGGCGATTTCGATTTTCAATCGGTCCAATAATAATGAATAGTATGCTCAGGTTATGGTTTTACATTTTTCAAGATAGTCCACGAATATTATGCCATGTGCATCCCAAAATACGGAGGCCATAACCTTTCCGACCCATTGTTCCGTTTTTGGACGCTTCGGAGCACTTTGGCCCGGTCGAACCCACTGTTTTGCCTGTTGCGTTGACTCAGGAGTGTATTAGTGTATCCAGGTTTCATCCATTGTTATGAATCGGGGCAAAAACTCGGTCGGCTTACGCGAAAATAATGCCAAATTCTGCTGGGAAGTTGTCACACGAATTCGTTTTTGGTCCACTGTGAGCAAACGCGGCACCCATCGCGCGCAGAGCTTCTTCATGCCCAAAACTGAATGCACGATATTGCCCACACGTTCCAATGATATGCTTAAAGCATAAGCTACCTCTCTCAATTTCACTTTGGGATCATTCAACATCATATCATGGATTTTTTCGACATTTTCTGGTGTAGTGATCTCTTTTGGGCGCCCAGATCGTGCAGCATCAACTGTGCTCGTACGGCCACAACGAAACTCGGTAAACCACTTATGAATCGTTCCAATCGACGGTTCAGAGTCCGGGTAATACTTATCCAGCTTGGCCTTGGTCTCGGATATCGTTTTCTTGCGAAGATGGGAGTGTTTGATCAAAACTCGAAACTCAGATTTTTCCATATTAAAAAAACTCGGAGGTTACTCGCTTCTCAGTGCTGTAACTTGTAAATGCGTAAACATAAATGGCTGAAGTTTTGACAGGCGTCATTTGAAGGATCAAGCTCGACGAAAATGGTTCACATTAGTGAATACTAATGCCATCTCTTAGAATTTTCAGGTACTTATCAGACTGCCTAGTATTGTACATTGGGTGATGCGAAACAAAGTTGAGAAAACGTCCTGACCATGCAGGCTTTCTATACCAGTTTGTTATAATTCTATTTTCTACTATTTCTAGTGTTAAATCTAAAAAATTAATTTCATTTTCTTTTGCCAATTCAATAGTGAATTTTAATTTTTCATTTATAGAGTTAAATTTTTCAAGAATATCATCGACTTTATTTTTTGGAAGGCAAATCAAGGTGTCGTCTATAAGACGAGAGTAGAAAATAATTTTATAGTTTAAATTGAGAACTGCATTAAAGTCTTTTTTATTTAAAAAGGTGTGTACTTTTATTTCATTCCCAACTATCTTTAATGTGGTATTCAGTTTTGCCAACAAGTTTTTGTAGAGACTTAGCTAGACATTTAGAAATGTTATGTAGCGGTGAACCAGGAAAAGAAATGATAGGTCATAAAGGACAATTTGCTTAATGTAGTTTAGGTAAACCATAAAATTTAGGTGCATTACCATTTGTACTGTGATAGAAATTATATTGATTTTCATCAATAGTTTTATTATTTGTAAGTTTTGTTAGTAGTAGTGTGAGTTTAGCTTTAATTTTTCTAGTAGGATAGAAATTTAATTTTTCATATGTTGTTTAATAACTTAAAAGTTATAAGGCTTTAATAATATAATCTGTTTTATTAATTATAATACTTTTATTACTTTGTCCGCTATGGTTAGGATAATATCTTTGTTTCTAAAAAAATTTTTTTTTTATTTTTTGTTTTAGTTCAAAATTTATTGTATTAAATTTATGATTATAAATCCAGTTTTGTGTCCAATATGAAATTTTATTTCTAATGTCATTTCGATTATCTACTGTGATATGTTCATTTAATATTCAATATTAGTAATGACTTTTTCAATTGGAAAATTTTTTTTAACAAAAGGAATACCAAATTTTCCTTCTAGACTTATCATTTCTTTTACATCTTCAGGTATGATTTCATCAGTCATGTTAATAACCCATTCATTTTGATTTGTAACTATTTTACATTTTTGTTGTGATCGGAGATATTCTAATAAAAAATAAAATAATTGCATTCATTTACCAGTCCAAAACTAAAATAATTTGCTTCAAATTATTTTATCAATCAAAAAATAGTTTATCTGACGAACATAAGAAGGAGAGAGGTTTCATGGGGAAGAAATCAGAGCAAGGGCTCCTTTATGTAGAAATATAAGACGAACATTAAATAATTTGAAATAAAAAGCACAGGAGTTCTAGATTTTTGATATTTTAAAATAGAAAGACAGAAAAGATGGTTGAGAGAGGAGGAAGTATCACCCATCTGAATCCATACTCGTGTCTAGAAGATTGCTCGTAATCCAAAACTATTCCTTACTCCAATGCGAATATTTTTAAATATTTTTGTGGTACTTCCCTCAAAAGAAAGATTGAAACGAAAAGCCGACTCACTTTTGTTAATAGTGACAAATTGTTATTGTAATGAGTAAACATCTTGTTCTTCTCTATGGACAGGCAGACATATCCCTCAGAAGATGATTCGACTGAATGAACAAAAACTTTAGGAATGTGATTGGCTCCTCTCTTACTCTCTTCCCGTTTACAGCATAATTTTCTAACATATTTCTAAAAAAGTAGTACTTTAAAATTAAAACTTTGTTACTGATTAACAAAATCAACAAAATAAAATGAAATTTGATAAAAATTACATAAATAAATTCTTTAAAATACAACAAATGAAGTGAAGATAATGCAGCTTAACCGAAATGTCTGGTTGGTTATTAAACATTAATTACACTCTATGCATTACTAAAATTTTTATTGTAAAAAGAGTCATACAAGTAGGCACTGTGCCCCACAGTCCACACCATACTGCTTATCTCTACGCTGAAAATTTTTTGGGCGAGCTGCTCGCCTACGCGGTGGAGCTGGAACACAAATTCGTCGCGCGCTGCTCGCCTGCAACTTGGTATACATCCTTTCTCATATTGGGAACGCTGTGTTCTCACATTGGAACAGCTATAGTCCCAACAGTATTGATACAGTAACGCTCCCTTTAGGCGGGAGCACGGAATCCTCACGCCGAGTTTCGTGCGGAGTTATACATATAGTTGAAACTAGTGGGGCCACCTCATTCTCTTTTGTGGGACTGCTGCGTTCCCAACACACGGGAAAGGATCTGCTCGCACGTTTGGTACTATAGCTTACTTAAATGTAATCTGGCCACTGCACCAAGTGTCGTGGTGGCGCTGCGGTGCCACTAAGAAGACAACTGCTTGCTCAAAAAATTTTCAGTGTAGTACAAATGACCATAAACTCAGAGCCATCTTACACTATTGTACAAAATTAAAGTGAGCACATACATCAAATTGTTTAAAAATAAGCTTTACTCACCTTGATGCAACAAAATCATCAAGGTACAGGTTTCTATTTTCTAATCCACTTATCAAATAACGGCAATGAATTCGAAGGGCGTATGAGATAGCGAACAGTATAGATTTGAAACATCTAGTAGAATATAATGAGTAGTTAGGTTAGAGAAAATGAAGAACCTTATTCTTACTCTAATCATGGTTATGGCGGTTTTCGTTCATTCTATCGGTAAGAATAATACATAATGACATAATATCCTATATTATAACCTCAAGCATATACCAAACTCTCGCTTTCAGGCAAGTGTCGGGGATTGCCTTCAAATGTCCTT
>NC_046663.1:1377283-1405767 GCF_010883055.1 Belonocnema kinseyi | reverse complement strand
GAGAACGGGGGGACTGAAAGCGAGAGTTTGGTGTACTTTCAATCACATGTGGATTAAAATTTGAAAATTTTTAATTAGATGAAAATCAAGTTTAAAATCCTATTTAATGTTCTATAATCAAGTTATTGTATAAAATTCTTCAAAATAAAACCAAGAATCCGACGACCAAATTTGCAAAACCGCCATAAACAGCTCGAACTGTAATTAGAAAACAAAAAACATTTTCTCCTCAAAAAGAAAAGAAAATTTTGTCAGAAATAAAAAATATAAAACAAAATGAGACGCGAACGAATCAAATCCCCTTCATTCTCTGTTTTCAATTCTCGCGTCTTTTTTATTTTTATTATTATCAAATCAAATTGATAAATATTTAATAATAATTGATAATGCTTGATCAAAAAAAATAATAAAAGTAAATTACACGAAAGAAATCTATTCGTTCTATCTAAAAAATGATCAACAAATTTATAGTTCCTTTTGGGGTGAACAACTGTTGTCTTTTAATTTTTGTTCGTACAGTGTGTCGTTTTTTTAAATTTAATTTTTTTCTATCGAATGTTTTTTTATAGGATTAAAACTCAAACTCTGCATCATATAAAAATATTAATAAAAATTTGTAACTCTTTTTTAAATAAACAAGTTTTTTCTCATTATTTTTTCACGTAGCTTGTGTCGTTAGTACAAAAATTTATTTTTTATATGTTTAATATTGTTTTTTTTAGTCAATTCATTTTTTCGTACCTTGTCTAGTTTGATCGCAAAATGGAATTTTTTATTTTTCATTATTCTTTGTACGATCAAAATTTGAATTTTCAACTTTTCGTCAAAATTCAAAAGGTTCTTATGATAATCTTTCATTCTATAACTCTGATAATTTTCTTTTCATCGAAAAAAGTCATGAGGATACATTGTTTGGCTTTCTGAGTATTATGAATGGCCGTAAATAAAAATTGTGAGTATAAAAGAAATTACCCAACAATTTTGAAAAATGCGCTCACCTTTTGATTTTTTGTCCAAAATAACTGGTTTACAAACTTGTTATTTCTTTTTAGACATTCAAAAAGTGTACCAAAGCCGAATCCAATCTGAGCAATTTTTCGAAAGTTGTCATGTCTACAGTACACAGACTATAGACTACAAACAGACAGACACGTTCGTAAAAACCGTTTTTTCTGACTCCGGGGGCCTGAAAATGTGGAGATTTGATGAAAACGGACAAAGTGAAATTTTACATAAAACCAATAGCCTCTCGTTAAGATGAGAGTATAAAAAGAGAAGGAAACGGATTTGGTTGGTTGCCTTTTCATTTTCTTTCCTCTTTTTTATTTTTGTTAAAACTTTTTTTTCTCTTTAGGGAAAAAAATTTCTGTTTTTAAATTACAATAGGAGCATTTAATGGTGGTTATCGAAATTTGTTCGTTGGATTCTAGGTTTTATTTTCAGGAATTCCATACATTAACACATTTCAATTTTAGTAGTGCATACCTTAGAGACGGTTTACAAACTAAATTACCAATTTTGAGCTATTTTAACCCCCCCCCCCCCCCCCAGCAAAGTAAGGTAGATCAAAATCCTCTTAACGAAGTAAACTGAGGAAATAAAACTAATGTTACATTAAATTCAATGTGAAATGCTTTAAATTCCCAACTGATTTCAAGTATGGAAATATATTACATTTTCGACAAAATAATTGAATCTTTAAGCAAAAAGGACTTTCTAACAAGACAGATGAAGTTTTAACCCAACAAGGCGAATTTTCAACAACAAATTAATTTTTACAAGGCAGTTAGGCTATCAATCAGATAATTCATCTTACACCCAAAAAGTTAATTATTCATGTTAAATAGACTAATTGTTTCAAAGACAGGTAAATTAAAAAAAAGTTTATTTTTAACCAAGACAAATGACTTTCAAACCATAAAAGCTGAATTTTTGATCCAAGCCGGCGAATTTTTAACAAAACAGTACATTCTTTCACCAAAAATAATGCTAATAAATTAGCTTGTTTCATTCTTGCAGAAGCAGGATATTTTGGTCTTAATCATCTAATAAAGTACCATGGATTACCATCTTCGCAAACCACGAAGGCTTCTTCGAAGGCACGTTTAGTGAATCTAAAGAATCCCGGAAGAGTCGATCTTGTAATACCGGGAGGTAAAAGATACGTTGCTTGGGCAATAAACCCTTTGGTCGTCATAGGAAGAGAAAAAAATCTGAGTCCAGGGTATATTATTAAAAGCTTTAAGTCCAGCGACCCCAAAGGCACGTTTAAATATTCCCATACTATAAAAAATACTAACTTTGACAAAAATCTCAATATTTTTGTAATTGAACTTGAGAGACCTCTTAAAATCTCAAGACCTACAGATGGTGCTCTTCAAGCTTTTCACTATTCTGATGATGCTCTCCATTTTGCTGAGGGGGTGGCTAATGCCATTATTGAAAATAGATATGGGCCTCCGCCTGTGCCTCCTAAAGTTTTTCCTGATTGGGGCAACTTCTTTTGAAGCGGAAGTTACGCTGCATGATTTAGTGTCACATAACGCAGTGTATTGACAAGTTAAATAATTTTGCCATCCCTTTGTCTCAATACAATTAAAAAATGTAGACAATCGTGTTCTTTTATTAAACTTTTCTATGTATCACCCCAGTGGGCACAAAATTTAGCGACGCCTTTGCGACATCGTTACGACATATTTATGACAACTTTTCGAGATCTTATGTCCATGTCGTTAAAATGTCTTTACAATATCGTAAAACCTTCGTATGATCTGACAATGTCTTTAAGAATATCGTAAAGACACAGTAACGACACGAACATAGGATGCCGTAACATTGTCGTAAAAATATCGTAACAATGTCGTAAAGACGTCGCCGAATTCATGCATACTGGGACGCATTCCATTCCTATAACCTATCTTTAATTATTAATATACAGCCCCTAAGCGAATTAGTCGATAATTTTACTAATCGAAACTAAAAGTGCAACGCTGCTGAGAAAGTTTTTAATACCTTAGGGGCTGCGCCGAAAATTATAAATACTACACAGAACATTTGAATCATGCCCTGTGGTTCGCAGAGGGTTTCAACTATACATTGCTCTGAGCAGTATTATTGTACAGCGTTCATGGATGCGCAGTATATCCCTAAGATATTTATGACTGCACAGTTAAATTAGAAAGTATCTAAAACAGCTTACTAGGAAACCGCATCTAGCTTTACAAAAAAGGCTGAAGACTGCACAGTGCATGTATACTTTCCTTGGAGCTGCGCAGTAATATTTCATTACACCCAGCGTTGCGCAGTATTATTCCGACACATGGATGACTGTGAAGTAATCTCTTACAATTCGCGAAGCTGCGCATTTGAATTTCATATTGCCCAAATCAGCTGAATACAGTTTCTAATGGCGTATGGATGAACATAAAATTGTAAACACTGCACAGCGCAATTCTATTATAAATATGGATGCGCAATAGTTTTTATTGTACATTGAGATAAGCAGTATTCTTCCCAGTGGGCAGCAAATTTGGCGACGCCTTTAGGATATCGTTACGACATTTTTAAGACAACTTTACGACATCCTATGTCCATGTCGTTTCGGTGTCTTAGCGATATCGTAAAGACATCGTCAGATCATACGACTTATTTACGATACCGTAAGGACGCCTTAACGACACGGACATAGGATGTCGTAAAGTTGTCGTAACGATGTCGTAACGATGTCGTAAAGACGTCGCCAAACTTTGTGCCCACTGGGTTCTGTTGCGGCCGTGGCTATGAAGTATACATCTAAATAATTCATGACTGCGCAGTAGACTTCTGAGATACTTAGGACTGTACAATTAAATTTCCTTGTATCTAAAATAGCTAACTAATTTACAAAAATCCATTCCAGAAAACTATATAGTAAACCATATAGAAAAATATATAAGGAACTAGTGAAAAATAATTAGTGTTTTTCAACAATTCCCAATGAGAAAAAATTTATTTGTTTTGTTAAGTCCAAAAACGTTAATTAACATTTCGGACGTGAAAAAAGGTATGGCAGCTGCCAGGCTGCGGCCGTCTCGCCAATTAGTGCGATGCTTTAACTTAAAGTATTCTCACATCTTTAAAGATTAATCTCACTTGCGAGAGAGGGTAGCAATAGCGCTGCTCGCCAACCAAATGCAGAGCTAATACAATAAACCAACCTGCGCGGCAGAGATTAGTAGCGGGAAATTTAAATTATTATTCCAAACAATTTAAAGATGTTATCATTTAGAGATTTCAGATGTAATTGAACTTTAAAAAGTGGAAATTATCAGCACATACCTTTGTTCAAAAATATTTACGCAATGATCAGAACAAATTTTATTGACGCAAACATTTATTGAAAAATAGGTAATAATGGTATATTATAGGAAGAAGAGAATAATTCAATGATTTATTAATTCCATCGCATCTAAGCAGGGCAACATATATTAGGTTTTAATTCAATTTTACAATTTAGTTTTACAATTGAAATCGCAGAGTCTCTCAGGAACGAAATAAGTTGTTTTTTTTCAAAGAAATTAGGCGATACGTATTTTTTCCTTTTTCTAAAAAATATTTTCTAGGAAATTATGCGTATTTGAATTTTGTTTTTAAAAACCCCCGATTTTTTTCTTTAAACCTTTATAAATTTTGAACAAATTAAAGATATGCTGTGCTTTATTTTAATAATATTTATCGTCTTCTGTCGTTATCGGCACGAAAATGTAAAAAAAAGTTCAAAAATGACCAAATGGCGGCGGTTTTTCTGAAAAATATATATATATTTCGATTCTGTCAACAAAAAAAAACACGCCCTTAATTTTTTTATTTTTATTTTTTACTTTAATAAGTCAAGCGGCCCTCACTGTTTACGTTTCTATCCCCTCGCAATCAGTCCAAGGCCATTCGAAAACAGTCCCCGACATTTGACTAAAAGCGAGTGTTTGGTTTATTATTATTTTTAACATAAAACCAATACCTTATCATTATAAAGAAAATGTAAAAAAAGTGGTTCTAAGCAAATATTTCGATATAATTTAGGTGAAAAATGTTGTTAAGTAAAATGTTATTGTAGCTTGTGTCTATTTTCTAAAAAGTTAATTTTTTATTTTGAATGTTATTGTCATGATTAAAATAAAACGAATAAGTTGCACTAAATATTCAGTTAGTGCCAGCAAATAAGTAAATGGTTGTCCCAACTAACAAAACAGCAGTACCATATCGTTCAAACTGAATAGTTGGCCCAACTAAAATTTTTGTTCAGTGTACGAAATCAGAGAAGGGTGCCAAGAATTGACGCTCTTACCTCACACCTCGTATTTTTCCACCGATTTGGAAGCTTTTTTTAGAAATAGTCAGCATTAAATTTCCAAGAGAGTTAGGGTTTGCTATTTTTTTCACAGAGTAACAAAAAATTAGCACAAGTCAACAATTTATGTTTTTATCAACACTTTTATTAACAAATTCTTTATAAATAAATTTTTCTTATACTTAAATTGATTTCTCTGACGAAAAGTAATTCACAATTGTCTTGGAAGCCATGCCTATACTTCAAGCTTTATCAAAAATAAACAATATAGATTGTTAATAACAATTTAATGAAATAAATCTCCCATTCGGCCGTTTCCCTGTAGAAAAGAATTTTTTTATGTCACTTGCATGATCTGAGCTCTTTGCGACGTCTATGAAGCGGGGCTCAAGCTCAACTTTTACTACCTAGGGAGTAAAAAGGGACGCCAAAGTTGAATAATGAACATTATACATCTATAAGATCGCGTTTTACAATAATCAGCCAACTCTTCCTTCCGTAAGAAGTGTAAGGAAGTTTTTATTACAGATAATAGAATTTTGTGATAGCTTATGTAAAGTAAGCATAGATAATTAGTCAAATTAACGTAAATTACCATAAATTTTCCGAAATTTCTTAAAATATCTAAAAATTTATAGAATTTTATTTTTATTGAATTTTGAATACTTTATCTTTAGTTTCCATCATCGACATATAGTACAGAACCGCTGTATACGGCTGTCGGAAGTAGACTAGGGAAAAGAGAAAGAGCACGAATCGAGAAAGTTGACCTATCCTTTTCTAAGAGTGGCGATTAGTGATTGTACAGATGATCCTCTTCTAATGAAAGCAGATGGAAGATGAGCAGAACCAATCACCTACCTTAGAAAAGGACAGATGGACTTTCTCGATTTGTTCTCTCTTTCTATTCCCTGGTCCACATTCGACAGCCGTATCTAGCTGTCCTATAAGCCGATTGTTTCCATAAATTAACTGTAGTATGCCCCTAAATTACCAAGAAATTTCATGAGTTTCCAAAAATTTATAAAAATGTTCGAAATTGTGTCTTGTGACATTTTTAAAGTGAATTTTGGATCATCTATGGTAAGTTTCAATAAACTACCTGTCATATTACCATGAATTGCCCAAAAATTTCCAGAATTTTATTAAAATGTTAAAAATTGAATTTTGCGTCATTTATGGTAAGTTATGATATCAACCTGTAAAACCACCAGAAATCGCCCAAAATTTCTATAAATTGCCGGAAATGTATACATTTTTTAATTGATTTTTGGATCATTTATGGTAAATTACGATAAATTACCTGTAATATTACCACAAATTACCGAAAAAATCATAAATTTTTGAAAATTTATCAAAATATTTAAAATCGGATTTTGGGTGATTTATGATAAGTTGCCATAATTTCCTCCCAAATTACCATAAATAGCAGAAAACTTCCATAAATTTCCGGATATTCATAAACATTTTTAAATTTCATTTTGAGCAATCTATGACAAGTAGCCGTGAATTACGTGCCACATTGCCACGAATTACCGAAAAAATTATAAATTTGCGGAAATTTAGCAAAATATTTCAAATTGGATTTTGGGAAATTTATGATAGGTTGCCATCATTTACCTATAAAATTACCACAAATGACCGAAAGTTTTTCATAAATTTCCGGATATTTATAGACATTCTTAATTTGCATTTTGGGCAATTTATAGCAAGTTGCCATAAATTACCTGTAAGACATTTTTAAATCGATTTTCGGGCAATTTATTGTAAGTCAACATAAATTACCATAAATTAAATCAAGCTTCCTTTATTCAAAATCTAATATTTTTCTTCAATTATTATTGGATTGACATTTATTGCGATGAATAACTTACAAAATTAAATAAAAAATATATTATATATATATTAAATATATTAAATAAAAAATATAATTAAATAAAAAGCGCGTCCAGGGCGCGCAACAGTTAAATCTCGCGCTTTGTGCTCGGACATAATTACACATTAGTTAAATCGGTTTTGTTCTTAACTGTAGTAGTTTTTCCACAAATTTTTTCTTTTTTTTCTTTGTTATTATCAATGTTATTTTTCACGAATAAAACAAAAAGTACGCCTCTAATTATGAAGTGATTATTTACTATTTTGTAGATTTCTTTGGGGATCACAATTTCTGTTAATTCATCTTTTTTCGTATTCTACACAATTTGACCACAAAATAGAATTTTTTGATTTTCATTACTTTTTGGGCAATCAAAATTTTAATTTCTGATTTTCGAAGAAAATCTAAAAAATTCTTGTGAAAGTCTTATAAGGATTTTAAATAGCAATATTTTTCTTCTGTTGCCATTTTTCATACCTTGCGTTGTTTAGCTTAAAATTTGGAATTTCGGTTGTTTTAAAAAATTTTGAAAATGCTATAACTCTAAAGATTTTTTTTTATCGTACAAAGTCATTAAGATAAATTGTTCGTCCATTTAATACTATAAATATCCGCAAATAGAATTTTCAAAGTCAGAAAAAAGTGGACTCAAAAATGTTCAAAATGCGCTCACTTTTTGAATCTTTATCAAAAATGGCTGGTTAACGAACTCTTCCTTTCTCTTAGGACGAACAGACAGACTTACGCCATCGTAAGAACTTGATTTTCGGATTTAGGGGGTCTCGAAACGTGGACGTCCATTGAAAAACAGTGGTGCCAAATTTCGGACAATTGTAATACTTTCTCAATCATAAATTATGAGAATGTAAAAAGTAACAATGATTCAAAAATTGAATATGAAACACAAAATAACAATTTTCGTAAATGCTAATAACAACTCTTATTACAACTTATAAAAACCTGCAGTTGGTCGTAGACAAAAGTTGTTTTTATCTTTAATAATTTTTGTGATAAAGTTATTTGTGGTATTGAATCAAGGAAACAATCGATATTAATATTAATTAGCTTAGCTAATTCTGGTTCTGGTGGTTCGGAACCCACTTTAAGCTGTAGGTCCCCCCATCGTGTACTTCACTGCATCCCAGTCCGTCTATTGATTCACCGAGTTCTAGACTGAGCTTAATTTCTGAAGTCGCAAATACAGAGCTATAAAATAAGCACCTTATTTTTACTTGTTCTTAATTTGTTTTCCATAAAGTTACGCATATAGCAAATCAAAGATAAGTGACTACTGAAAACGCAAATACAGCGTTATCGCATCTAACTCCTTAATTTGAAACCATCCATAATGAAAATGGTACGTATGAATACAAACAAGATCGCCTCAAGGATTATTGTAATAGACAGTTTACTCTAGAAATTATTTACAAGTACGAACATTCTTATGATTGTTATTTTGTGTCCCATATCTAATTTGGGAAATACTGTTAATTTATTGTCGGAAAATTTTAGTGGAAAAACCATCCTTTTTACATGTAAAAACAATAAAACTTAGTTTTCTTTACACAAAAATTTTATAATGAAAAAATTGTTTATAACAATCACATAAATTATTTGTTATTCAATTTCTTTGGTTAGTTATCGCAATAACTGTCGCCCTAATGATAATGAAAGAAAAGCCTATTTTTTACGAGTAAACGGCTGATTGAGAGACTTGTTTAATTAAATTGTTATTAACATCTATATTTTTTATTCTAGATAATTATTGAAGTATATAAATGACTTTAAAGACAATTTTCAATTACTTTTGATCAAAAAAATGAATTTAACAATGAGAAATATTTATTTATAAAGAATTTGTTTATAAAAATGTTTATAAAGATAGTAATTGTTAACTTATGATATTTTTTTGTTACAAATGATGATTTTTATGAAGAATATTAGGTAATATAGTTAAGCAAATCTTTTTTCTATGAGAAAAAAAGACTCATGATAATTAGGTTTATCAAAATTGTTTATAGTAATTAAGTTATATATCATTAGAATTAATTATATTTTATGAATGTAGCTGCAATAGTTTCGGTAGACAGTGAGTTTCTATCTATACTTTTTTTAAGATAAAAATTCACAACACTGCAATAGACAATTTTGTCACTTTATTTGTTTATATACTGTTGCTCTGTGAAAAAAATTAAAAAATAGCGAACCCGAATTCTCTTAAAAATTGTATTCAACAGCCCGATTGAAAAAAATGCAGCAAAACTTTTTTTTTTATCGGGCACGCGCAGAAAATAATTCATGTTATCATACAGAAGAAAATAAGTGCAGTACAATAAAGTTCTATTTTACTTCCGCTTCGCGGGCAGGAAAATTGCGGTTATTCTGCCTATTTCAGATAATAGTATTATGTACCTAGGCAGTAAAGTAAAACTTTATACGAGGATATTGAATTTAATGTCCGAGCCGAAGGCAAGGTCGATAAAATTGAATCCCAGTATAAAACAACTTTACTGCCGCGGTACATACGATACTTCATCTAAAATAGTAAGAATGAGAGCTTTTTTTCTGGAAAACGGCGCTTGATTGTACCGAATACGCATGCGAACGGGGTGGCGTTAGAAGTCCAAAAATCACTTCGCAGTTAAACTTAGATTTAAAATTAATTCTTTTCACTCTTCACTTTCTCTTTTTTTCACTGCTCACTCTCTTCTTCCTCCATGCTGCCACTTTACGTGTCGCTCGTCGCAGGAATATAAAGTTCTATTTTATTGCCGCTCCGCGAAAAGATAAAGTGAACTTGTTCTGCCTACTTGAGATAAATACATTTTTGATGACCTTCTTTTATTTCGACGATTTTTTATTTCTTCTGGAAAGCAATAGTTGGGTTTTGGACTTTTTTAGATGTTACATTATAGGTTGTTCGAAAAATGAAATTTATTATTTTTTAAAAAGCGTTATCACAATTAAAGCCAAAAATGCAATTAAATTTATATACGGCATTATTTTACATAGCACTTGTCATTTTATTGGTAATTGGAAGGAAATCCAAGGGTGGAAGCCAAAACCGTAAAAACTAATATTTTAATAGTTACACTATTAAATTGATGCTAAAGACGGTATTTTTGGAATTTGTTGTGCATGCATAATTTTTAATTGAGAAGTGAAGTGTTTTCAAGTCTTTTCGAAATAATTTCAAATTGTTTACAAAATTATTATTTGTTTAAACTATTTTTCGCTCTAATTTTTTCCCCTCTAAATTTAGGTAAATCTGGCTTGTTGAAAAAATTTACAAACTGGGTCGCATCTGAAATAGAAAAAAAAATTACGTTGAGAATAATAAAGAATGTTTCTTATAAATTTTTTTAATATACCTGCAAAAATAGCAAAGTGACGCAAAAAAATAATCGTGATTTTTTTTCACCATTTTCCGTAAAAAAACATTGTAAGAATCAAATTTTATAATAAATTTTATAATAAGTTTTATAGAGGACATAGCCATTGTGATACTTAATCTAAAACTTTCTCGAAAAGTAGGTAGGACCCCTACCTACTTTTCGAGGCGTTGCGTGGGACTGACTTTTTTGTCTATAAAAAGTGTATAAAATAAATTAAAATTTTTTAAAAATATATTTGAAGATATTGCCTATTAAGCCTAAAAAATCTTACATCAAAATATTTTCTAATAATCTCATACAAAATTCACAAAAATAGCGTTTTTTTCGGGGGTAGTTTAACAGATGTTGAGATTAATTTTTTTTCGTAAGAATATGTAGTCATTTTTTAAACAATTTCCTTCCCTGTAAATCGTGAATAATTATTCTCTTCTGCAATTAGTGGCACTATTGAGTAATACATTTTTGTTGAAAATTATTCGCAATTATACAAACAATTAATAATCATTCTGCGAATCTCTTAAACTATGTCGCTCATTATTCAGTATTTCCTTTTCTCAGAACACATACGCTATATTATTTGAACAATTAAATGCAATTGCTCTGAGAAAAGTATGGTCCTTTTTTCTTAAAATTACTTCTCTGTTCGCTGTTTCGTTTATATACATCAGGAAAGGTCTACATGCAAATTATTTTCAGTTCACACATTCCAGTAATATACGGGGGTGATTTTAATAAAAAAAAATGAATATTCTTTACGCAGAAAAATTTAATGTAATTGTTTAAACCAATTATTATTCTACAAGCAATATGTTCTATACGTTCTAATATAAATAAATACTAAATAATAAGCCACACAGTGTTACAGATTCAAAAACTTAAACTTTTCTTCACCTTCCTTGTGCAAAAGCGCAAGTGAATGATTCCTAGTTGTTTAAATATTTCCTAAATGTTTTAGACAACAAAATATTAATCTTAATTTTGTCATTATTTGCAGCCCAGGTGAAAACGTTATTTATAATGTGTATATAGTGGACCAGGCACTGACATTTTTAAATTGTTTTACACCGAAAAATTTATATAATAAATGAAAAATAGCATTGTCCTGTCCACTATTCATAAACTATATATAACTTCTTTCCCCTGGGAGAAATTTTTTTTTTCAATATTTTCTGAAAAAAATCTGTTGAGCAATTAAAAATTGTCTTCGAATATCACTAAAATGCATTCGTAATAATTTTTTTATGTTTATATCATTAGACACGCAAGGATTCAATAATACCACTTTTTAGGCTTTCTTGCCCTCTTGAATTCCGCAAGAATCTCAATTTCAAGAATCAACCCCCTATAAAAAAAATTTAATTTTTCACAAACTACGTCCCGCTATATTTTTGGGGTTTCAAAAAGTACCCACTTTGTATCACCCAAGGATGATTTTTCCAAAAAGTAATCATTTTCGGAATTTTTAAGTTTCAATAGAGTCTCTGATTATTGGGCTTTCTAAAAATCGGAGACTACTGATATTGAAAAATTTTCAAAAATATTTTTTGTTGTCAAAGTCGTGTCAAGATGGTACAGAAGAGTGTAACCTTATCACATTAAGTTTCGAAGCCCAAAAATCAGAATTGCTATTTTTAAATATCCCAAAAATCAGAGACACTATTATCATTGTAATTAACTGAAAAAGAACATTTTTTGGCGAAGTCATTTGTACATGGTACAAAGGGGTACTTTTTTGTGGTAAAATTAGAAGTCGAAAAATGGGAGTTCATGTTTTCGATTAGCACAATCTATGCCTACAAATTCAGTGTGTTTCATTTATTGAAATTTTGAACTTTTCTCACAAGGAGTGATTTGGAAATGTAAGGATTGGTTTTTTGTTGATTGAATTTTAGAGTATTGGGGTTAAATGCATGAAAAAAATTAAAATTTTCGAAGGGATTTTGATTTTGGAACTAAACGTTTGTTATGCGGCAATTGGTTTTTTCGGAATTCAAGAGCACAACAAAATCTGTTAAAATTTAATCTTGATTATTTTGTGATATTAGACAGGGGAAATACTATTTTAATGTGAGCTACTATTTGATTAAGCAATCCAGGTTTAAATATCGTATTATTTGCAAGAATTTATTTTCATTATAATGATCGAAAGTATATGCTTTTATCTTTATAAAGCATCAGTATTTAAAGAGAACGATATTAGCAATTATTATTGAATATAACCAGCAGTAAAATACGCTCAATGTATACTAGTTAAATAACAGAGACATATCGGCTACGCTTTGTTTCACAACAGTGCGTAAAAACGATTAGGTTACTCAAGTAAGAAAGCGTAATCTGTGATGAAGCCTTTTTTTGTAAAACCACCGAAAGTATTATAAGCGAGCATGAAGAGAATGTTCCGCTAGAAAAGTTGATCTCTGAGACAGAAAGGATATCCTACAATTGTATAGTGGTACAGTTCTTACATTCTAAGATACTAAGCATTAAAAATTGGAAAGTCATTTTTTACTTGATTGAATATTCCAATGTATAGAAAATTTCGTAATTATTTGGGTAATCCTAAAAATTGGGTAGTTTTCAATAAATTTGAAAATATTTAATGTTGAACTATTAGTTTGACTGGTATATACATATAATACTAGAAATAACAAAATGGGGCTTTCCATTTTTGCAAGTACAGTTATTTTTGTCCTAGCTACAGTAGAACCTAAAGTTTCGTATAAAAACTTTAAAGTCTACAGGATCTATCCGAGTACCTATCATCAAGTTCAGTTACTTCAGGATCTGGAAGAAAATTATGAAACCGTAAGTACTCATACATGATACAATATTGGTTTTATAGCTTTTTATTAATTACTGAATTTCCCGAGGCAATATCCTAAAACTCCCTCCGTGCTCTCCTAGTTCTCTGTCAAATCGAGTTCGCGCAGCTGATTTTTGAGTATTGAGAGCGAGCACGTAGCGAGGTTTCAAAAAAATATTCAAGCTGTCACAAGTACTCGCTAAAGCCTCTTCAATGCTCGCAGAAGCCTACTTATTTCCAAATACGCAATTTTCGAGCGTTTTCGAGGAAAAACGAGGACTTGTTGAAAAATTAATATATTCGCGGGAACCTCTCCTAGTGCTCTTCTCAACCTCTGTATGTGCTTCCTCCATTCTCGCTGCTACATAAAGAACGCAATGAGACATTTTTTTAAGGTAACTGTTTATTTGACAAATCTATATAATTTTTAAATACACTTTCAATATGACTTTAAATTCTTGTAATGTGATACTCATCCTCTATGGATTCACCACTGAATGCCGAAAAAATTGGCACGTCGTTATTCTCTACTGGAGGACACAAGTTATAGGTTTGTCCATTATGTTGATCTGCAAAATTTAAACAAAAATAAGAAATGTTGATTAGGCGTAATTGAAAATGTTAATTAAAAAAATGGTTACTCGTACTAGTAGTACGAAAAGTTTCGCTCGAAGTCATTCGAGTGCAGGCGTCCGGAGTTGAGGTTTCTTCCTCAGTGGGACACTCTTCCGTATAGGAGCTTGTCGATGCCGGGACTTTTAGACAGCCTATGTCATAACTATGTTCATTACTCTGAAGAAGTTTTTCAAAATTTTCAGAATTGCTTTATTTTATATATTAATTAGGTTTTCATTGATATCGCTCCGAGCTCCCTCCAAGCTCCTTTCGTACTCTCTTCTATCTTCTGCGTGCACTCCTTCTCCTCAGACTCGTGTTTTGCTTGATTTCTCGTGATAGAGATTTAAGAGAGTACTAGGCGGGCACAGTAAATTTATTAAAAGCTCCCTTCAAACTCGCGCAGAACTCTATTTTTCGTGACAGAGCATACAGGGAGGACTTGCCGAGTATTAGGATTTTGCCTGGGGTTGTTTAAATGTTTTTAAAAATCCTTTAGTCAAGGATAAAATTAATAATTGTCTCAATTTATCCAATTCGGAGAAAAATCGAGTTTTCAGTATAATAAGCTAATATTATTACAGTTGTATTCTTTCTGGAAACCGCCAACACATGTAAATGCTTCGGTAGATTTGATGATATCGCCAACAATTGTGCCAGTATTCAAAAATTTAATGAGGTCTAATTATTTCGATTACCAATTATACATCAAAGATGTTCAGAAGTTGATGGATTCCGAAGATGTTTTTAAATACAGTTCCCCAGAAGGCGGCTTTAATTGGAAACAGTACCATACCCTGAGTGACATAAATGAATGGCTGGAATACCTTGAAAACGAATATCCAGATAATATAAGAGTGATATATGGTGGTTGGAGTTACAAAGGTCGTCGAATTATTGGTGTAAAATTATCGTTTGCTGAGGGGAATCCCGGAGTATTTATTGAGGGCGGTATGCATGCACGAGAGTGGATTTCTCCAGCTACAGCCACATATCTCCTCAATGAACTTTTGACTAGCCAAGATCCAAATGTAAAAAATCTAGCACAGAAATACGATTGGTACATATTTCCTGTTTGCAATCCCGATGGCTATGTGTACTCTCACTCGACGGTGGGTATTCTCAAATTTTAAAAAATCGAAAAATAAAAAAATCAGACTTTTTCAAACAGTTTATTATATTTTTTCATGTACGAACCTGCAGAATCGACTTTGGCGAAAAACAAGAAAGCCAGTTTCTCCTGCATGCCATGGAGTTGATCCCAACAGAAATTGGGGATTCAAATGGAAAAGTAGAGCTCCGAGCTACCTTATTAGTCTTATTATCATTTAAAGGTCATTTGCTGATTCAGTGTTATTCACGCCAGCTATAATTAACCTCAGATATTTGCAAATTTTAAGGTGATGGGACCACCAAAAATCCATGTCACGCGACATATTCCGGAACATCAGCATTCAGTGAAATTGAGACACGTTCTTTGGCAGAGTATCTGGAATCCATTTCTGAAAAACTTTTTGCTTACATATCCTTCCACAGTTATTCACAACTTTTGATGTTCCCGTATGGACATACCGATGAAAAACTTGATAATTACGAAGAGTCGGTACGTTTAGTCTTTAGCTCGTTCGGCTTGGTTTAATTGGTGAAAGTGGGCTATTTTTTCGGTACAGTGGCGTGGCATCAGTTACTTGCATGAGTAAAACTTGAAATTTCTCAATTTCAAACTTTGAAAAAGTATTTCAGAACAAACTCAATTTCCTTTATATCATATAATACTTGCATTTATTATTTAAAATAAAGTATAAGTCATGGGGAAAGGAACTTTTTTGATTTGTATATGTTTTCAGTTTTTTGTGTGCGCCTCTTTTCCCCTTTTGTGCATAATATACTACTGAATATTTTGTGTGTGTTAAAATCATTATTATTTCTGCCTTTATATAGATAAAATATATACAAAGATAATGAAGTGTTGTCGGGGATATTGATTTTCTGGTTTCTTCTTAAAAGCTTACGTATTGAGCTAACCAAAATGTTTAATTTCTCGCTTGTTGTGATTATGAAACTACATCAGTATATCACAAGGGTTCTTCTCAAATTTTTTTTTGCAATTAAAAAGAAAAGAAACATAGCCTCTATCGTCTGTTGCTCTAAAGAACCATATCGTAAGTGAGGCTTAATGCGAAGTACAGAATTGAGTAAAACTTATGCATATATTTGAAAAAATGGTGAAGTGACTATATTCCATGAGAATTGCAATTATTGAGCTGCATTGCTTAACAAATAATTCATTGAATTAACAGGCAGTTATAATAATGAAAGGAAATTTATGATTTCAGCGAGCTATTGCACAAAAGACAGTTGAAGCTCTTAGTGAAAGATATGGTACATATTATCGATATGGAAATATTGTGGAGACATTGTGTATGTATATAAATCCAATTGAGAAATTTTTTTATATAGGACCGATATGGATAAGTGTGGTACGAAATTACAAAGTAAAATTTTCATTAACGATATTTCAAATACTGGAAATGATTTTTCTTCCTAATTTTGTCAAAATTATCTTCGAGCTTACCACTTTTAATCATTCCATAAAAAAAACTTACCTTATGAAATATTTTTAATATTCTTAGCATGTTAACGATTTGACATTTTCCTTCATTTAAGGTGTATGTCCAGTTTCACCCTTGTGTCATTTATAAGAATATTATTAAAAATAAAAAATTTGGAAGAAAGATGTAGATGTATATAAAAAATCTTATTCCCTATTTATTATTATATAATTACATTTTTATTTCACTAGCGTCATCAATCGCGCGCTATGCGCGTGTATAGTTTTTTGATTCTAGGGTAAAAACATTTCTTAATAAAAATTAAACTTTTAAATAAAAACTTATTTTTCATGTTTTTTTTTTTGCTCAGATTTTAATATAATTTTTCGAAGATTATTGAAAAAAAAATATATTTTTGAAGATTTTAGATGCATCAAATCAAAATTTCAAAAATAAAATCAACCCTTAGACCACCTTTTAATCAAGTAGATGAATCCTCAACCAAAACAGAATAAGTTTTAATCAGTTACATTTTAACCAAAAAGGATTAAATTTTTACGAAAAGGGACGAATTTTGTATTAAAATGTTTCTGCTATAAAAAAGATTTCTAACAATAAAGAAAAATTTTTAATTAAATAGATGAATTGATGAAACAGCTTAATTTTAAACCAAACAGCTTCATTTTTAACCATAAAGGATTACTTTTTCACGAAAAGAGACGCATTTTTCACACAAAAATTTCTACTGAAAAAACGAATTTTCTTACAATAAAGATAAATTTTCAATTAAATAGATGAATTTTTTTACTAAAAGGATGAATTTTACACAAACAAAAAAATTGTTGAGAAAGCTTTAAAACTATTAACCAAGTTGATTTTCATCCAAAATAAGTTTTTATTTTTAATCTAGAGCAGTTAAATTTATGCAAGTAATAATCATCTTCAAGAAAATAGTGAAATCATTAATTATGAAAAATTAATTATCAACTAAGAAGATTGATTTTTGGCAAAACAGACGAATTTTCAACAAAATAATTACATTTTCAATCAAGAAAGATAAATTCTAAACAAAAAAGACAAATTTTTAAACAAAGTATGGGAATTGTCAATCAAACATATCATTTTTTAAACAAACAGTTACATGTCTAACAAAAAAATATCACACTTTTAACGAAAGAGACGAATTTCTTGAAAAACGCGCATTTCGTTCAAAATTCTTACAGATCTTTTCAATTTTTTAATTATTTTTGAATAATTTCATACCTTCTAAATATCCCTGAAACATACTCGAATTTTGTCTCAAATTTTCTAATCTTGCAAAACTGAACATTTTTATCATTTTTATAATTTTTGAAAATTTTAAATCTTTTACCATTTTCTCTTAAAATTCATTTTTCAAACCATTGAAACCATTCAAAATTTTTAAAAAAGCTTCTTTTTCGAAATATTAAAAAATCTACATTATGTTTTAAATGTTTAGAAATCTTCTCCAAATTTTAATTATTTTTCATACCTTTGGAAGTATTCTAAACTTAGAATTAATCTTTTAAAATAAAACTTCAATCATTTTAAATTTTCTATCAATTTTGTTTACAAACGAAATTCAACATAGCGTAACTCTCACAGAAAAAACTAAGAATAAAATTTGTTGCAGGAATTTTTTTAACGATAAAGTTTGGTTTAGTCAACTTCGCGTCTTTCAAAAAACATGTGTTTGTCGTGGAAAAACAAAAGAAAGTTTAACCGATATTTGTGTAAAGTTTATCCTGTGAAGTTAATTTTTGTTGCAGAGAAGTATTTAAAAATCCTTTGAATGCCAAATGTCTCTTCTATAACACTTATCTTTATCGGCCCTAACCTATATTTCTCACATAGTAACAAATTATAAAAATTTTCTATTATCTTAACAATTAAAAAATATATTTTATTAAGAAAATATGCTTTTTACAGACGTTGCCACTGGCGGTTCAATTGACTGGGTGAAAGCAAATTTGAAACTTCCTGTTGTATTTGTTTATGAATTGCGTGACCAGGGAAAAAAAGGCTTCTTACTCCCAGCAGAACAAATCATTCCGAATGGACAAGAGGTTTTAGACTCGTTTCTGGCACTTTTTGATGAAGCCGCAAAGTATGGCTATTTAAATTCTGATCAGAAAGAGCATTCGTCAAGTGAAAAAATAACAAATTTTACCGAATTCGATTGGTTTGGAATTTTCTAGATATTTTGGAGATAATTTGACAGAAGAGTTGTTTCTAAAATGGTTTTATTTGGATGTGTTTAAAAATTGTGTCATGATGTTAGATTTTCGTTCGTAAATTGTTGTTGTGCTTCGAATTAATCGCGCAATTGCCTTTTGAGTGTCACATAGGATTGATCAAAGTTTGTAATAAAAGAAGTAACAGACGATTTTATTCTTTATTTCATCAATTTTGTTCAGAATTAACTCTTGTCAATTATTTGAGTTTCAAACAAGAGATAATCCAAGGTGCTATCAATATCCAGTTGCACGGATTTTGTAATGCTAGTGAGAAGGGTTATGTAGCCTGCATGTACATCAGTTCGACAAACAATCAAGGTCACATTGAGAGTAGAGTGCTTTATGCCAAATTCAGAGTAACCCCTTTAAAAACCATCCCAATAGCACGTCTAGAACTCTGCGTTGCACAATAAGTTTCGAAATTATACACAACAGTAGAAAAATGCATCACAATTTGTATTAGTAACACCGCCTTTTGGGCAGTTTCAAGATTCGTATTTTTTTTTATAGATGCATCTTCTCCTTGCTTAGAGACCTTTATAGCTAATCGAGTTTCGGAGATACAAGAGAAAACAAATCCTCACAATTAGAGATATCTAAGATCAGACAGTACCCCAGCGGATGCTCTATCACGAGGACAAATGCTGGTCACATTTATTAAAAACAACCTTTGGAAATTTGGACCAAACTTGCTAAAAAAATAGGAACCTACATGGCCTAAAATTAAAATCCAAATAGCCAAGAAAATGCCCGGCTTTGAAAAAGAAATATTTTTGACAATTCTACCTGAATGAGTATTTTTTTTACAAATTCTCGTCATATTCAGAATTAAAACGAATAGTTGCGTATTGTCTTCGCATGAAAGCTAAGGTTCATCGGACAGGGTTCCTGAAAGTATCCAAATTGATGAATGCTGAAAATTTGATAATCCGTGCAATCCAAATGAACACCCTCATCAAAGTAATTCTCTTAGATCAAAGATCTAAGAAGTGAAACGAGGGTAGAAAAAAGCACCATCGATTCACTTGACCCCTTCCTTGATCGAGATGGAATCATAAGAGTAAGACGCAGATTAGAGAACTCTACTATTCCCCATTCTCAAAAACATCCCATGCTTTTGCCACGCTTAAATCATGCCACAGACTTAATTATTCAGTAAAAATACTTGCGTGACAAATACGATGCAATTCAAACAACACTCTATGCTTTGCGACGACTATTTCGGCCCCTCGTTGGTCGCAATCAACTACGAAAAATCATTCTCAAATGCATCAGATGCTTACGTGCTAATCCTATTACAGCTGAATACAAAAGGGGCTTCCCGTTTTGTAATATTGGGGTGAATCATTTTCGTTCACTTTTTGTCAAAGAAAGAAAGTATCTCAATAGGTCTCGATTTAAGGTTTACATCGCATTATTTAGTTGTCTAGCTGTTAAGGCAGTATATCTTGAGGTAATAACTGATATGTCTACCGAGGATTTCTTGTCTGTCTTTTGTCGACTCGTAGCTAGGCGTGGTAAACCCAATTTTATTTATTCCACAATGGTTCCAATTTTGCAGGCGCATATAACGAATTAAAAGAAATTCAGAATTTAATACAAACCGAAGCTCATAACGAAAGAGTCAGTCAGTTTCTTAGCGATCAAACAATTAAATGGAAATTCATTCCCCCTTTGTCGCCTCATTTTGGAGGAATATGGAAATCATCAATTAAAATATTCTAACATCATTTCAAAAGTGTCAAAAACTCACGTCCTCTTGCACCCATTTTACCTGATCCCCCCGATATTCTTGCTCTAGCGCCTGGTCACTTTCTAATAGGTGCATCTCTGACGAGTTCACCAGAGCTGGACCTTAGTTCAAGGTCGCTTACTACATCGGCGATATGGCTGCAAATTCAGAAAAAACGTCAAGCTTTTTGCAAGCGGTGATATAAAGGATATCTGAACGAGTTAAGTATTTGACACAAATGGAGCCACGGTGAACATCCGATAAAGGAGGGTTCAATCGTGCTCCTAAAAAAAGGACAACATTCCACCAATGGAATGCTTACTGGGTCGCGTCACTGCAACATTCCCTGGCACAGATGGAATTATTAGAACAGTCAATGTGAAAATCGCTAAAATGAACTTTTAAAAAATGTCAGAAAATGGGCACATATGCCGATCAATACTGAAAATTAGAATTCGAGGCCTCATGGCTAAAACTGATTGGTTTTGTTGAAATAAAATTTGTTATCTGTCATGTAAAATTTCATTCTGATTTTGCGATTCAGTGATACAAAATACTTATGTTTTTATACAAGATAAATTTTAGTCGCTCATAAATTCTACACGCGAGGAAGGATGGAATTTCATAAATTTGAACTGTGCGTTTGTTTCGTAAATTGCTGCTATCCTTCGAATTTATTGTATGGGTCATAACAAAAATATACCCCCCCTATTGTCCTTCTACGAGAAGGAAGAATGGGAATCAAGTAGAAGGCTTCATGCAAAAGTCTAATGTTTGCTGCTAATAGATTCTTTTTCACTAGGGGACCCTTAGATATTCTTTTTTTGTTTAAATTAATACTCTCCTCAATGAAAGGTACATACGAGAGGTTTTCTTAAAAAAATAAAGAAGTCGCAATTTCAACCCATTTTCGAGAAAAATGCGTTTAAAAGATTGCATACAGACAGTCATCAAGCCGATGTAAAAAGATTTTGAAGCGTGGGAAGCTCCCTGTTAGAGTGCTTGGCTGATTGCCGCTAGGTTGCGCCTTAGATTCTCGCTACCCGTGCTAATTATGATTATTTATGTCTTATTTTAAGTAGAAACTTTGTTTATCGTATTTTTATTATCACTCGTTTTGACGATTATGCTTTTTATCAAAATTCTTCATACTTCAATAGTTTCTAGTATTTATATTTTTAAATTAAAGTAGGAAAAAAGTGTTTTAAATGATAATTTCAATATTAAATATGAAATATCAGTAGATGCATTGACTCATTTCACAAACGTTTAGTAACAAGAATCATACGCGCCATGAAAGTCTATTTTCACGTATTAAAGATAATTGTCTATTATTTATGTGTATTTTTTATCTAGTTTGCGTAAAACAATTTATCTTTGTATTATATGTTGAAAATTTTTTACAGCACTTTTCTCCTTCTCTGATTTAAAAACGTAAATACTAGAAGCTGTTAAAGAATAAAGAATTTTAATAAAATGCACAATTGTACAAGCGCGTGATAATAAAAATACGACAAAGTTTTTACTGACAATAAGGAAAAAATAAGCATTAATTAGCATAATTATATTAAATGTTAATCAAAAATAGAATAAACAAGCATTTTTATTTTTAAAAAGTAATTAAAAAAAATACAGCTTAATAATACTTCCGTTCGCAATTTTTAAAATTCATTCTTCTCGAAAATGAGTCAAAATTTCGTATTCTTAATTTTTCTCAGAGAACTTTTGGTATGTACCTTTTATTGAGGATAGTATTAATTTAAAAAAAAAGCAGACCTAAAGGTCCCCTTCTTATATAAATGAAATTCCTTTTAACGTTAGAAAATTATATTTCTGTCGAGAAGCATACTTCTAATACAAGGAGAACTTTCTTGAGTGTATATACAAACTGAAAATTGAATGATTTCTAGTAATTATATCTGACGTGTGAAGCCAACCTATTCAAATAAAAATGTATCTTTTAAATAGAAAATTTGTATATAATAAACACGAAATACAAACACACCTTTTGATTATGTATGTAAATAATAAAAAACTGAAAATGAAAATTCTCTCTACCTTCATAATCGATTACTTCTTTAGTGGCTTTTGGATTTTGAAAGTAAAACTTCATCATATGCGTCTGTTTGATAATAATCTCACCCAGCTGATTGGGTCGTAGGATTTCTTTAGTATTAATATTTATTATTTTCAATTGTACATCAAAGAATAGCATTCCGCAAGACTCATAATTATTGCGACAGATTTCGTGAGATAGTACTTTGATCCTGAAGCTTGAGGTCCAAGTGCTTTCCAGCTGAGAGTGGGGACATAGAAATATTCGGGAATACTTTAAGATGCATTTGAGCAAAATGAACTCTATTGAGAAAAAAATATTTCCTTTGATACTAGAATTTACTGTGCGTGTTTGTGTTCTCATAAAGGCTATTTTGTCCCATGAAAAAGTAGCTATTGGTCAATACTGCGCCAAGGCTGGTGGTTTCGTCCCAATATGGGTCCAGAATTGGCCCATTATCATGTCGTTGGTCCGTCTTTTCAGTAAATAAATTATTATAGTTTAATTTTTATAAAAATTACTTTACCAGATTACCAATCGTGGAACCATGGATTAAGATTCGCTCCGATGTAGAAAGTTGCACAATAAGGAACCCATGCTGCAAGGCTATTGTGGGTGCACAGAGCGATGATGTCACCTGGGCCTATTTCTTCTTTTTGAAGCCATATTGCACAGCGAACGCTTTCATCGGCTAATTCTCTATATGTTCTGGTTTCTCCCGTTTCAACATCAATCTACAAAATTCAAGTATTAGTATTTCCGCTCAGTTAGAATTTTTAATTGATTTTAATTTAATTCACATTCTAGAATTGATTTAGGAAATTTTTGATATACACTGTTAGAAAAATCTGTATGAGGTTTAATATACATGTGTGTGAAGCAAATATGCACTACCGCTACTGAAATTCAACATACATTGGTGTAGTGAATTTAATATACATGTGTATTAAATTTAATATACAGGTCAGTATAGCAATGTGCGTGAAAACTCAACCTGTTTTCATTTCTTTAAACCTTGTCAAATATTCCCAATGAAATTAATATTATACAATTCGTAGACTCAGTTGTTATTTATAAAGAAAGTGCAATGTACGGGTAAATTTTTTCCTAATTTTGCTCTAAGTGGTCAAAATTTAAGGGGAATACAATTAATTGTGGGTTAAGTCTGTTATTTATTTGCTTAATTAAACTTTTCGACTTGTAATCGAATTTTATTTTTGGTTAACAGAAAGAATGTATCATGTTTTATTATTTAGAAACTAAAATTACAGCTAAACTTATTTTAAATTTGTGAAAAATGAAATTATATGATTTTTCATGTAGGTGATCAACATGAATGTATATGAAATTTAATATACGCGCTCTTAATGGCGATTTTATATACTTCATATATTAATTTTAACACACATGAGTATATTAAATTTAATATTATTTTTAACAGTGTAGGACTCATAGCAACAATGAGATAGCCAATTAAAAAATGCAAACAATAAAAATATTCTTTTTCTTTCAATTACGTGATTTATCACGCTGAGAATTTTTTACGTTAAAATTGTGAAATTCCTAATGACAAATTAAATTAGGAGTCAGTTTTAATCAATGATAATATCCATCTACTGTAGGAAGTATAACATAGCGTCATTCGCCCAAATTGGGACATTTAATGAGCCCAAATTGGGTCAGAGGAAAAATTCATTCGCGCCAATAGGTTCATCGGTAAAGCATGAAATATTCTTGATTATTCAGTAAAAATGGTTAGTTTATATCGATAAGCAGACAAAGTATTGATGAAAAATGTTCAAAATGTGCGGTATTAGGAACTTTTATCGATTCATACGATTTAAAATACTTTTACAAGCAAAATACGCCAAACAAATCCTTACATTCGCCCAAATTGGGACTTTTACCTTATACTTACTTGTCCTAAAAAGTCTGGATTTTTCTTCAAATTGTCCAACAATAGTTCATTTAGGCGCCCCTCTTTTTATGGAGGAGGCAGATTTTGAGCTTTTATGATATTATTTTCAATGACGAAAATAGATTTTGTAGATATATAGTTATGGATGCGCTCTGCAGTTAATCACTTAAAAAATTGTATTTGGCTGAACAGACAAAAAGAAAGTGTAATTTTTAAATTGATTTCAGAATAATCTTCATCTGCAACAAAAATTACTTGCACGTGATAAGGCTTCCCTTTTTATTTCGAGGCGAAAAGATTCAAAATTACCCACTTGAAAATTACTCACGAGCAATTTCATGTCACATCATCTGAAGAATTTCAGCTATTGTTAATAATTTTGGTGAAAAATGTAGTATTTATTCTCTCAGGCATAAAAAGAAAAACCTTAAAATAATTTTTGAAAAAATCAAAAAAATTAGGAGATATTCAGAATGGAAAATTTTGGTACTTTCCTTCGTTAAATTTTATAACTGTGTTGATTTTAATGATATTATGGTATATATTTTTTTAATTGTTCTTGGTAGGACGCAATCTAAATTCGACATATGTTTTCGGAAGTACATTTTCTTTTGAACATCCCAGATATTGTAAATAATCAATATTGTTAAAATACTACAAATTTTCACCATTTTGCTACAATTGGAAAGATGGCAAATACAAATTTTAATTTTAAAACATGTATGTATTTTTATTGAACCGAAAATTTCTAAATCACCAAGAAGAAACAAATTTTTGTAAGTTTGATATTATAGACAATTGCATGTTTTGTTTTTGTTATTTAAAATTATTTTCAATTTAGTCTACCCTGCTTATATATCATATTTACAAATCAGGTTCTTAAGTTCACGCCTAATCACGTGACAAGAAATACATATATGGAAGATTTTACACAATATTTGCCACAAAAATTCTGTTTTCACCTCAAATATATTTTTTTTTATTGTTTAACACCCAAAAATATTCGATACATATTTTTTATTTGAATATAACCTGCAAGGGTTTTGAGATTTTTTTTTTTTTAATTTTATTTTCATAAAAAACTACCTTTTTTTAATTGCTTATACTGCAATATTGAACAAAGATATAAAAATTTGTACAGAAAATAAAATGTGGGACTTTTCCTCAACTTTCAAATAAAGTATACTAAAATCTATTTTCAAATAGCAATAAATTGTGAATATATAAAATTAACAACATAATAATTTACGATTTTAACAAGTGGATGGTTGTGTTTTACCTATCGCATAGGCAGTTGAGTCACAGCCCGAGCGAATCGCACTGCGGTACGCTTCGCGCGCGCGCTAGCCACTATTCAAAAATTCATTGCTTCGAAAGTATTTAAATACCCACTCCCAAATTTTTACCAGATTAAGAAAAACGCTTAGTCCACTCTTTAAAATAAATAAAAAAACAGGTCCAAATTGAAAAAATCTATTTGGTTATAAATATTTAATTTGTATTATCAAATAAATAATTAAAGTGAGTTTTATTATACTTTATTCAAAAGTTGAGGAAAAGGACCCCATTTTACCTTCTGTATGAATATCCATATTTTTATTGAATATTGCAGTATAAACAAATGAAAAAAGTTACTTTTTTATAGACGTAATTTTTTTTAATTTTCTCCAATTCTTTGCATGTCATATTGAAATAAAAAAATACGCATCAAATATTTTTAATTGTTAAAGAAAAAAAGATATTTTTCTGGAAAAAAATTTTTTGTAACACATATGGTGTGGAATGTCTTATATATATCCGTACAATATAGAGTTCCTTTCGGTGTCGATGGTAAATGGATCTTCTTGCTTACGAAATTCTTTTCGTTAAATATATTTATATTTTATTTGAAAATTCAACTATTTGGTTGAATTTTTAATTACAATAAAACAAAATTTTAACCATTTTTCCAAAAATGCCTCTTTGATTGATTGTATTTACCCAAAAAGGTCGCGTGTTTAAAATATTACTTCAAACAATTCATAGCTGTGGGAGAAAAGTTGTTCAACAAATAACAATGTTTTGCTCAAGAAAGAAATAAAAGTTTATCTGAATCTTCGAACCTTCATCTCAAAAGATCTATCTTAAAAAAATTGAAAATTAACATTTTCAGTTCAAAATTAATTTTAAATAAAAGAAAAAGGCTTTTTGACTAAAAAGCTAAATTTTCAACTATGTAGTTTAACTTTCACTCAAGTGGTTTAATTACCAATTCAAACAGATTACTTTTAAAAAAATAGTCATACTTTTAACCAATAAGATGAATTTTCAACTAAAAATAAAAAACTTCAATAAAAGAAAAAAAAAAATTTGCTATCAATAAAGACAAATTTTCAATGAAATAAATGTGTTTTCAAAAAAAAGGATGAATTTTATACCAGGAAAGAATTAAATTTTAAATAGTTGTGCAACTAATAATCAAGTTAATTTCCATCCAAATTAGATGTTTATTTTTAATCTAGAGCAGTCAAAATCATTCGAATAATAATAATTTTCAACAAAATAGTTAAATCATCAATTATAACAAATTAATTATCAACGAAGAGGATTAATTTTCTGCCCAAAGAGACGAATTTTCAACAAAGTAATAACATTTTCAACCAAGAGAGATTAATTCTAAGTCAAAAATTTAATTCTTGATATTTCAACAAATTTTATTTTAAATGAAAAAAATACCAATTTCAACAAGGTATGGGAATTCTCAATCAAACAGATTATTTTGAAATCAGACATTTATATGTTTAACCAAAAAGTATCACACTTTTACTGAAAGAGACGATTTTTCTAAAAACTAGTTCTTACCAAAAAATGTAATTTCTTGAAACGTTTCAAAATTCTTTCAAACCTTTTTTTCGAAATCGTGAAAAAAGCACATTCTGTTTAAAATTATTACAAATCTTTTCAAGTTTTAAATCATGTTGAAATTTTTTCAAGGCTTCTAAATATCTCTTAAACTTAGTCGAATTTTTTCTAAAATTTTATCATTTTTCCAAACTGCACATTTTTGCCTAAAAATCGTGTACGTTCTTTTTTGACAGTTTAGAAAATCATGTTTAAAATGATAAAATCTTTTACAATTTTTTCTTGAAATGCTTTTTTCAACATGAACAATCTTTTGAAATTTTCCTGGGAATCTTCACTTTTTTTCTCTTGAAACCATTTGAAATTCTTCAAAACTTCTTTTTCGTAGTCTTCAAAAATCTACATTATGTCTCAAATTTTTCAGAATTTTCTAAAAATTTTAATTATTTTCTATATCTTTTGACATGTTAAAAACTTAAAATTAAACTATTGGAACAAAAAATGAATGATTCTTAATTTTCTCATAATTTTCTTTACACGTGGCCGTAAAACTTCAAGATATAGGAAGTAAAAAATAAAAAACAAGTAAACAGGTGCTGTACTAACAAAAAATTGAATGCAGGCAATTCTTTAACTTTTTTTGTTCAATATTCAAAAAAAATTATTTATTATAATATTAAATCATATAATTTCTTCTAAATTAGATTCAAAGTTTATTAAAATTCTTTTCGTGGTTTCAGAAATATCGATAAATTTAAAAATGTGCTGCCGAAATTCAGCATAGCGTAACTCCCGAAAATTTTAAAATGTTAAAAAATCCTGTGGATGCTAATTGTCTCTTACAGAACACTATAATTTCCCAAAGTCTCATTCAAATTATACGACCACTTTCGCAGACCCTGAAGTATCTGACGTAGCTAACCCATAATCTTCAGGGCTCTTTTTACACCTACCGACAATCGGTCGTCGTCCAACCATCACACTTGGTCAATCGCTTTTCAAGTTTTTTGAATCCTTCAGAAAAGTGCGTTTTCGGAAGTTCCTCAAAATAAGCACTTACAGAGGCCATTAATGACGTCTTCGTTGTCTGGAAATCTCTGTCCACCGAGCCA
>NC_046663.1:1365667-1377183 GCF_010883055.1 Belonocnema kinseyi | reverse complement strand
TGAACAAACTCAAAATTGAAATAATTTCTTTCTAATTACATCTGAATTTTTAGCCTTTACAACGAAAGCCATTGGATGTTCATCGTCCACTGAGTGAGGTACAGGAACAACAGCAACATCCAATACTTCGGGATGTTTGGCAAGTAGACTTTCTATTTCTATTGGAGAAACATGATGCCCTCTGTATTTTATCACCTCCTTTAATCGGTCCACGATGTAGATGTTGCCCTCCAAGTCATAATAGCCCAAATCTCCAGTGTGAAGCCAACCTTTGCAAATAAAAATGTATCATTTAAATCTAAATTTTGTATATAATAAACGCGAAATACAAAGACACCTTTTGATTATGCATGTAAATAATAAAAAACTGGAATTGAAAGTTCTGTCTTACCTTCATCATCAATTACTTCTTTAGTGGCCTTTGGATTTTTGAAATAAAACTTCATTATATGCGTCTGTTTGATAAAAATCTCACCAACCTGATTGGCTCCTAGGATTTCTTTAGTATTAATATTTATTATTTTCAATTGTATATCAAAGGATAAGATTCCGCAAGACTCATATTTATTGTGACCTCTTCGTTGGATAGATATAACTCCACCTGATTCTGTGAGACCTATATAATATATTATGCGAATTTTAAAATAATACAATAGCACCCTCAATTCCAAGGTGGCAAATTTTGGTCCAAAAGTGGGTCAAATCTTTTCGACAATGGAAAAACAAATTTGAATTTCTCCGTAGGAATGTGTGAATCTAATTTTCATTTTTAATGTGTAGTTATTTAGTTGTCAGCTGCTTTTTTCCGTTCTGTACAATGCTTTAATCCACTCTTGTGTCAAATGTTGATAACTTGAGAATAGGTGTGAGAATATAGACGAAAGATAAAAAATACAATTTTAAAAATTCGTGTTTATTAAGACTTGACAACAGCTATTTGTGATGCAAGTGTGCAAGACAGGCGATTTTCGACGGTTGTGTCCAATTTTTATCTAAAAGTGGGTCAGACAAATATTTGTCTCGCACAGCCTGGTAGGTTAAAGCACGTTGCACATCATTGAAAACCATGGGAGTCCTTACTCAGTAGGTTGCTTGTTTAAAGATTAAGTTGCTTAATGCTCTGTAGACTCTGAGATACACATTCTTATCGTGACTCTCGCGCTGCGTACTCGATTTTAAAGAGATATTTGTAAATGTATATTTTCTGAACAACCTTAAACTAAATGAAAAACTGCAATATTTTTTTTAGAAATTTGTCTCTATCCCATGTCGTTAAATATGATTTTGTTTCTCATATAATTTTCTATGGATGAAACAAAGTATCCTACAAGTCTTTTTCACATTTTTACGTATCTCGCTTCTTTTGGCGTAATACTGGAATTTTCTATTTTCTGCATATTACTTTCGATAAATAAAAACAAGAATAACGATTCCAATTTGAAAATAGCCAGGAGACATTTATCAGGATTTTTCAAACAGATTAAAACCAAAACTACGAGTGATATCAAATAGTGATTCATATATGATTTAATTATGAATTGCCACAAATAAAAAAATTCAATATAAAAAAATGGTCGCAAATATTTTGAAAATCCTTTAACTTTTTGATTTCTTATCCTAAATGTCTGGTTAATGATCTCGTCCTTTCTTTTAGGACCTAAAAAAGTGTGCCAAAGATCAATTTAATATGTTCACTTTTTCGAGAGTTATCGTGTTTACGGACGAACGGCTGGACGGACACACATATAGAAGCCAGCGTAAAAACTTGATTTTCGGATTCACGGGGTCTCAAAACGTGGATATTCGTTGAAATACTGTATTGTCAAGTTTCGGACAATTCTAATACAATGATGAGAATGTAAAAAGATGCCATTATGTAAAATTACCGTATCCTTGAAGAATTTCACCATCAGCGCCAGCATTCTTAAATACACTATTAATTCTTTTTGTGATTTCCGCTCGCACTTTTGAGCCGCCCGTCATAAAGTATTTTATTGAAGATAAATCAAATTTTGTCATTATTTGATAAGAATTAAATAGTTCATTTATAAATCCTGTCCCAGCAAATACGAACTGCACCTAAATAACATTAAACAATCTGATAAGAAAAACTGTCTTTCTTAAAAAAAAGTGATTTAATAAAATCATTAAACAATTGTGTGCTTCACTTCTTCAAAGAGGAAGTATTTATGCGACAACTTGAAAAAGTTTGAGCAGTCGTTAAAAAAAAATAACAATTTTTTTTATTGTTAATAAACATAAATGTCTACAAAACAAGGCTTCCTCTTTCCCGAAGTAAAAACAGCATATTAAAAGAAAGAAAAGTAAAGAAATATAGAAAATCTTGATTAATTTGCGCGTAAGAAATGAGAAATTAGAGAAACCTTGAACTTTTCGACATTTCTGCAAAGCCCTTCCGGTGTTAGATTGTTCACGATAATAGCTTGAAATGCGTACAATATGCTCCATAATGTACATAAAGATCCGGATATCCAGTACAGTGATGAATTACACATCAAAACCATATTCTCCGATTTTTCAAATAAGTTACTAAATCGATACGTATTGTAATATAATCCTCGATACGAGTGTTGAACACCTTTGGGAAAACCAGTGCTTCCTGATGAAAATAACATTAAGGCATCATCTTCTGGATTTACTGGGTGACACTGAAAATTGTCCACTTCGTCTGCACTCTGTTTTTTAATAATATCGTCGAAAGATTCCAATCCAGGAACATTACCAAAAACTATGATTTTCGATTCAACATTCTCCTCTCTGAGTATTTCTCTGAGCATTTTACCAGCATCCTCGTTGGCGAAAATCACCTTTGGTTTCGTAAGATTCACAAAGTATCTTGCCGTATCTAGAACCAAGACGATTTCGACCTCGAAAATAATGTCCGTTAGGTAATAATAATTTCGTAAATAATTTATTGGTGTGAAAAGGCACAGATAATTGTGGGATAATACTTTGAGCTTTTAGGTCCAAGTGCTTTGCTGCTGAGACTAAACCCTAGCGGACTAAGTGAACGGAAAGGAGACTCTATAGAGTATCCTCATAGTATTTACATAGTATCATGTCGTTGGTTAGTGTTTTCAGTAAATAAATTATTATAGTTTAATTTTTATAAAAATTACTTTACCAGGTGACCAATCGTGGAACCATGGATTAAGATTCGCTCCGATGTAGAAAGTTGCACAATAAGGAGCCCATACTGCAAGGCTATTGTGGGTGCACAGAGCGATGATGTCACCTGGGCCTATTCCTTCTTTTTGAAGCCATATTGCACAGCGAACACTTTCATCGGCTAATTCTCTGTATGTTCTGATTTCTCCCGTTTCAGCATCAATCTACAAAATTCAAGTATTAGTATTTCCGCTCAGTTAGATTTTTTTTTAATGTATATACTTACTTGTCCAACAAAGTCTGGATTTTTCTTCAAATTGTCCAACAATAGTTCATTTAGGCGCCCCTCTTCTTTCGGAGGAGGCAGATTTTGAGCTTTTATGATATTATTTTCAATGACGAAAAGTGGTGCTTCCTGGAGAAGAATTGTGTGTCTTGTATTTTGTATAATTTGTCATACTTTCTTCACTAATTATATGTCACACTTTCTCTGCTCAAATATGCTTTGCATTTTTGAATATTAATATATAATATATAAATTATAATATAAATTCGTTTGATTCAACCAAAGTTTCATACATATCCAAAAGAACAGTTTTTTCGTCTATGATTTTTTTTTTAGTCAACACACAAGTTTGAAATAAAAATTAATTGCGAGCCATTTGTGTTTTGTAATTACATAGTTATTATCACGCTCTGCAGTTAATCACCTAAAATATGCATATAGCCGCAAAGATAAAACGAAGCGTTATTTTTACCTGAAACGGAAATTACTTCCGCGTAATAAGGCTTACTCACCACAGGAGGCTGTAGTTTTCACGTCAACTTTATAAATCACGTTTTTTTTCGAGGCGAAAAAATTCAAAATTACCTACTTAAAGATTACTCACGATAAATTCCATGTTACGTCATCTAAACAATTTGAGCTATTGTTAATAATTCTGATGAAAATTATAGTATCCGTTCTTTTAAGCATTGGAAGAAAAACCCTAAAAGAATTTTTGAAAAAATAAAAAAACTTAGGAGATCTTTAAAATGGAAAATTTTTATCCTTTTTTATAAAATATTCATAACTTTGGCGATTTTGGTGCTATTTAGGTATATTTTTAATTGTTAGTAAGAGCACACAGCTTTGAAAAAATATTTTTTGAACAAACAAATTTCAAAAACTTCCTGGATTTTCTAGAAAATAATTTTAAAAACTGAATTTCTAGAAAACCCCACTTTATATTTTATGTGTTTGTGTCGGTTGGTGCGGGTATGTGGCTTACAATGACAGAGAAAATATTATAATGGTATGCACGAACTTCAGTGTCCAAATTCTCAGGTGCTGGTAACAACATTTTTATAATTTGTATAATATATTTTCAAAAATAACCTGAATATCATTAAAAAGACCAAAGTTATGAAGGTTTTAGAAAAAAGCACAAAATGTACAATTTTAAATAACTCCTAATATTTTTGATTCTTTCAGAAATTATTTCAGAGTTTTTCTGTTAATACCTTATGATTTGATATGGAATTGCTCGTACACAATAAATCATTTTTGTTTTTCCTGTGAAACACTAATAATTATAATAAATATATCTTATTATAGTTAGAAAATGGTACATTACCTTCTTACCCATTTCACTGCAGTTTAATAAAACTGAATTAACATTAATTGCTTCGACAAGTTTGAGCAAGAGTTCTTTCTGCACTGAATATTCTCACCACTTCATATCTTTCACGCGGTGAGGATCCTCTTGCGATGCGATAATTATCCCCACTATTTGAGACGAAAACCATAGTTATGCAAAAAACGAAATGTCTGTGAAGAGAGTTCATGGAGCTCTTCTATTTAATCTGTTGAAACTCGGAATCTTCTTGAGGGCCAAGGATCAAAAATTACGTTAAAGGGTTCGAGTTAATTTGAAACTTCCTATTGTGCATTGTACAAACAATATTTATGCCAGTCACTTTACTTTCAGCTTATAGTAAACAATGATTCCCTCGATTTTATTGATTAACTGCTCGTTTTTCGCTTTCAACATACATAGAATATGATGGCATGGCTGATCGTCTATCATAATAATATGCAATTGACTTTGCTGAAGAGTGACTCTTCAATCTGCGTTATTGCACTCGTATTAATTCTTCAACAGTAACCTACTCTTATTATAATTATATAATAATTTTGCCAAATTACTGTATTTGTATGCGTGTCCTGTGCATGCGAATAGCGTGTCGTTAAAATAGTCTTAAGACCGTATTATTGCAGGAAATTATATCATATGCGCCAGAGCATTAAATCGTTACTATCGTTATACAATGAATAGCATAAAAATTTTTGGAAACTAATGGAATATTTTGCTTCCAGTTATATAACTTCATCGAGTTAAGTTATTGTCAAGTTTTTTAACTTTACTATTGTGTCCCTTGCTTGTACATAATAAATGACATATGCTTTCCTAATTTAATTATATATACGTTCCAATCATTCTCAGGTAAGAAAATATATACATACTTTGAAAGTCGAGTCATTCACTTTGCGATAAGCTCGGAACCACGTGCGATGATAATATTTTCCGAGATTTCCGAACTCTTATCTTTAGTATCTATTTGTTTGGCTTTTCGAGCCGCTTAAGCAATCTTCAGATTGCAGAACCTTCTGTGGCCTACTAGCACCAATTAATTACAGAAAAACTAGAGATTTAATTCGATTCAGTACACTTAACCCGTTTTTTTATTTTCATATTAGGTTTTTCGTGAGGTTATTTGCATATAATATAGCTCTCTTTGTTTGAAAAAATAGTTATGTGAAGCAATCTCTGTTTTAAAATACAAGTCAGAAAAGTAATTATAAAAAAAACCTTTTTGGTGGAAGCAGATAAAAAAAATGTTTGTCAGTAGTATTTTTTTAAAGTTCTGGCATCATCATTTGTTTCTGTATAAAAGTTCTAAGTACATTAAAATTAATTAAAACTTTCCCTTTATCACAGTGTGAATGATACCACTTAACAAAGTATTTTCTGCCTCGGACATGGGGTACGAAACGTCACCTGCTGTCAATTATTTTTACAGTTTTCCAACAAAAATAAACGATGAGTTTCGTACCCTAACCACGATTGAGATAAAACACCACCTTAAAACTACCTGCAATCGACATGAAATCAAATGTAACAAGCATAACACTTTATGACGTGATCTGAAATCAACGGTATCTGAGTGGATATTTTGATAAAGATTTGATTTCTTGTAATAAGCGAAAATCGAGTGAAATCAGCAGGAATCTCGTAACCTTTTCCAAAATCGTGTGTGAGTCTGTAGGAATTTAGTATTTTTTGACTTAGAATTCATATACTTTATTATTATTATTATTACACCATTAAGCCATTTTCCTTTCGGGGTAGGCGTGACTCACTCGGTAGGGGAAAGGAGTAGTGTGTGGAAGGGATAGAGATTTTTCAGATTGATCCAGAATTCTCGCCTTATTTATGTAAATAACACGTTCGTTCCACAACACTGCTCCGACCCAGGTTGCTTATCAATCTGTCTAGCAATCACCCGAAGTGAAGAACCTCACGAAGTCATTATGTAAGGTTCCCCACTTGGGTCCTTTAGTAGCCAAGGTCTTTTGTTTCAGGCGCCATTCACTCTACTGACACTCTTTTTATTAACTGTTTGCGGCCATACTTTCCTGTTCTGGCATATTTCTCTAGCTTCTTTTGTGTCCATGCATTTTTTCATGCAGGCTCTCGTGTTTCTGTGACTTCTTATGTCTCTTCTAACTAGGGTCTCATTCCCACATTCTAACCATTCTTTCCGCGGTCTACCTCTGGACACTCTGCCATTTACTTTACCTTGATACACTTGTTTCTTTAGTCGTTCATTTGGCATTCTCTCAACATGCCCAAACCATCTTAACCGATTTCTTTCCCATGTGTCTACTAGCGTCTCTTCTGCACCAAATTCTTTTGAAATTATCTCGTTACTTACTTTGTCCATCAGGGATTTCCCGCTTATTATGCGCAAGAATTAATTTTTTTATAAAGACGTTTCTTGCTTCCTTCAAAGCCGTTTTGTATTTTATTCTCTTCTTCTGCTCTAATTTTATCCTTCCTTTCCTGAATTATTTGTTTGAGTATACTCTTTTTGTGTCCGTAATCATTTATACGTCTATTTTTTTCCTCCTCGCTAAGACCTGCGATGTTCCAAATTATCCTGTACGCTCCTTTCTTTGCTTTTGGGCCGTATAAACTTCATCATTCCACCACGCATCAGAAGACATTCGTCCTAAAGCTGTGGTACCACCCGCTTCGATCGCATATCTAACAATGATATCCCGGAACTTAATTCAAGCGTCCTCTATATCTTTGTGGCTTATAAGCGCCTCCCAAGTTGCCTTATTAATGCTTTCAATTACCTCATTTGGTTTGCTTTGTTTTCTTTTTTCTCCATCCCCGACCTAAGTTAATTTTGGAGATCAGAAGGTAATGATCAGTGTTGCATTCAGAACCCCTCATGACCCTTGTATCTTTAACTAACTCTCTTAGTCTTTCATCCGCAACAACAAAGTCAATTATACTGTGGCTATTTCTTTTAGACGAGGCGTACATGTGGATTATTTTATGCCTAAACCAAGTACGTATATTTGTAATAAATGCCGCTTCGCTCTTTTATTCAAAATCAAACCGTCGCCTGAAAAATGATATTTAGATTTGCCATGTGCATTCCTTTCGTCAATTAAAGTTTCAGTTCTTTCCAAGGCTATTTTATAATTTGTATTATTCATTATTTATATTATATGCCCAACCACCACCTTTATGATATTGCTTTTTTTGTGAGTCAAAATCATGTCAAAGTTTAGTGGCAGTTCATCATATGGTGAAGATTGTAATAATAACGTCCATCCCATCTGTAATACTTCTACTTTACCACTCTCCCCTCTCGTTGATTCAACCTAAGGGTAGTTCGCCTACGACGCCTACACAAGGCCCTCGGGGCCTCAGTAGTCCTTGCGCCCTGTCTACGGACAGGTTATTCTGTATCTTTCGGTCAATAAACAAAAAGTACTCTTATATCAAGTATAAAAGAAGTGTAATTCACTAGACCGTCACACATCAAATTTCGTCGTATTATATGAGAGTTCAGGTGATCCCATCAGCTAATACCCGGCCATTCTCTTGTTTTTGTTTTGCTTCTTTTAGGCCTTCAGCTCTGCATTTATAATACAAAGAGAGTTACCTCCCCTCCCCTCGGGTTCAAAATCTCAGCATTATTTGTGGGTTTTAGGTTTAAATTTTGGCTTTTTCCCTATTCTCAGGGTACACGACCAGCGTCTGTTAGAGTTATTACGAAACTGATATGAAGGACACAGCGAACTACATGTGTTGAAAGTTAGTTTGCAAACACGTCATATTTCCTAAGGCTTAATAATGCCGCAAAGGAGAATTTAAGAAAATCTTCTTCTTGAAGTCCTTTCAAATCCGTATTTTGAAAATTTTTGAGACCACTTTTTTCAAAATTTACCAATTTTCTATAAGGATATTCATAGTATTCAAATAGACGATCAATTTATCCCGATGACATTTTTTATAAAACCAAAATTTAGCAGAGTTATAGTATTCAAAAATTCTAAAAAACACACGAAAATCTACATTTTAAGCCAAATAACGCACGATATGAAAAAAGTCAAGAAAAAAATTTATTCTTTTCGAATGACCTACAATATTATTATAACAACTTTTTAATTTTCTTAAAAGATCGAAAATTCAAATTTTAACAGCATACAAAAATAAAGGAAAATCAAAAATTATATTTTGCAGTTAAACTGTGCGTAACAAGTGAAAAGGTGGCTAGACAAAAATTGTGCATTTTAAGAAGATCTACAAATTTGTTATGAATAACTTTTTGATCGCATGCGTATTCTGGGTTTTAATCGTGAAAAACTATATTAACAATAAAAAATCAGCCCGCTGCGTGGGAACATTCTCATCACAACTTGTGTTTTCAAATTTATTTTTCGTATCGTGGGTGGGTATTCCAAAAATTTACTTTTTTAAAATGTTTTTAATGCTATTTTTCGCGATTCAAACAAAAAAACAGAAATGACAAAACATTGTTCATGACAAATCAATTAATTTTCACCTTTTTATCAAGAGAAGATATCAGATTTGTGTAAGGTTTGACAAATATGACCAAAAAATGGCCATTTCTTTTATTTGACATTCCTGGTGCTCGTTAATAACAGAAAAATGGTTGAAATCGCTTTAGTTGCATAGAGTAACATTAGTTAAAGATATTCCAATGTTAAATAATTCACAAAAAAGTTATAAACAAATTATATGTTGAAAACATTTTTTCTACGATTTCCCATAAATATACATTTTTTTAAGTTATATTGCAAGAGATTTGCATGAAAACAATAGTATATAATAAAATTCTTTTATGAATATAATTGTTTATATTATAAACAAAGTTAATGTACAAATGCAGTAAGCAGGCATTTTTCGACAAAAATATTCGTTGTTTTTGATGCAAATTTTTTTAAATTAGGAAATTTGTAATGAAGTTTAGCAAAATTCATAATTGGTTGATTAGTTTTATGATTTTTCAAACGAATTTAATAAACAAATCCATTATTAGAGCATTTTTCGTCAGAAAAAAATCGGTTTTCTCAATGCCAGTCTTTTCAGTTGGAAACTTTATGACAATTTTAGCAATATTCATAACGAGTTGATAAATTTTATGATTTCTTCAAACAAATTTAATCAACAAATGCATTATTGAAGTATTTGTCTACAGAAAAACTCGTGTTTTTCTAAGCCCACTGTTTTAATTAGGAACTTCATGAAAACTTCACCAAAATTCATATTTTTCATCAACTTTGTGATTTTTTCAAGCAAATTTAAAAAACAAATGCATTATTGTCGCATCTGTCGACGAAAAAATTGTGTTTTATGTCGATGTCAGACTTTTAATTTGAATCATCGTTCTAAACTCGGCAACATTCATGGTCAGTTGATAAATTTTATAATTTTTAAAAACAAATTTAACAAACAAATGCATTATTCGGGAATCTGTTGACGAAGAAATTCGTTTTTTCGATATCCTAATTAAAAAAGTTACCTAGAAAAAAAATTTGTCTGTGGACAAATACCTGATTAATGCATTTGTTAATTAAATTGTGTTGAAGAAATCATAAAATTTATCAACTTATTATGAATGTTGCTGAAATTCTAATACAGTTTCCAACTGAAACGACTGGCATTGAAAAACCCGAATTTTTTTGCCGACAAATGCCAGAATAATTTATTTGTTTATTAAATTTGTTTTTGTAAAATTATAGATTAATCAATAGATTATGAATTTCGCTCAAATTATCATAAAGTTCCTAATTCATAAAAGTTACATTTAATAAAAACCTCATTTTTCTGTCGAAAAATGCATGATTACTGCATTTGTTCATCACATTTGCTTATAATATAAAGAATTATAATCTTAAGGCCATGTAACGAGTATAAAAGCTGATCAAGTCAGCCCTAAAGATCAACATTTGTTCACCCATATTGAAAAATAGAAGTTTAAATAACGCGGAAATTCTGGTCGGGAAATTTTAATAAATATTAAAGGGTCGTTTGTGACCCTGCAATGATTTAAGGAGAAAAAAAAGTTTATTTATGAAAATAATGATTATCGACGGACGCATTTAGGCTTTTTCACAGCAGAAGTTTGACTTTATCCCACTTTGATAAATGTGCACCTCATAACTAGCCCATTTAAAACTTTGAAAATTGCTTCCAGGGGCTTACAGGACGGTCGGTATTGCTCCAAAACAGTAATTTAAAAAAAAATCACAATCCTAATTATTTAGTATTAAAGACACATTCCTGCATGCCTTCTATTTAGCGTGCCAAATTTTTAACATGATGTCTCATTTCATGTGGATGAAAGTTGGGAAAGAAAAGTACCGATCCAACTTCCACTTGTATTTTTTTCGAAATTTTTTTTCTGAATTTCCACCGAAACAAAGCAGAGACATGGACTTTATTACCTTCTCTTTCATTTCTCAAATTGTCAGAGCGATACCTCATTTCCATTAGACGTAAGTTAGGAAAGAAAAATTGAGGGCCAGGTTTGGTCACGGGACCCTCTCGTCACATGGCCTTAAGAGAAATTTTTCTTAATATCATATAATTTCCATTAAAACTTCTTACAATAGCACTAGAAACCACGTATGATTATGAAAAATCATAGAAAACATTTTTTCAACAAATAATTTGTTTATAAAACATTTTGTCGTTTAATATATACGAGGGTGGATTGATAAGTTTCCGGCCTGACCAAGAAAAACAACGTTTTTAAGAATTTTTTTTTTTTATTTCTCAACATAATCTCCTCCAAGG
>NC_046663.1:1356677-1365567 GCF_010883055.1 Belonocnema kinseyi | reverse complement strand
GCTACAAGCTATCTAAGGATGGTACTATAGAACGCCACCTCAAGGTAGGCCTAGTGGCGCCAACTCTTGGTCAGGCCGGAAACTTATCAATCCACCCTCGTAATATTGGAACGTCTTAAGCTAATATTACTCTATTAAATTAAGGCGATTTCAACACTTTTCCTGTTTTTGACAAGCACCGGGAACACCAAATAATAAAATGACTGTTTTTTCGTCATATTTGTTTATTTATAAAAATTTGAAAACATAATTGAAAAATCAGGCTCGACAACTCTCTTAGATATCTTAACAGCTCTTTTTCAAATTCATTTGTTCGAATCGCTCAATATTCGTGAGCTGTACTATATTTTGAACCAAAAATCTAATTTTTTTCCCACTGTGGGCTGGAAATGTGAAAATGAGATCATATGAACTCCCATCCAACACAACGCTGTTAAAGGTTGGTTGAACTTCTTAACATAAAACACTAACCAGCTATGACTCTCGGTTGAAACTCAACCCCCACCCCCAACCCCAAAACCCTTATTAATCGAAGTTTCGTGGGTCACTGAGGTAGGGATTTAATTTAGAAGTGGTTCCAAGAATTTTCAAAATGGGCTGACTTTTAGTATTTCCGTCTAAAATGGCTGACTAACGAACTTGACATTTAGCTTAGGACACTACAAGAGTGTACCAAAGGCCAATGTAATAGATTCATTTTTTCGAAAAGTGATCGTGCTCACACATACATAAAGACAAACAGACAGACACATTTGTAAAACCCTTTTTTCGGATTCAGGGGGTCTCAAAACGTTGACCCACGCAGCGGGCAGATTTTTTTTCTTACTGTTAATGATATTTTTCATGATAAAAGTCGAAAATACGCGTCCTACCAAAAAGTGGCTGATAACAAATTTGAAGATCTTTTTCGAATGCACAATTTTTGTCTACTCGTCTTTTACCTATTTTGCATATTTTGGCCACAATATGTAATTTTTGGATTCTTCATTATTTTGTATGCTGTCAAAATTTGAATTTTCGATTTTTCAAGATAATTAAAAAAGATGTTAAAATAATCTTGCAGGTAATTCAAAAAGCAACATTTTTCTTTTCTTGATTTTTTTCATATGGTGCGTTCTTAGGCTTAAAATGTTCATTTTCGTGTTTTTTGGAATTTTGTAAATGCTGTAACTCTGGTAATATGATTTCATGTAAAAGGTGATTATGATAAATTGTTCAACTTTACAAATGCCATAAATAACCGTGCAGAAAATTTTAAAAATTAAAAAAGTGGTCTCAAAAATATTCAAAATGTGCCTACTTTTTGAAATTTTACCCAAAATAGCTGGCTAAACGAACTTCAGCTTTAGTTTAGGACACTAAACGAGTGTACCAAAGGTCAATCCAATAGATTAATTTTTTCAAAATTTATCGCGTTCACAGACAGACATACGGACAAACATACGGACATGAAGATACATTAGTAAAAACTTGTTTTAAGGATTCAGGGGGTCTCAAAACGTGGACATTTCACAGAAACTGGGGGGATCAAATTTTACACAAATCTAATACCTTCTCTGATGAGAATGTAAAAATGTGACGTCAGCAATTCTATTGGCTAGAAGGACAATTCTCACCCATTTTTGGTAGGAACCCAGGTAGAAACCGATCTTCACTTTTTGAAATCGACACGGGAATGACCTGCGGCCCGCACAGCGACCAAGAAACAGCCCTATGTTGGTATGGTGGCCTGCGAACGGGTATTCATTGAGTATCCCGCTCAATGCGACCACCCCCCTAAACCATGGGTGTAGAGTGATCGTGCCCATGGCACTTTGGCACCTAGGGGTTGGGAAGGCGTCCGAACGGCCTCTCGGGGACCCTGAAGACTGAGGGGACAAGCGCAGCGAGTGAGTAGAGCAGCTGCGGAACCTGGTAGATCGGCGACCGCAACGCCAATAACCAGTAATGAGGCTGAAAGGCGAGGAAGAGGCTCAGGGGGCTAACAGTTGGGCTGGAAAGTTCGTAGGCTATCATAGAAAATTTTTTTGTTGATAAAATGTGATTTTATTATTCAATACACTTACCTTCGAGGGCGATACAACGATTATAGCAATCATACAATTTTTCGATACCATTTTTATAGTAGGATTTGTCTTTAGCCTCAAAATAGGCCCCAGTTTCAGCGATAACCTCTTCATCGGCGCTAGATTTCTTTCCAGCAAGCATTCTCTTGAGGTCTGAGAATAGGAAAAAATCGCTGGGGCCAGATCTGGAGAAAATGGTGGATGTGGAAGCAACTCAAAGCCCAATTTATGTAATTTTTCCATTGTTTTCATTGATTTGTGACACGGTGCATTGTCTTGGTGAAACAGCACTTTCTTTTTCTTCAAATGGGGCCGTTTTTCTGCGATTTCGTCCTTCAAGCGCTCCAATAACGCTATGTAATAGTCACTGTTGATAGTTTTTCCTTTTTTAAGATAGTCGATGAATATTATGCCATGCGCATCCCAAAATACTGATGCCATAACCTTGCCAGCTGACTGTTGCGTCTTTGCACGCTTTGAAGCCGGTTCACCACGTGCAGTCCACTCAGATGGCCATTGTTTTGATTCTGGTGTAAAATGATGGAGCCATCTTTCATCCATTGTCACATATCGACGCATAAATTCGGATTTTATCTGGTTAACCAGCTTCAAACACTGCTTAGAACCATCAATTCGTTATTGTTTTTGGTCGATTCTGAGCTCACGCGGCATCCACTTTGAATAAAGCTTTTGCATACTCAAATATTCATGAACGATATGTCCAATACGTTCCATTGATATCTTCAGAGCCCCAGCTATCTCGATCAACTAAACTTTGCGCTTATCCAAAATTATTTTGTAGACATTTTTTATGTTTCCGTCGGTAACGACCTCTTTGGGGCGTCCACTGCGTGCATCGTCCTCGGTGCTCATTTCGTCTCGTTTAAACTTAGCAAAAAACTTCTGAACGGTTGACTTTCCTGTTGAAGAGTCCGAATAATGTTTATCAAGCTAACCCTTGGCTTCAACAGTATTTTTTTCGCCAAAAAGCAATGCTTTATTAAAACTTTCCAGCCCAACTGTTACCTGTAGGTTGTTCAAAAGATTGTTGCTAGATCAATGGCCGAAATTCAAGACCTCCTTCTGCAAGGGAGAAGTCTTCGTATTTGTGGCAGCTGAACCGGCGCCTAAAGCTTGACTACACGAGGCTGTGGTCGAGACAAGGCCTTGGAAAGGCGCATCTCTAAGTTAGATGGAGTTTAGTTGTTCCTGGGGATGGTCAGGGCTACGGCGTGGTTCCCAGGTGAGCTGGTAGGCCCGCCTGTGGTCCTCCGTCAGCTGGAGGAATTCAACCCGTCACAATAGGCCTCAAGACGGGTCAAATTTAAAGTTACCATCCAGGGTCCAATGGAGCCTGTCGGTGGATAGGAATATCGGGATCAGACCTAAATGACTGCTCACGGTCAAACCATTACCCAAATTAACTTACATCACGGCGAAGGCGCCTCTGCAGTTTTTCAGAGGGGCAGGACTGCGAGGCACAGAGGTAGCTCACAATTCCAGGAACCCTGGTTAGTTCATGATACCATTAGGGGTGTAGTGGGGCTGGTTTTCGATACAGAGACCCCAAGGGGGCCCATCCAAGGGCTTGCATACTGGCGAAGGAAGACAAGTCACGGATCTTAAAGGAAGAGAAAGGCTAGTCACGGGATCGACTTACTTTCCATATGACTGCGAGGTCAATCCACCAGTGAAGGTACGTACACGGGCTGAGGACTGCAAGGTAAGGTGTCCTTCTCTTCTGCTGGGGTGTGATGCTAACTCCGACCATACTTCGTGAGCAGCACGGGCATCGACTTAAGAGGTAATGACCTATTGGAATACCTAATCACGACTGACTTAGATATTCTTAATACGGGGAACACCCTAATGTTTCGTAATTCTATCAAGGAGGAAGTCAATTGACATCACTCTCTGTGCCGTTAGTTCTACAGATAACATTAAGAAGTGGAGAGTCTCAGATGAACTCACTCTCTCAGACCATTTACAGATAGAGTTAATGCTGGATTCCGCTGTACCCACCGAGCCAAAATGGGTCAGAAATCCAAGAAGAACGGACTGGGGCCAGTTTACCACGGAACTTAAAGGTTCACATTTAGGGGTACCCAGGTCAATTAGAGACGTGAATACCCTCAAGATAGCAGTCGAGATTTTCACGGAAGCCATCTAATCTACTTATGAAAGTAATTGTCGACCTTCAAAAGTCCGAAAGGCGGGAGAAACACACTGGTGGAATGTAAAACTCGAAGAGCTTTGTAGGGAAGCCTGAGAGAGATTCAGACGTTCCAGTTCACACAAAACGAAGAAACCGGGGACTCCATTTACAACGATGAGGGATGAATATAGGAGTGCATTACGTAAGGCAAAGCATGAAAGCTGGACCATCTTTTGCATCAATATCGAGAAAGGAGCAGATGCGACTAAATTAGATAAGCTGCTTTCTCGAAATCCGTATAACGTAAGTGATACTGTATTGTCTGTTCCTTAGAGGGCCATTTAGCCCTAGGGACTTCATAAATGAATACAAATACAAATACAAGGCTCCTGGTCTGAATGGCATATATCCAGTCTTCTTGCAGAGGGTTGGTGAGATTATCATGGGGCCGATTCTGAGACGTGCGAGGGCTTGCCTAACATGTTTCCGACTTAACACAGTAAAAAGATTCGTGGGCAGATATATCCGCCATAAGGCCTTGTAAGGTAGTCCTCTTCACAAGCAACCCGGTAATAAGCGTGGAATAGAGAAAAATGAATATTGTCAGATTTCAGCGAAAAGTGAAGATTATTCTATTATTTTGAATACGCTATTTTCCATCTGTCTAAAATGATACAATAAGAATAAGATACCTCCTAAACTTATTCACTTCTGTTTCCCTAGCGACCGCCATAGCGTTTTCTATTCTCCCCGTTGTGGGATTCTTAGACGGAGGAAAAATCGCGTATGTATAAGAATGCAAATTCTTAATTTTTCTGAATTCAGCGCTTGTTACCGGGAACAACACGCCTGAAAGGCTAGTCACTGACTGATACGGCCCTAAGCACAGCAGTTAACCTAATGAAAGGACAACTAAAGCAGAAAGGCCTCGCAATTGGAAACTTCATGGACATCAAAGAAGCCTTAAACTACACCTCTGAAGAGGTGATCCGGGCAGCCGTGATCGCACACGGTGTGCCTACTGCAGTCGTTAAATAGACCTGCTATATTTTGGCCAATAGGAACCTAATCTCGACTAAGGGCGATACCAGTTTATATGAAATCGTTGACTCAGGATGTCCGCAAAAAGGTGTCTTATCGCGCTAGCTGGGGTGCCTGGTAGTGGATGAACTGCTTTATCTACTTGCGATTCAGGGCCACCACGTTATAGACTATGCAGACTATATACTGGTCATCGTGAGCGAACAAAATCTGGTTTCACCCTTCGGAGTAATGCAGCAAGCACTAAGGACAGTATATTCATGGTGTAAGAAGACTGGACCTTTAGTCAATCCGAGTAAAACGGATGCTATTGTATTCAACAGAAGGTACAAGTGGGGAATCGCAAGTACATTGAAACTGGCTGGACAAAAACTGGAAATCACTTTTTAATTAATATTTCACACGGTTGTTTGGGGAATTTTACCTGCTTAACTTTGGAGAAAATTCCCTAAAATATGTGGAAATTAGCCCAGACACAATTTTGGGGAAAATTCTCAAATAAATTTTTCACATTCTAAGTAAAGACGATTTACAATCAAAATTTAACTTGTAAAGGTTTTCTTTTTCAGAGTCTTACTGCATTGCTTAACACGCTCTATGAGTTACCGTGTATTTGAGAAGCCCAATTTTTGTGTATTTTTCGGTAGAGGTAATCCTTCGTTGAATAGTTATTATATTCAGTGCACTCTCTATTGGATTACTTACTAGCTTGAGTTTAAGCAAATCCGTAGATTTCCAAAATTCAGGTTCTTTAGTCAAAAATAGAGCAAGTTTGATTTAGCTGCCAACCGTAGTAGCCTCGTCGTTTTGCTTCTATGCTAGCATGGATCGCCAATTTGTCACGGGAACATGAAAGTATAATTATACACTTGTGATTAGAACTTGTTTATTATAACTTTGGAAGTATGGGCGTAAAAGAGAGTCTCCAATATAACAATTTTTTTATTTTATTTTTATTTTTTTTATTTTATTTTATTTCCACTCAGGCATTGATGAGCCAATTCGAAGTGTCATTTGCCACCAGGTAGGGGCTGTGAGATGTAAGCGATGCAAATTCCACCTTAACACTAATTGTATGGTGTTTGCATACCCGTTTTGAAATTTGGACGTGGGCCTAACTCGGCCCAAGCCTGGAGAAACTAGGTCCTTGGCTGCTGATCAAGCCTGGGTCAAGCTAGAATGAAACGGTGAATCTGGGCAAGGCCTGGCTGATCGCCAGGCTCGATCGCCGCACCTGGCCCAGGCTTCACCCTAGTTCAATATCGACTGCTAGCCATTTTCTTATAGAACTACATTTTTTTTATGCAACTATCTATGGAACCACTACCAGAAGTATCTGTGGTATCCTCAACCTCGTTGACAATAGGATCTGCATTTTCTCTTGAAAGTTTAGGATTTTTAATATTATTCTTATATACAAAAGGCATTCCAATTTCTGATCCATTAAGTATCTCTTCAGGTTCTGATTCTACCTCGTCGACTGCATCACCATCTACACAATCAATCACAATACAGATACAATCATTTCGTACTTAATCCTTTTTATTACATAAATAATTCTTTACGCCTGCATAGATATAATATACTTACAAGACCGTTATTTGGAGGTTAGAATTACGCTAGTTTAATGTCTTATTACAATTTAAAATTAATTTACTAACTCTCGAAACCCGCACGTAAGTATGCAATAGTATTTTTACACGATGTCTCCTGACTCTACAAGGGCTTTTTATTATTTTAGGCATTTTACGACTTAAAAAAATGACACTTTTTTAAGCACGCACAAAGTTACATAGTGGATATTGGATAATGCACAAAATAATCCAACGCCATCTGCCATGAATTTTAGAAACTTTGCCACTACCTATCTAGCCGGGGTCGAGGTCAAACCATTGAGAAATACAAGCTAGAGCCAGGCAATGTATTTATTATAATCATACCCTCCTTTAAAAGCCACAATTTTCAAGTTATTAGCGATTACCCTTTTTTTATATTCTTAATTATATAACTATTGTTATTAACAAAAACGCTCAAATAGGAAAATCTATTTTTTTATATTCTTTTATTAATCTATGGAACAAAATAAAACTTTTTACTCTCTTGATATTTACACGGACGCCAAGCCATTGTTTATTTATAGCCTGGTCGTACAAAAAAATATCATGAGAATGAAAAGTTTTATTTTGTGCCATAGATTAATTTAAAAAATTAACAAAAAATCGTTTTCTCTAATTGAGTGGGTTTGTTAATAATAATAGTTATAAAAAATAAGGGACAGATATTAAAACTGATACCCAAGATATTTGCATTCTTTATGGTAAAATTAGGGATATAAAAATAAAGTAATCGCTAATAAGTTGGAAATTGTGGCTTCAACGGAAGGGTATATTTATAACAAATACATTGTTTATAAGGCCATAAATTAATAATAGATCGTCATACGATAAAATATCACGAGAGTAAAAAGTTTAATCATGTGTCAAGGATTAATAAAAAATTTATCAAAAGAAATTGTGAACAACAGAGTATGTTAATAACGCTAGATAAAGCTTTCGTAATCATTTGAAGCAATATTATGACAGTGGTTGATCTGAATAATTATTTATTAATAAATGAAGAGTCTGAAAGGTTTTCTCTTAAAAATAGCAACTTTTTAATAACAATTGAAGGAGAGAAGTTTCTCTTTGATCGGAAGATTGTTTTTTCCTTTCAAGAGACCTATACTCGATATAGGCAGTGTACAAGTTTTAAATTTTTCTGAGCAATAGGTTTTGAGGTTATACTACAAATATGGCAATTTTGTTAAAAAATAATTTTTTTATAACGCTAGTATATTGCAAAAGGTTCACCTATATTTTTAAAACCTACCCAAGATATTTTCAATTAGGAGCCTTTTTTCACCCCTCAAAAAAGAGTAATCTCGGGGACCTATTAGTGCATACGGAGGCGTTAGTGGCTACTGGATTATCATGCAGTAAGGAAAAAATTGAATAACCTACTAATTTGTCATTCCAAATGTTCTCTTTATCCTACTATACTATGCTTTTTTACAGACATTGCCGCTGGCAGTTCAATTGAATGGGTTAAACCAATTCGAAACTTCCTGTTGTATTTGTTTATGAATTGCGTGACCAGGGAAAAATTTTTTTTACGCTCAGCAAAAAAAAAATCATTCTGAATGGAGAAGAGGTTTTAGACTTGTTTCTGGTACTTTTTGATAAAGCCGCTAAATATCGCTATTCAAATTCTGATCAGAAAGTGTATTCGCAAGTGGAAAATTAACAAATTTTAGGGAATTCGATTCGTTTGGAATATTGTAGATATTTTGGGTATAACTTAACAAAAGAGTTGTCTAAAATTGCTTTATTTGGATTTGCTTAAAATCAGTTTTTTCTAAACAAATGACGATTGTGGTGAACTAGAGTCATGATAAGCCTTAGCCATTTCTTTTAGTTTCATTTTATTAATTTTTCTGTTCGGTGTTTGTGGTAATTTTTCTATGAATACTATTCCACCTCGGAGTTGCTTAGTGTCACCAAGAACTGCCGTCAACTTCTCGAGTTCCTCTTTAGATACCTGTGCGCACAAAAATAAATAATCTCATGTTTATATCGTTATCTCAATTTTA
>NC_046663.1:1351925-1356577 GCF_010883055.1 Belonocnema kinseyi | reverse complement strand
TGAACAAACTCAAAATTGAAATAATTTCTTTCTAATTACATCTGAATTTTTAGCCTTTACAACGAAAGCCATTGGATGTTCATCGTCCACTGAGTGAGGTACGGGAACAACAACAGCATCCAATACTTGGGGATGTTTGATAAGGAGACTTTCTATTTCTATTGGAAAAATTTGATGCCTTCTGTATTTTATCACCTCCTTTAATCGGTCCAGAATGTAGATGTTGCCCTCCAAGTCATAATAGCCCAAATCTCCCGTGTGAAGCCAACCTTTGTAAATAAAAATGTATCATTTAAATCCAAATTTTGTACATAATAAACGCGAAATACAAACACACCTTTTGATTATGCATGTAAATAATAAAAAACTGGAATTGAAAGTTCTGTCTTACCTTCATCATCAATTACTTCTTTGGTGGCCTTTGGATTTTTGAAATAAAACTTCATCATATGCGTCTGTTTGATAACAATCTCACCCACCTGATTGGCTCCTAGTATATCTTTAGTATTGATATTTATTATTTTCAATTGTATATCAAAGGATAAGATTCCGCAAGACTCATATTTATTGTGACCTCTTCGTTGTATAGCAATAACTCCACCTGATTCTGTGAGTCCTATAGAATACATTATCCGGATTTTAAAATAATACAATAGCACCCTCAATCCCAAGGTGTCAAATTTTGGCCCAAAAGTGGGTTAAATCTTAACTACAAAGGAAAAACAATCATGGATATTTACGTAGGAGCAATTTGCAATGCTTTGATCCACTTTTGATTCAAAATTTTAGAACTTATAAATAGGTGTAAGACTATACAGACGGAAGACGAGAAATACAATATGTGCAAAATAGGCGACTGACGAAGATTGTCTCAAATTTTAATCCAAAGTGGATCAAAGAAATATTTCCCTCGCACAGCCTGGTAGGTTGAAGCACTTTTCACATCATTTAGAAGCATGGCAGTTCTTCCCGTGTAGGGAGTGTTTAAAAAAAAAGGTTTCATTCTGTAAAATTACCGTATGATTGAAATATTTCACCATCACTGCCAGCATTCTTCAATACACTTTTAATTCTTTTTGTGACTTCTGATCGCAGTTTTGTGCCGCCAACTATAAGGTACTTTATAGAAGATAAATCAAATTTTGTCATTAATTTGTATGAATTGAAGAGCTTTTTTGTCAATTCTGTCACTGAAAATACAAACTGCACCTACATAACATTAAACATTCTGATAAGAAAAACTGGGTTTTTTTTAAAGAAATAAGTGAATTAATAAAGCCATTAAGTAACTGTATGCTTCACGTTTAAAAAAAAGAAACATCTATGTGTCAAATTGTACATTTTGAGCTGTTATGGAAAAAAATACAATATTTTTTTAAGAAAGAAAAGAAATATAGAAAATTTTGATCAATTTGCGCGTAAGAAATAAGAAATTAGAGAAACCTTGAACTTTTCGACATTTCTGCAAAGGTTTTCCGTTGTTAAATTGTTCACGATAATGACTTGATGTATAGAAAATATACTCCATACTGTAAATAAAGATCCGCCTATCCAGCACAGTGGTGAAGTATACATCACAACCATATTGTCTGGTTTTTTAAATAAGTTACTAAATCGATACGTATTGTAATGTAATCCTCGATACGAGTGTTGAACACCTTTGGGAAAACAAGTGCTTCCTGACGAAAATAACATTAAGGCATCATCTTCTGGATTTACTGGGTGACACTGAAAATTGTCCACTTGGTCTGCACTCTGTTTTTTAATAATATCGTCGAAAGATTCCAATCCAGGAACATTACCAAAAACTATGATTTTCGATTCAACATTCTCCTCTCTAAGTATTTCTCTGAGCATTTTACCAGCATCCTCGTTGGCGAAAATAACCTTTGGTTTTGTTAAATTTACAATGTATCTTGTCGTATCTGAAACCAACACGATTTCAACGTCAAAAATATTGACCGTTGCGTAATAATAATTTCTTGAATAATCAATTAGTGTAAAAAGGCACAGAAAATAGTGGGATAATACTTTGAGCTTGAATTTTGAGGTCCAAATGCTTTATACCTGAGATTGGGGACCTAAAGGTATTCGGGAAAATTCTAAAATGCAGTTGAATAAAATGAACTATACTGAGAAAAAATATTTCCTTTGGTACTAAGATTTACTGAGCGTGTGTATATTCTCAAGGCTATTTTGTCCCATGAGAAATTAGCTATTGGCCCATACTGGGCCAACACAAAAAAAAAATATTAATGAAGCACCAATATCAGGGTACCATATACCTGCAAGAAAAATTACCCTTGCGGTGTGAATGCTGCACCGTAATGTGGGGTACAGATTCCCAATTACTTGTGGTACGAAGTACCGACTGCTTGGGATACGATGTGTCGCTTCTTGAGGTACCCTGGCGGACCGAAGGAACCGAATGGAGTCTCTACAAAGTACCCGTGAAGACCCCATTGGGTCCCCATTCGGTTTCTTTTTTAAAAACTGAAAAAAACAGCAAGGTCAACTTTTAGACTGTTGAAATTCGGATTCTACGTTAAATTTTCTATTAGAAACTCATGAAGTATCGCAATATTTGTTTTGCAGCGTTAAAAAGGCCAGGCTACGAAATGAAAAACGTCATTCGACGCATAATCTACGCGTTCATAACTTCTTAAAAACTTTTTATGATTTGAAATAGCTATGCCTAAATGCATTGCTTATTACTTTGACAGCTTTGCTCATTGTACGTCATGGTCATTGGGGTTTAGCAGGTGCGTTGTTCGCACTTTGTAAAATTGAGCGATGATGTATTTCAGATTAGGTGGGGATATCCAAGATGTCTACATGATAAGGGCAAAACAATAATATTAAATACGTGGGACTAATCTTTATTTTCATAATAACTTGGAAAATAATTATTTTTCACGATAAGTATATTCAGACATTATTTTTATTTTTAAAAAACTATTAAACTGAATAATATAATTGATATTTTTTGTAACTGTGAAAAATAATGTTTTTCCAAGTTATTAACTAAGTTAAGTTTTATACTCTGGGATTTGAATTATTGCTTGACCCTCATTATCCAGACATCTTGCTAGCTGACGTCACAACTTGAAATACTTAATATTATAAATCTTAGCGTATATGTAACTGGAGAGAACCAGGCAATAGCAGAGTTATTGGCAAAACAAAAGAGACAGCGGGATAAGCTGTCTCTCTCGCGCAGCAATCTGATTGGCTGCTTACCGCTCCCTCTAAATGAATATTAGATAGTTTACATGTATGCGCAAGTAAAGAGCTACTCATGGAGCAAAATTGAAAAGACCAATCGCGTTGATGTGCGAGAGAGATAGATTATCACACGAGCCCCAGTCAGTGGTGGCAGAACGCGGATATTTCAGGCAAGCACAGTAATTATTCCTGTGCATTTGTAGGTAATGTAAGGCCATGTTTCAATTTAAAAATACACAAGAAGTTTGCTCAGAATATAACTTTTTTTTAAATAATTCCTAACTTAATAAGAATACACTCACATTTGGCTGAATTAAAAAAAATATTAGGAAAACGTACAAATTGAATTTGATCAAAATAAAAACTATTTGATCAAATTTTCTATTACTAGATGTTAATCTAGAAAGTTTTGAAATATTTTTCAAAGCATTACTTTATTATTAAAGTTGAATGTTATAATACCATTTTAATATTATTTATAATAATAATTTTAATTTCCTTCATTTAAAAAAAAAAATTATTCATATTATAAATATAAATAAGAGAACTAAATCTACAATTATTTATGGGCTATAGAACTATAAAATTTAAGTAATAATTTATTTTTTGTCTATGTGTTAGAAAGAGAGATTCAATAAAATAGATCAGTGGGCATCGGAATCCCACTCCTGGTAATTTCAATCATGCTCATACCTCAAAACCGAGTATCGCAAAGTGGAACCCACATACCTTAAACTTTTCCAAGACCATGGCATGCTTGACATCAGCTGTCAAAATTTCAAAACAGTAACATCTGACCGTGGACATAGGAAACACGGGACTAGGCATGCCATTGCGGAGGTGATGCAATGAGGGGGGAGGTCCGCCATCTTTTGATGTCCCACGACAAACATGGCAGCGCCCACATGTTTAAATATTCTTGCACAGTTTGTCGGCTCAAAATTCTCGTACGCATAATCAAGTGGAACATCGTAAGATGGCGGCTCTCCCCACTCATGGAATTCTCCCCCTTCAAGTGAACTCATTGGCCCATTATCATGTCGTTGGTCCGTCTTTTCAGTAAATAAATTATTATAGTTTAATTTTTATAAGAAGTACGTTACCAGGTGACCAATCGTGAAACCACGGAGTAAGATTCGCTCCGATGTAAAAAGTTGCAAAATAAGGAACCCATGCTGCAAGGCTATTGTGGGTGCACAGAGCGATGATGTCACCTGGGCCTATTCCTTCTTTTTGAAGCCATATTGCACAGCGAACGCTTTCATCGGCTAATTCTCTATATGTTCTGGTTTCTCCCGTTTCAGCATCAATCTAAAAAATTCAAGTACGAGGGTGGATCAAATATAAACCGGAATTTTACAAATACTTTTCTTAGCCAATCGCAAGCACTCTCACAGTGGAGGTTCTTGTAATGTAGTGTATTAGGA
>NC_046663.1:1350194-1351825 GCF_010883055.1 Belonocnema kinseyi | reverse complement strand
TTGGGATGCACGTGGAATTATACTTATTGACTACTTGGAAAAGGGTAAAACAATCACTGGTGAACATTATGCATCATTATTAGAGCAGCTGAAAGAAGAAATATAATAAAAACGACCACATTTGGCGAGAAAAAAAATTCTCTTTCATCACGACAACGCCCGAGTTCACACATGCTTCGTTTCAATGGCTAAAATTGAAGAACTAAAATTCGAATTGGTCGAACACCCACCGTATTCACCAGATTTAGCCCCCAGTGACTTTTTCTTATTTCCAAACTTGAAAAAATGGCTCGGTGGACAGAGATTTCCAGACAACGAAGACACTGGCTATTTAAAAATATTCCAAAAGATTTCATGAGATTTCCGAGGAGTTCAATGATTTCAAGGAATTTGAGAGGCACTCAAGTTATTTTAACGAATTTTCCAGGATTTCAGAAAATATCATGAGATTTCATAAAATGTTATGGAGTTCTATAATATTGTGATGTATTTAAAAGAATTTAAACACAAGAAGTAAAGTGGTTTCATAGGGTTAGAAACATTTAAGGATATTTTCAAATAATTTTTGGAATTAACTTGAAATTTACCCTGAATTCTTTAAAATTCTTTGAAATTCTCATAAATTCTGTTTTATTTGCTGGTGTTTGCCTTAAATCATCCATATATTGTTTTATAACAACATTAATGAAAATCTGGTTTTGAGTACTTGCAGAGCGGAGTGAAACACGAAGCCTTACAACCCTATAAGACTTCTTGGAACTCTCTGTGATTCGCCACGCTTTATAAGTACTGAAATTAATGATTAATTTTATATATAAATTTACACATAAAAATGATGTAGTATGTGTATTATTTGTAAAATACAAAAAATAAAAAATCATATACAAGACACACAATTCTTTTTCAGGAAGCACCTCTTTTCGTCATTGAAGATAATATCATGAAATCTCAAAATCTGCCTCCTCTCAAAGAGGATGAACGCCTGAATGAACTATTGTTGGGCAATTTGATGAAAAATCCAGACTTTGTTGGACAAGTAAGTATATACATTTCGAAATACTTTTTTTAACTGAGGTCGAGTCATCAAACAATTGCGCACGAATTCCTCAACATCTTGATCGTTGTCAAATCGCAATCCTCCAAGTGCATCTTTCATGTGCGCAAACAAATGATAGTCACAGGGTGACAAATCTGGGCTGTATGGAGGATGCTCAAGGGTTTCCCAATGCATATCCTCCAGTTTTTGTTTCGTTTCGCCCGCAGTATGTGGCCTGGCATTGTCATGAAGAAGGATGACGTTTCTGATGGGGTTACCGCGTCTTTTGCTTCTGTAAGCGGCTGTTGCTGCCTCCAACAGCTGGCAGTAGTAGGCAGCGTTAACCGTACGTCGATCATGTAGGAAATCAATGAGCAACACACACTCCTCTGTAGTCGAAAAAGACGGTCGCGAGGACCTTACCGGCTGAGAGACGGGTTTTGGCTTTCACAGGACCGGCTTCGTCTTCCCTTCGCCATTCTTTACTCGCCACCTTGGACTCGGGAGTGTAATCAAACACTTGAGTTTTAGACAGAGTATCATCCCCATACTGATCCTTCAATCGAGTCAAAATTTCGCACGGTTTAACGCCTTC
>NC_046663.1:1343587-1350094 GCF_010883055.1 Belonocnema kinseyi | reverse complement strand
TATTGATGTACGACCACGCTTAAATTCATTTACCCAGTTATAAACCGTTGCTAAGGCAGGGGCAGATGTGCCATAAACTGAGTCCAATTCATTTTTTATCTCTTATGGAGTTAAACCCTTTAAATGAAAATGTTTCATTACCGCTCTGAACTCGTTTTTTTCCATTTTTCTTAAAGAACAATTTTTTTTTTCAATTGGTTATAAAAACGCGTAAACTCAGAAGATGTGCACTGTGACTGCACCATATATCTAGTCGGGAGTGGTGCTGACTGAAAACAGATGATTTGGAGCGATTCGCGCGCCATCTGTTGGTCATTCTAAGGACTTATTGAACTACCCTCGCATATCGTTCTATATCTTCATAAATTCTAGTAAACTGTTTAAAACTATGATAATTTTTGTTAATACCATAATATCATTAAAATCTTTCAACATTCCTTGAAAGTTTTTTTAATCCTTGAAAATACGTTGACAGCTTTTTAGATCCCTTCAATTAATTGAAATCATCGAAAATCTCATAAAAACTCTTGTAGTAATTTAAAATGCCCTGAAATAAATTAAATACTTCGACATCCCAATAAATGACGAAAATCAACTAAAAGTTCCTTGAAATATTTTCAAAATATCCTAAAATATTGCAAATGCCTTGACATTTTTGAAACTTTTGAAAATTATTAGGAAATTTAAAGAGTACCCTAATACCTTCCATATTCTTTGTAATCACTTAAATTATTTGTCATATTTTTAATCTAACATAACATAAGATATTTAATATCTTGTAAAATCTTTTGAAACCGCCAGAAATTTTTTGAAATCGTTTGATAATTTATGATAATTTTGAAAATAGTTCAAAATTCTTTGGGATTTTTAAAATTATTTTAGATTCTTAATAACTCTTTAATATCCTACGAAATTCTTATTTTATAATTATTATTTAAAATCTATTGAAATATCATAAAACCCCGTAATTATACGTGAAATCTGATATTTTCTGAAATCCTGGAAATTTTATTAAAGTACCTTAATACTTTTGAAAATCACTTACAAGTTAAAATAATTTTATTCTTCAGAAATCTTCTAAAATCTCTTGGAAAATTGTAACATATTTTTGCTATTATTATCATAATACCCTTGTGACAATATTATTATAAAATACTTTCTATCCAATAAAATCTTCCATATCTTACGAGATTCTAGTTAGTCTTTTAAAACCCCATGGAAATCATTCGAATTTATAAATTTTACTTGACAAAGTTTTAATCTACTGAAAAAGCCTTCGAATTTCTTAAAATACCCTTAAATATTTGACATTCTTTTATTTAATATCCTGTGAAATCTTTCGCAATCCCTTAAAATTTTTTCCAGCGCTCAAAAATTTATTGCAGTTCTTAAAATATGTGCAAATTTTCAAAATTTTCTAAATTTTTAAAATCCCCTACAATCTTCTAAAATCCCTAGGAATCATTTCAAATATTCTAACACTTTATAGATATAATTAAGTGGTTTGATACCCTCCAACATTTTAGTAAATTCTTTAAAATCCCACGAAAAAGTTCTTAAATCATCAAAAATATTTGAAACCTTGAAAAGATTATGGAATTTTTTTTAGTGATCTTCACATTTTAAAAAGGGACTAAAAGTACCTATGTGGCTACTCTAATTATACTTGAACGGAAAATGTAACTTGTTCATTTTTTGAAAATTTCTCTTTTTATTTGAAACTACTCCTTTTTTAGTAAAAAAACTCATCACTTTCTTGCTTTGAAATATCATTTTGGTTGTGTAAAAATTCATCAGTTTCGTGGATAATTAATTTTTTTCTGACGTCATATTTTAGTTTGAAAATTTTACTTCTGTACCAAAATTTCGTCTTTCAGTTTGAAAGTACGACATGAAAACAAGGTTTTATTTACTTCTTGAGTAAAAAATCCTAATTTGTTAAAAATTCGACTTTTTGAATTTAAATATAAACTTATCACGTTTTATTCGCTTACTCCTCATTTATCTGTCTTGGAGCAGGGACTTTCAACAAATAATTATGGGTTTTATTTCAAGACATTTTGGTAAAAAAATATATTTAAAAAATCCCTCTTTCCAAGTAGAAATATTTCTGAATTATAATAGAAATTTCTTACATTTTTCGTTACGAATTCATCTGTTTTTAGGAAGAAATTCAACTAACTGATTAAAAGTTGAACCCTATTTGTCAAAAAATAATTTTTATGGTAAAGGATTCATCGCCTTAATTCAAAATTAATTTTCACTTTCTGGAAAAGTCGTATTCTTTTGTAGCAACGTTATTTTTTTGGCATAAAATTCACCTGTACTAGTTAAGAGATTCATAATTTAGTTAAAAATTCATTATTTTGGATAAAAATTAATATATTTAACTTAAAATTTAATTTTTGTATTTTTAGTACATATTTATCTTTTTCTTTGTTGACTTACGGCCCCGAGGAGAAACAGTTTACGACATTTGATCAAATGTTACGTTTTGAGACCCCCTAAATCCGACAAATAAGTTTTTACAAGGTGTCTGTCTCTATGACTGTCATATGTCTAACTGTGTGTGTTGTATGTGTGTGTCTGGAGATTTTTAGTTTGTCAGCACTATAACTCTCGAAAGAATGGACAGATTGGAATGGCCTTTGGCATACTATTTTAGTGCCCTAAAATAAAGGTCAAGTTCGTTAGCCAGCCATTTTGGATGAAAATTCAAAAAGTGAGCGTGTTTTGAATACTTTTTAGACCACCTTTTTCAAAATTCAAAAATCTTCTGTACAAATATTTATGGTATTCAAACAGACAAACAATTTCTCGTAATGAATTTTTTTATAAAACCAAAATTTAAGAGAGTTATAGCTATATGTGTCTGTCTGTCAGTCTGTTCGTTCGTGGGTGCTTTTTTTTGTTAGCACGATAACTTTGGAAAGAATTGACTGATTGGATTTTTCTTTCGTTAACTCTTTTAGCGTCTGAAAATGAAAGTTAAGTTCGTTAACCAGCCATTTTTGATCAAAGTTCAAAAAGTGAGCACATTTTGAATATGTTTGAGACCACTTTTTTCGAAAATTCAAAAATTGTCTTTACGGCTATTCAGATTATTCAAAAAGGAAAACAATTTATCCGAATGACTTTTCTTGATAAAAGCAAAATTTACTAGAGCTATAGCATTTACAAAATTCCAAAAAACACACGAAAATGAACATTTTAAGCCAAATGACGCACGATATGAAAAACAGCCAAGAAAAGAAAAATATTTCTTTCAAAATGCCCTACAGTATTATTATAACAACTTTTTTAACTCTCTTGAAATATTGAAAATTCAAATTTTTATAGCATAAAAAATAATGGAAAATCATAAATTTCATTTTTTCATTCAATTATTTCACAGTATTTCAAAGGCTCTTAATTATGTGAATATATTTAATGTATTTATGTAAGTTTTTGGTTTCGTACCTAAAGGTGGGCCGCACAGTGGGGAAAAAATGTCTTTTTTGGTTCAAACTAACGTACAGTCGACATTTATTCACCGATTTGGACAAAAAAATTTCAAAAAAAAGCTTTTGAGTTTTCCAAGAGAGTTATTAAGCCTGATTTTAAAATTAGGTTTTCAATTTTTTTATAAATAAACAAATTTTACGCAAAAAACACCATTTTTTTATTTGAAGTTCCCAGTACTCGTCAATAACAGGAAAAATTTTGAAATCGCTTTAGTTGCATAGAGTAACATTAGTTAAAAATATTCCAATATTAGACAATTTACAAAAGAAAATCTTATAAACAAATTATTTGTTGAACAAATTCTTTCTACGATTTTCCATAAATATACGTTTTTCCAAGTTATAATGCAAGAAATTTGAATGGAAACAATATTTATTGAAAAAATGTCTCTTATGATTACAATTGTTCACATTATAAACAAAGTTAACGTACAAATACAGTAATCAGGCATTTCTCGACAGAACTATTCGTTTTTTTCGATGTCAATTTGTTTTAATTATGAAATTTGTGATCATTTTAGCAACATTCATAAGTTGTTGATTTTTCTAATGATTTTTTAAATAAATTGAATAAAAACCACACTTGAGGATTCTAAAAGATCTCAATTGTCATTGAGCATGCAAGATGAAAAACACAAGAGTGTGAGATACAAGACTGGTGGGAAAGTGGACCCGGTATCAGTCATATTGTAATTCCTAAAATATGTCGAACTTTGAATCTTAAATATTTTAAAGTGAAGAATTTTTAATTTGAACATTTTGCAATTTAAAAGTATGCGAGTTTTAAGTTTTGAAATTAAAATTCTATAAATTTGCTTCGTGCATCTTCGTGGCTCTCGCAGATATTTCACTTAAAAGTCAGTACATCTATTCCGAAAAAGTTGCCATACTGTCGTAGCATACAGTTTCTTTTCCTTACTATTACTTCGTGAGCGCTCTAAACGAACCCTTTTAGCTCTCTACAGGTATCTATCGGAGCTCAAGTTCTAAATGATACTAACTTTTATTTGAACCTCAAATTTAGTGAACCCCCAGTTTTTTTTTTGTGCGCTGATTTGAATTCGCGGTATACTTTTCGCTGATTCAGATTTATAGAGTAGCCTTGAACAGTGTGTTATCCATTCTACGCGAAAAATCCATAATTATAAAAAAAAGCGAATGCTTGAAGATTCGAATATCAAAAACAGACGAATACGTCATTAGATCCTTTTGCATTTCTATTATAAAAAGAAGATGAATGAGTCGAACTCGGAATATATCGAAAGTCGTAACGCCTTTTCCTGATTCCTGATTGGCTTCTCATTTTAGTTTGAATGTAGACACAGTAAGCGGGAACTTTGAAAATCGAAATCGTACAAAATTATCAATTCTCCAAGTAATTATTTGATAAAAACATAATAATTTGGTCGTTGTACACCTTTTTGATGTTTTTATTGTCGTTGTACATTTTTCTCATTTTTTATCATATTATAATATGTAAATTGTTTATGTCACCGACACCGACATGTATGTTCAGGATTGGTAAGTGACGTGCTATTCCAACGAATCTGTTTCGTACATGGTATCGAGTTAACTATACAGCTATCAGAATTGGAATAGGGCATAGAAAGAGAGGATTAATTTAGAAAATCTACCTGTATATTTATTTTTACAAAATTGTCAATAATCCACGTAATTACTTAATAAGAACATAATAATTTTATCGCGGCTGCTAACCCAAGCCGGCTATATAAGGTATGAAAGAGTCTTTACAAAATCACAGGTCGGCTTTTTCTTAAAGGGCTAAGGAACCGTCTTGCAAGGTTGCCAGATTGAATGACTTGGCCATTATTTCTTTGTCTATCTTTTCAACGCGCTGTTTTTATTTGTTACCTCGGATCTAATAGACGTAATCGCGCCGAATGTTGGCCACGCTACCGCCGCGCTCAGTTTCGGATCATCAACACATGAAGCTAAATCCATGTGCATCTTCGTCAACATTTTTTCTTTTTTTTCATTTTACCGCATGAAGCAAGTTCGAACGTTTGTCTAGTCCTAAGTTTTTGCAATTTTAATTTTTTTTTAATTTCGAATCATTTGTTCCTTCAATTTGTTAGCTCTATGGATCCGAACGCTGAACATTGGATATATTCATTATTTTATCCTTATGGCACACAAGGTTGGAATGACAGCATATCATGTGATAATAAACGAGGCCAACAGTGGGTTGTCGATAATTATATGAAAATCGAAAAGAATAGGATGAATGACTGCAGACTAAATAAAAAAACACTATCAAGATACAATGGCAATTGTAAGAAATTTCGGTAAGACAGATTTGTTTATAAGTACGACATGTAAATAAAACTGTGCTGATGTAAAAGATAATTTATTACATGGCCAGATAGCATCTGATCGACCATACATTGTTTCACGAGTTTTTAATGCAGAGAAAGATGAATTAATCAACATTTTAGTAAAAAAAAAAAATTCTTCGGCGAAGTACAAGCATACTTTTATGTTGTTGAGTATAAAAAAGTGGATTGCATCATGTTCATTTGTTGTTGACGTTAAAACAAAATAGTAAATTAACTACTCCTGATATTGTAGATGAATATATTTTGTCAGAAATTCCAAATCCAGATACAGATCATGAAATCCATAATACTGATACGAAAAAGATGATTTACGGTCCCTGCAGAGATTGACGTAAAGATGGTAAAGGTAAATGTAGTAAGCGTTTTCCAAAAAAGTTTCAAGGTGAGACAAGAATGGATGGAAACGGATATCCAACTTATAGTAGAACACATACCGGTACTTGCATATAATCGCCAAAATGGAGGTATGACTGGCATATTAATATGGAAATATATTCTAGCATAAAGTCAGGCAAATATTTATACAAATATATCTACAAGGACATTACGAGGGTGGATTGATAAGTTTCCGGCCTGACCAAGAAAAACAACGTTTTTAAGAATTTTTTTTTTTAATTCTCAACATAATCTCCTCCAAGGCTGATACA
>NC_046663.1:1336486-1343487 GCF_010883055.1 Belonocnema kinseyi | reverse complement strand
AAGCTATCTAAGGATGGTACTATAGAACGCCACCTCAAGGTAGGCCTAGTGGCGCCATCTCTTGGTCAGGCCGGAAACTTATCAATCCACCCTCGTATGCTGCTTTCGTCGTAGTTACTGATGCTAATAACGGCGAAAATGTTATTCATCATGATGAAATAAAAAATTGCATCGATACTCGATACGTGATTCCTGCTGAAGCATGTGATCATATATACGGTAGATCGTTGCAAAATAAAAGTCATGCTGTTACTAGGTTGCCAGTACATTTGCCTAATCAGCAAAGTGTTACTATTGATAATGCTGAAAGTGAAGATGCTATAAGAAACGCATTGAAAGAAGAAACTATGCTAATCATTAATTTTGATTTAAATGGACGTGATACTGATGACAAACCATATAAGTATTCTGAAATTCCATCTCACTACATATGTAACAAATATATTGGATCAAAATTATGAATTTGGCTAAAACTAAAAAAAAATGTAACGTTATTGGATAGATGTACTCTGTTAGTCCGACTACAATAGAACTTTTCTATATAAAACTATTACTAATGACAATTAATGGGGCTATAAGTTTCCAAAATCTCAGGACTGTTGATAATCAAACTTATGATACTTTTCAAAGAACACGTTTAGCATTAGTTCTCATCAAAGATGATGCAAAGTGGGATCGTGCTATACAGAAGGAGAAGTTTGGATGATGCCCCAGCAATTAAGACGTTTATTTGTTCGTATTTGAATATACTGTCAACTTAACAATCCTGAGGAATTATGGGATAAATTTAAATATGCTATGACACAAGATTGTCAGAGAATCTATAATATATCAGAAACATACATAAAATCATATATTCAGATAAATAACTATCTTTCTTAAGAAAGATCCGATATTAGTAGCTTTTCAACAATGCCACAAATAAATAAATTTCGGAACGATATTGAGATTCATGATGACGAGGTATCGCTTACTCAACATGAACAACTCGGTCAGACTCAGTACCACACATTAAATGGAAAACAAAAAGATATTGTAGACACAATCCTTAAGGTTGCTTTTTCGAACGAAGGAATGACTTATACATCATGTTTTTATGATAAAAAGAGATATTTCGGGTTTCACTCGTGTAAAAAACTACGAATTGTTCACGAAACGTCGGCAAACAATTCGTAGTTTTTTACACGAGTGAAACCCGAATATCTCTTTTTATGAAAATGAATCATCGTGAAAGCATAAAATCTATTATCATGTTTTTATATTGATGGATCTGGTGGCTCAGGAAAGACATACATTTATACGACTACATGTCATCTGTTAAAAGGCAAGGAAAAAAATATATGCACGATGGATTTTACAGGTATTGCAGCAATATTACCTCCACAAGGAAAGACTATACATAAAACTTTCAGTATGCCAATTCCTTTATTTTCTGATTCCGTCTCCCATATAAAAACTCAATCTACAGATGCTATTTGGGACGAAGCTCCAATGGCGCCAAGGTATGCTTTGGAATTCGTAGATCGAACAGTACCTGACTTCATGAATGTTGATTCACCACTTGGTGGAAAAATTATCATTCTTGGCGGAGATTTTAGGCAATTACTGCCTGTGAAAAATCATGCAACTTGCAGCAACTCAGTAAATTTTCTATTAAATTCAGTTCACTTTGAAAACATGTCTGTGTATTTTCACTAACGAAAAATGTGAGTACTTTACCACAAGAAGCAGAATTCAAAAAATATTTATTGTCTGTGGAGATGGTACTTTAACCCTTTAAGGCCGAATTATTTACACCCACTTCCTATCCAAAATAACAATAGTTTTGAAGTGTAACAGGGTCTCAGATGATAGAAAAAACTCCATAATGCTCATTCCACTCAAAACCACGCTAAATGCCGGAAACCACCTTTTAGTTAGAAAATGAAGTTGGACAACTCTTGATAGGAATGTTTGCACTTGAAGTATTTCTGAACATCCACAGGAGTCACCTCCAACCAGAGAAAAAACTTGGCATGTATTTTAGGGGTTGCATTTTCATGCCTCAGTACAAAAAGCTAATTTCAGTCATACGAAAAAGAGAAATATTAATTTCACTGTATATATATTCAAATGAGGGGTGGTGTTCCGGCGAAGGGTTAGTATAAGGGATGTTTCGGTAATTTGACGTGAGTATTATTGTTTTCACATCTGAATCTCACTTTATAACGAATTTGATGAAAATCGATCCTGTGGAAGCATATTTATCTTTTTAAGTGGTGAAGTTACCCCTAAATTAGGTTCAGGAGGGTGTTTATATTTTTTTAGGTTCTTATTGTAATCAGTATTTTTAAGAGCCTTCGCAAGCCAATTTTCATCGGATTTGGATGAAAATTCAAGTTTACACCTGAATAAGGGGTGCAAACGACCCCCGTAATCGAATCCTAAGGACTGGATTTTTTGGCTCCCTTTTTTAAATCGTTGGTATAGTCTTCACCATGGGATTTTCCTTTTTCACGATTAGCCATAATTTTTTGTGTGCCACTGCGACTATATTCGTGATAAAACTACAAAAATTACCTCGAAAATAGGATGCTTTTTCGAGTTTATAGTTAATATATTTTGAAGAGGGGGGATGAATGCTTATACTTTCTAAACACTAGAAACACGTGGGTAGCTTATGCCGAAGAGAAAACGAAGCTGTCTCAATTTTTGACCGAGTTATGCATTTTTTAACACGATTTTGGAACATACATGTTCCAGTGGCCTTTAAAGGATTAAATGAAAATGAGAATTACTTAATAGCCCCAGAAAAATATGTAGCTATTAGAACCGATGATATAGAGCAGACAATATTTAGTAAACTTATAAAGCATCCAAGATTTGGAGATATAGAAAAGAGAGCTATATTATCAGCACGAAATGTTAATGTTGAAGAAATAAATTACAGAGCCGTGAAGCTATTGGACAAAACCACAAAACAAATTTATACAAGTATAGATAGTGTTTAAAACTGCGATAATGGAGATATAAGTGATGCAATATTCCCAGAATACTTGAACACATTGAATCCACCGACCCTTTCTCCTCATGAATTACAATTAAGAAACAATTGTATTGTTATGTTAATTCGTCATATTTATATTAACGAAGGTCTGTGTAATAGTACACGTTTGAAAATAATCGAACTTGCAAATAATCTTCTACGATGTCGCATTTTAACAGGTGATGAGGCAGGGGCCATTGTCTTTATACATCGTCTTACATTGTATTGTGAAGGACAAACTTTCCATACTGTTAGATTAAATCTTCATAAAGATGTATTTAATAATGGAAATTGTATGTGGCATTTTCCCGAGTTCGATATTGGCATTCACCAAAAATTTTCCTAGGAAAGCAGCGACAACATGTTATAAAGAAACATCTGCATACAGAAATATTCAAATAATTTTGTATTTTTAAATAATTAAAAATAGTTCTTCAAACAAATTAAGTTTCTTTATAAATTGCATATTGACAAATCGACAAAAACAAATTCATATATTCTTGGACAAAAATATAGGATAAACTTAGGCTAAGTACATCTGACAGTAAAGAAATACATAAAATATGATAAAATATAATACTTTCAACAAAAAAGTAAACGCGGGCGCGACAGCGCGCGTTCGGTCTCGTTCATAGAAAATAGCATGCTTTACAGGTAATTTTTTCAAAATTAAAAAATATTTCTTAAGTATCTTATTTTCTGCCCTTTAACATCTTGTATACTGCCAGTTAAAATCTTCTTTTTAATATCTGCGGGTGCTCTAATTTAATATCTAGATAGTATGTGCTAATATCTATTTTTCTCCATGCAGTTTCTCAGGCGCTAGACATGCCATTTTCATCATTTTTATAATAATTAAAAAATATACCTTGATATCATTAAAATCACAAAAATTATGAAAGCTTAAGGAAAAAACTACCAAAATGTTCGATTTTGTAGATCTCCTAATCTTTTTCATTGTTGCAGAAATTATTTTAAAGTTTTTCTTTCAACACATGATGATTTGATATGGTATTTCTGCTAAAAAAAATCACTTCTGTTTTTCCTAGTGTTGCATTCAAGCCGAGAAAATCGGTTACCTCGCTCGACTTCATTTGGCTCCCAAAAGGTTTTTGGATATGTCCCAGTCAATGAATCTTTTGTTTTTTTCATGTCTGATGGTCTCGTCATCTACTTATTTTGAATTTTGATGCTTTGGATGTCAAATATTGGTTACGTTAAGAAAGATACATATTCTATATAAATAAAAACACATATACTTTTATTCATCATAAGCTGAATAAAAAACAAGTTACTTGACAAGTTTCAAATGTACTCGTCATCGCTCGGTTAAACTAATACCTTAGGGCAACGAGACGAACCGAAACAATCATTTTGACGACTGAACGAGATGTTTTCTCATTTAGTATGTTTCTCCCAAATATTGCCCGAATGAAACACTATTTTTTCCTGTTAGACACCAATAATACATATGTATTATTATAGCTAGAAAAGTGTACATTACCTTCGCTGCCATTTTACTGCAGTTTAAAATCACTGAATGGTTTATTTTCACCCGTACTATATGAAGGTGGATTTATGTTATTAATTTTTGATATTAGTTGCTTCGACACTGGTGAGCAAGAGTTCTCAAAGGGCTGTTCACTCTCGAGTTGAGACTCCAGTAAACGGATGCAAGATACAACTCGGCTGAACACTGGCGACTCTATATACACTCACGTTGACTTGCGCTTGGTAATAGTAAGGTTTTCCCCAATTCTGTTATCTATATTACTGATAATAAATCACTGGTATTGTTAACCATGGTATGTATATATCTCTTGGATAAGGGATCGAAAGACTGATTGAAAAAATATTCCCAGATGTAATCTGACTTTGTGACAAAAAACAAATCAGTTTTGCAACGAACACACTACAGTAAAAGTATTTACAGCCAAATGCAGAATACTATTCTACAACGTACTTTGTTGTTTCGTTAAATTTTTTCTCACACAAACTACTATCAACAAATGATTATCGGCTAATCGACGCTGAATAGCTGACTGTAGGTATATCTGCACCTGCTCACGTTCGTACAGTGAACGGACGAAGGCAACCAGCAAGAAAAAAAAAATAATAAAAAGAGTTTCTGTTAGAAATATTAAGGCATTCACAATTTAAAATATGTAGTTATACCGAAGTGTGTTAGTAAGAAAATCCTAAATGAAAATTATCCGATTCTTAAAATAGACAAGAAAAAGTACAAAAGAATATTGTGTTCTTTATCAGTGTTTTTGTATCCAAGATCATCTTTGTATAGTTTTCTGAATTCAAGTTATTCTGCTTTGACCGGAAATAGCTTTCTTTAAGCTAGTTTATTATTTAATTCACCTTCTCACAATCGTACACCTTGTTATAGTGAATGAACATAAATAAAACAAAAGATTAAAAAAACAATTACACTTTAATTAACTTTTTCTGTTGGTTTATTTTGGTAAAACAAGTATCTTTTTTGCTTGTTGAAGATTCAGCTATTTCGGTAGAAAACTAATATAATTTGGTTGAGAATTCAATTAATTTCTTTTGAAAGTCGTATTTTTTGTTTTCATTCTACCATGATTGATTTCAAATTAAAATATTTTTTGGTTGAAATAACATCAACTATTCTGTTTTTGTTGAAAATTTTGCTATTTTTTTTTAATTCATTCAATTTGGTAGAAAGTTGAACTACTTGATTGAAAAGTAATTTTTCTTTTAAATTAATATTTGCGGTTCAAAAACGCAACTGTCTTGTAGAAAAATAATTTTTTTCGCCTGAAAATTCAATAATCCAGTAAAAAAAATTCTTCATTGGTTCAAAATTCGGCTTTTTCTTTCAAAATTTATCTCTTTGTAAAAAAAGTATCTTTTTTATGAAAATTCAAATATTTCGGTTGAAAGCTAACCTGATTTTATTGAATTCTACTTTGTTGGATTTCAAATTAAAATATTTTTGGTTGAAATAATATCATCTATTATATTTTTCCTTGGGTTCCCTTACAAAAAAATCTTATATAGGAAAATAATTATAAAAACAAATAATATTAAAATTGGGTGAAATTAATGCAAAAAACAGAAGAAACTATAAATTTATTATTTATTTTTGAACACTATAAATGTAGACCATCAAAATGTCTAATGTGTTGTGCATTTTGATGATGTTACAAACAATAAACATAGGCACTCTATTAAAATACTATCTTGCTCTTAGTAAAAGCGCGCAATAAAATAATAATTTTGAATTATCGGATATGAATACTTTACAGAGTCGAGTTTAATGTAAAATACAAGAACTTCAAGAATATTTCTTTTGTGTATTTTGTTCACCAGTTAAATGAGTATTAACAATAGAAAGATTGATCGTGTTTATAATAAATTTTGCACGATAAGAACCTACCAATTGACCAATATTTAACAGCAGTTCATAATAGTCTTTAAGGTGTTTGCACAAGAAAATACGTGTGCAGTATGCTGGAATCGAATCACGCAAGAGTCGTCCGTGCACACACACAGAGCAACCAACCAATCGCGTGCGAGCTGTCGTGCTGCTATAGTGCGAGCTGGATACGTACCGTTCACCTATGGGATCTCCGCTTGTGAAGCAGAGGTTTTCGACATTGCCAATTTGGTTTAATATATTATTTCATTATATATCTATTTATTTAAATTATGTGATCCAGAATATATACATAAACAACTACGCAGCTTGTCAGAGATATCCGAAATATTAAAAATATATTACTTTCTAAAATAGCTTTGAATACCTGCTTTTTTCCCAGTGGTAAACACTACACTCTCTCCGTAAACACACCAATATTGGCAACGTCGCTAACTTCTGCTTCTCGAGTGCCGGTCCGATAAGTGAACGGTACGTAGCCACCTCGCACCGCAACAGCACGACCGATCGCACGCAATTGGTTGGCAATCTGTGTGTGTGCACTAGGTTGGCTCAAAAACG
>NC_046663.1:1332476-1336476 GCF_010883055.1 Belonocnema kinseyi | reverse complement strand
AAAAGAAATCCCCTAATTCTTATTTTGCTTATTTTTCGATTTTAACAGGTGCCGCTTTTGAGTTGAAGTTTCCCATGTAAAATGCATGGGGAAAATAACTTTTTTGAGTTTTTAGAATAATTTTATAGGGTTAGAAAAAATGTGACGGGAAGGTATGGGGGCCTGTTGAGAATTATCCAACGAAAAATTTTATGTGTAAGAGATATGGGGTTGACACTTCTAATGCACCCTCACGAATACCTAAAAACCTTCTTAAAGCTTAAACTGCCAATTCTTCATGAAATCAACCTTTTGAGCACTGTATTCTCTTTTTTTTAACTAAAAATTATTACTATTGGTCTAGTGGCATATTTATGATCATTGCTTAGATTTCCATTAGTCTAGTGGAATATTTAATAACATTGGTTTATTAATTTGTAACTATTTAAACAAATATAATTTGTTTAAATTTTTTTTTTAAATTCGTTTTTTCCCTGAAAATTATCACTATAGGTCTAGTGGAATATTCATTAAAATTAGTTCATTAATTTCGTTTTGAACTTTTTTTAAAATAAAAATTAGTACTTGAAAATTTAAGTCTTGTCCCCATTTTTCTCTGAAAATCTCTTTATATAGTAATTTCATTCATCTATTTGATTAAAACTTTAACTATTTTTTTAAACATTTGGTGTTTTTGTAAAAAATTAATTTTTTTGATTGAAAATTACAGTATTTCATTTGTTGGTAAAATTTATTTTTCTCAAAAGAAAATGCAACTATTTGGCCGAAAATTTATCTTTTATAGTTGAAAATCCAATATACTGTTTAAAATTCATATTTTTTTAAATTCGCCTTCTTCTCCAAAAAATTAATTTTCTCGGTTGAAAATTCATGTTTTCGATTAAAAATTAAATTATGTAGTACAAAATCATTCTGTTTTGGAGAATAAGAACTCGAATGTGAGATATTCTCGCAATATGAGACAGCGGGGTATCAGCTAAACTAAGAGACTCAATCTGTTGGTTCTATCACTAACTTGTAGCCCTTGAAGAAAGAGTAATTTCGTGGTATAGTCCATTTTTCATTGGACTTCTAAAGATTATAGGCGAACTTTTTGTGAAATCGATTTTGGTCGAGTTCTTGGAAGGAAATGTCTTTGAGCCCTGTTTATTACTCATTAAATTTGTTTTTAGCAGTAAAGTTTGTCTGGAGTGGTGGGGATTAAATAGCTAAGTAGGAAAATATCGATAGTGTTGAAGTTTTTCATTTTACAGGTCAGGCACAGTAAGTGCACAGTTGCACGGTGTGGGTCTCATAATATGAGATACCTGTGGTTTTTATAACACTGTGACTGCGTGGGGCAAATTAATTGGTTACAAAAGTGTTTGTAACTACTGCAAAAACTAAATATATCTAAATAGCAGTAAATTTATACTTCGGAAACATAGAATAAAGTTTTTCAATGAAAATAATAGTTTATTTTGCATAGTTTCTTTTATTTTTTGCAATAATATTTCACCCAATTTTAATATTATTTATTTTTATAATTATTTTCCTATACTCGCGAAAAAATTATGGGAAAATAATTATAGGAAAATCATGATAGCCCTATATTGATTTGCCTATAAGATTATTTTGTAAGGTTTATGCAAAGTTGTCTAGTGGGCTGAAACGTTCTAGTCGAATAGCCGACTGGCCGCTTGCTGGCTGCCTTCGTCCGTCCACTAGACGAACCTGAGCAGGTGCAGATATACAGTCGCATATTCAGCGTCGATTAGACGACTGACCAGTTGGTCGTCCAATCGACTGGGTTGGCTAGTGGACTATGACATGTATACTTCATTCATTCTTTCATTCATTTCATTTTTTATTTTCATGGTAACAATTTTCAATCGAATACTCTGCAATCATAGGCAATCATAATTTTCCTATCTATCTTCTTGAATCTATTTGCATAAAAAAATGCTTGCGTCACAATGAATGTGCTCTTGTTCAGAATTGATTAAATTTTTTGCTTCAAGATTCATCTCTTATGGCGATTTATTGTGGTCTTTATCGAAAGACAGAAGCAAATGCAAGGAAGTTAAGATAATTCTGATTGAAATATAATTGGTTGTCATTGTTTGCAGTAGAAAATTGTTGCAAAAAAATTATGTAATTATTTACACAATTATTTATTGATTATTTTCAAAATTTCCAAAAAGTGAGGTAGAGGTGACCACTTTTTCTAAATTTTTATCATAAGAAACTTTTTGTTGATGTTGTTCTTTTCTGTTTGTTGTTGACGTTGTTGTTTTCTTTATGTAAACCATCCATATTTAATTTTACGGAAATTTAAAGAAAAAAGAATAACTAATTGTATAAACAATAATATTAAGATTTTAGCAGAATTTACTAGTGCTCGAAATCATTGAATATTATGTTTAACTCAGAAAATACGATTACAAAAATATTTTCTAAAAAGTAATTATTTAAGCAAGTTATATTTGCTTAAACAATTAAAAGGTGTTTCATCTATTCTTTTTATACGCTATACAGTCATGAAATACACTATTTAGTTATTATAAGCAAACTGATTTAGGAAATTAGGATTGTTTAAACGAATTGAAATTTATTAAACATTAAAAGAAATGTATCAAAATTATGTTATTATTCAACAAAACGTAGCATAGGATACCAATTAAGCAACTGAAAATTGTTTAAAAAGTAATGGGAAATATTCAAATTGTCCACTAGTAATTATTTGTATGAAAAATACGACGGATATTTGCTAAAAATTAACGATAATGAACGTACAAATGTATTTTTTTATTTTTGGATCATACTTGGTGTGCTGTGGTTGGGGGTGGGAATAAAATTTATTAGTATGGATTCATTTCGCAAACACTTAATCTTGTAAATCGATTGGAGATATATTAATAATTTTGATTAAATTTGAAAATATGATAAACTGTACACATTGTGCCATTTAATTTTATAATTCTATGGTTACACAGTTGGCACAAAGTTGGGCGACGTCTTTGCGACATCGTTACGACATCTCTACGACAACTTTACGACATCCTATGTCCATGTCGTTAAGGTGTCTTTACGACATCGTAAATAAGTCGCATAATTGGACGATGTCTTTACGATATCGCAAAGACACCGAAACGACATGGACATAGGATGTCGTAAAGTTGTCGTAAAGATGTCATAAAGACGTCGCCAAAGGTTGTGCCCACTGGGTAGGTCCCCACCTCAAAAAAGTAGGCTCCTCCGCTTTTTGTGAATAATATTTTTTATTTTTGAATGAAAAGTAATGAAACTGAACCACACGATATGAATCTTGAAGTAAAACATTTAATCAATTCTGACCAAGAGCACATTCATTGTGACGCAAGCAGTTGTATTTGAAACAAATAAAGATTCAAGAAGAAAGATATTGTGACGGTCTAGTGAATTACACTTCTTTTATACTTGATATAAGAATACTTTTTGTTTATTGACCGAAAGATACAGAATGACCTGTCCGTAGACAGGGCGCAAGGACTACTGAGGCCCCGAGGGCCTTGTGTAGGCGTCGTAGGCGAACTACCCTTAGCTAGAATCAACGAGAGGGGAGTAGCTAGATCGCAGAGTCCGTATTTGTACATGTAGAATAAGGTTATTAATACTAACGCAACATAACCTAAGTATGTAAGAGTTTCTGTGGTGGTTTCAGTCCATGTTCGTGTGCGACGTTCATTTTTTACTCTGTTTAAAACATTATCGATATCATCTAATGTTCTACCTGCTTCCAGCAATTGCTCATTATCAATCTGTTTTTGGATTGGTAGCAGTTTATCGTTGAGTAAATCTAGGTCAGAACTGGCATAAGGTACAGAAATATTTTTTGTGTAATATATGTGTTTTCTCAGTTCTCTACTTTGTTTTAACATTACTATGGCACCTTCGGTGGTTAAAATACAATTGCTTCCTGACGATAGAAGTGATGCCTCGGTAATTTTAATATCTTTAATTATTCCTTCGCAGTTGGTTG
>NC_046663.1:1330774-1332376 GCF_010883055.1 Belonocnema kinseyi | reverse complement strand
TGAGTCAATTATAACACAACTGATGGATCATTATATATACATATTTTCTTCTCCGAAACAAATTCTGACTGATCAAGGAGCAAACTTTGTATCAGAATTAGTTCAAAAAATCGAAAATCTATTTAGAATTAGGCACATAAAAACTACAACCTTTTACCCTCAGGCGAATGGAGCATTAGAGAGAACCCACGCGACGGTAAAGGATTTGTTAAAAACTTTTATCGCCGATAATCAAACGGAATGGGACTTGAACCTCAACCTTACTTGTTTGGCTTATAATGTAGCAGTCCGTGAAAGTACTGAGCTAACACCTTTCGAAATGACTTTTGGAAGAACAGCAAACTTGCCTTCAATTCTTGCCACCACCAGTTCTTTAAACCACCAAGAACTTTCGGATATGTGGAGGAAGCGGCATGAAGCCTATTTAGCAAAAGGAAAAGAATCCATCCAAAGGACACAAGAGAGATTAAAGAAATTACAGGACTCAAATATTGTCATTTTAAACCCTATTTTCGGTGCCGGTGATCTTGTACTTGTCCATAACGAAACAAAAAGAAACAAGTTAGATTCAGAATGGCCAGGTCCAGCTACAGTAATACGGCGTACCAGCCAAACTAATTACGAAATTCTGTTTGAAAATAGATACCTCACAATTCACGCAAATCGTCTGAAACCATACTATCACTAATCCTATGTTTTCAGAATGCGGACTGCCTGGGTCATCCTTTCACTCATCTCCTCCACTTCTTGCCTCGTAGTGACTCCACTCCATAATGTCACTATTTTTGCGGAAGATTTAGGCGACGCTAGATTATATCACGAAACATGGCACTTATATGTATCGGTCGACGTAGATAACGTTAATAATAGGTTTAATAACCTGATGGGGCACTACGAATCAACAATTAACATGATATATGTTGATCGTGAATTATACAAACTTTACTTAGAAAACAAACAGTTAGCTTCCAGTCTCCAAAACCAAACGCAGGTAATTAGAATGATATTAAATTCTGCCTCTCACGATGGCGAATCACTTTTTGTACATAACCAAAAAACCTCCGAGCGACTCAACCAAATGAGCACCCGAATAAATGATAATACCAAAAATTTGTTTACTTCAAATCAAATTATAGTCATGATTTTGCTTATGGATGAGTTGAACGAAGATATAACATTGTTGATAAATTCAATTAACAAGGGTAAACATGGTATAGTACATCCGCAAATTTTAACACCAACATTGCTCATTGAATCCTTAAAAAAACTTTGAGGATAAATTTAACGTAAAGTATGCTTTGCCACTCAAAGAAGTGAATTATCAACATATTATTGACATATCTGAAATAAGCATTTGTTTGAATAATAGGAAATTATTGTATTCAGTTAACATACCAATATTTGAAATTGTTGAATATAAAATCCAACATTTAATTCCGATACCGAAGCGGCATGGCAATCAATTTCTTATACCTGCTCCGAAGGAACAGTTCATTTTTTTAAACAATCCGAAAACCATGTATGTTCCTACGAATGAAAAAGAAATATTCAAGTGCAGGTTACTCGAAAAAATCAAAATCTGTCAACGTTCTCATCCAACTT
>NC_046663.1:1298598-1330674 GCF_010883055.1 Belonocnema kinseyi | reverse complement strand
AAAGGGTCTTCCATGTGGAACTTGAAGATTTTCCAGTTCTTGCGATTAGTGAAGTCCTTGATCTTCTTATACAGTAGTTTAATCCAGTCTTCTTCTTGATAAACGGGGAGTTGGATTCTTAAAAGGGAAAACAGATTTTGTTTACTCACTTTTATCCAGTTTTTGCCGCTAGCGACAGATTTTGTCTTAACTTTGCTAGGGAGTCGATTTCTTTTCCATGCCCGATATTCGTCAGCTACTTCTTTTTCGTCCTTAGGTTCAATGAATCTAAGCTTCATGGGCCCGATTTCAACATTTTCGCTGTCCGTTTCAGAAGGTTCGTGCTCGCTGTCGATGTCCAGTAATTCTATTGTATGTCCTTCTTCAACGATAATGCATCGGCGGCTGTATTTTCTTTTCCTTTTATATATTCGCTTGAATATATTATATTCGCTTGACTCCCCAGACTATAGCAAGCAGTTCCTTTTCTGTTGTGTCGTAATTCATTTCGGGTTTATTGAGTGTCCTAGAAATATAACAGCAGGGATGACCATCTTGAGAAAGGATGGCTCCGAGACCTACATTTGAAGCATCTGTTGATAAAACAAATTGTTTTTTATAATCAGGGCATCTTGATACTGGCGTTGAGCATAAGCAGTTCTTTAGATCTTCGAAGGCTGTCTCGCAACCTGATGTCCAATAAAAAAGATTATTTTCCTTTGTAAGGTCAATTAGTGGCTTAGCCCTAGTGGAAAAGTTCTTAATAAATTTTCGATAATACCCGGCAAGTCCCAGGAATGATTTCACCTGTTTTGAATTTGTTGGTGTTTTGAAGTCCCTTACCGCTTGAATTTTATTGGGGTTTGGTTTTACCCCTTCTGCGGTGATAACGTGACCTAAATATTCTAACTCTGGTCTGAGATACTCACATTTATCAGACTGCAACTTCAATCCTGTTTGTCGCAGTCTTTCGAAGGGTATGACGATGTTCTCATTGTGCTCTTTGAGGCTTGATCCGAATACTACGATGTCGTCAAGATAAACAAAGCAAATATTTCCTACTAAACCTCTGAGAGCTGTGTCCATCATCCTCTGGAAGGTTGCCGGCGAATTCTTTAGACCGAACGGCATTCTCTCAAATTCGAAATGACCTTCTTGTGTACTAAAGCCTGTATATTTTTTTGATTCTGGATCCATAGGTATTTGATGGAATCCGGAGCTTAAATCAAATGCTGAAAAAACTTCGTATTTCCTAAGTGGTCGAGTATATCATCGATTATTCGTAGCGGGTATGCATCTAGATCAGTTCGTTCGTTTAGTTTTCTGAAATCAATGGCAATGCGCCATTTCTTCTTCCCAGAAGCATCGGCTTTCTTCGGAACTACCCATAATGGTGAGTTGAATGGTGATTTTGACATAGAGATTACTCGTTTCTTAAGCATCTCTTTTACTTGACGATTGATTTCAGCTTTATGACACTCTGGCTGGCGATAAGAAGGAATGTTAATGGGTCTCTCCTCTTTTAAGATAATTTCGTGTTTTGCTAGATTTGCGCATGGGAGAGGATCACCTTCTAAGGTGAAAATATCATGATGACTTTGGATAATTTTGTTTATTCCTTCTTGGTTATTTTTTCAATATGCGAGAGTCTTGTGTTTACTCGGAGAAGTTCTAATCTTTTGGCTAATTCCTTTGTTGTAATAAAATGTATTCTATCTTCGTGTTCGGGCTTAAGACTTATGTACTTGGGTTGAATCTCCGTGGTTGAAAGCATCATCATTTGGCCTGTATGATTAGAAATTGGAATTCGTAATTCATGGTTTTGGATTCTATAAATTGAGTCCGGAATATGCGGATGATCTGTAATTAGCATGTGCCCCTGTTTCTTTTCTACTTGAAAGTTAATTACTTTAATCGAGTTTTCTGGTACAAATATCCCATCGTCGTGTAATTCGTATTTAACGTTGTATGATTCTAAATGAGTATTTGAAAGGCTAAATTTATAACTGTACATGAATGGAACTCCGATAATTTCATGTTCTGGTAGTGGGGAATCATTTGGTACAATAACTTTGAGGCGGATGATGCATGTTGGAATGCTGTCCTACATTGAGCAAAGGCCGGTTTTGTCAGGGGTTTGTTACCGGGTGGTCTAACATTTGAGTGTCTATTGTGATGCTTTTCCATATACCAAACCTCAGACTCTAAGGCTTCCTGCTGTGCTTCGTTCAAAGTACTCGGTCGGAGAGGACGAACTTGTGCGCCGATTCCATCCTTCAAATTCATGATATATTTTTTAATTGCCGATTTTTCCTCTATTTGAATTGCTAAGCGTCGCGATGTTGGATTTGATTGTTCGTTCTGGACCGCATAAATTAGTTCATTATAATGCTGCCGGAACCGCATATTATAATTCTGAACGGTCTCAATCCCTGTTTGCTTGGCGGATTCGAGTTTTGACCGACTTAACTCAACTGAACTGATTATACCTACATTTTGCCTTAAGGCGGAGAACAACTGATCATAATCATCTATTGAACTGAAGCGAATTGCGCGTTTTGCTTGGTCCTCAATTTTTTCGGCTATTATAAAATCCAATAGTAAATCCGGCTGCGAACATCTCGATTTCGCACGCTTTACTGTCTTGATAAAGTCCTCGACACCCACACCATCACGTCCTCTCAATTCTTCGACGGTTCTGATGATGTCCTTCGCGGGAATAGACGTTGTCACAGGAATGGACGTTGTCTGTAACCGATTAGCTTGAGAAGACGTGAAATTTCTTCGTGGAGTCGGGGATGTAGGGCTACTTCTAGACTCTCGGCCTTGAAAATTATATATTCGCACGCTTTCCTGGGGATGCTGGGTTACTACTGGTACGTTTTTCCCGTAATTTTGAGCCTGATCCGTTCTATTATTTCCTAGTGTAGGAAGAGACGAATTTTCTACTTTTTGAATATCGATACTTTGGCAAGGGGGATCTTTTAGTTGCTTATTTCCTTGCGGAGGAATAGACGAATTTTCAGGTCCTGGTAAAACACGATTTTCGCATGAGGTATATTTTTCTCCTTTTCCCGAACTCTCATCTTCCATCAAGAGCATATTTCCCTGCTTCGCGAGATATTCAATTTCTCTTGCGCGCTGAGAATTTTCAGCGTTTAAAATTCGTAGCGCATCTTCTATCTTTTTTTGAAAGGTTTCTATACAACTCAATTTTTCTATAATAAATTTTATGGGGTCATCCATCATTGTGGATGCTTCCTGCAAACCGCACGATAAATCTTCTTTAAACGTTTCTCGAGCCATGAGGAAAGGATTAGTATCAGTATTTAGGTTACCTAAAGATTCTTCACTTGTTTCCGATTCTACCGTCGGGTATTCTATTAAATTTTGTCTATACGCTGCGAACGCCAATGTGAGGTAGTATTTTTATCGCACAATTTTGATAGTTCGGATCGCGACGCAATTTGCACAATGCTTATTAATTTTATAAACTAAGCGTAGGCGTTTTTTGTTGTAAGAAGTCGCGTATTACTTCTTACTATTTTTGAATTATTCTAATTTTTACTAAACTTACGCAACAGGAGTTTGAGTGTCGCTGGCGCAGTTGAGAATCGATGGTAGTCTACTGATGTTGGCAGGGTCAGGCGGGATGCTGCAGCTCCGTAGGCAGACAGCTGGCCGGAAAATCGGGAAATTCATAGCCTCCCGTGGTGTCCCCTTTGAAGAGTGACGTCGCGCCTTTCTTAAGAGTCACTAGTAGCTTCACTTGATTTGCACTATTAGCGTGATCTCTTTTTGCTAAAGATTAATCGTTTACTGATAATCCTTATATGCCCTGGTAGTACACTTGCGCTATCTTTGAAACCTCGTAGGTTTTCACACATATGGGACTATGTTGCCACAATTCACTTAACTGCACTTAACTTCACAAATTCTTTTTTTATCCCCGAAGAACGTCGTATCGATCAAAGGGATCGTGGCTAGGATCGCCAAAATTATGTGACTGTCTAGTGAATTACACTTCTTTTATACTTGATATAAGAATACTTTTTGTTTATTGACCGAAAGATATAGAATGACCTGTCCGTAGAGAGGGCGCAAGGACTACTGAGGCCCCGAGGGCCTTGTGTAGGCGTCGTAGGCGAACTACCCTTAACTAGAATCAACGAGAGGGGAGAGTGGTAAAGTAGAAGTATTAAAATAGGACATTTATGATTGTCTATGACTGCAGAGTTTTCAATTGAAAATTCCCACCATGAAAATAAAAAAATGAAATGAAATGAATGAAGTAATTAATTAATGAAATGAATAAGAAAATGAAAAAAAAATAAATAGAAATTCCATACTGTTCTAATTCAACCGTTTCCAATTCTGGACGCAGCATCTTTTTTTTCAGTATTTTTTTGTCGTACAATCGGAGAAGAGAGAAAAAAGGTATGTCCAGAAATTGAACGGATTAACGGATTTTCTTCTATCCTTTTTTAATCGTCTCTTCGTTATGAAATGAACCGAATGCAGAATATTGGAATTAAATTTCTTAATATTTTATCGTTTTAAATTTCTTTAAACCGACCGTAACCTCTAACAATAGGAAAGTTGAGTGAGGAATGACAAGCACTCAATATAAATCTTGGGCTCGATCCTGGGTTCACGATGTTTTAAGTATCGTCGAAAAAATAACACTCTGGACCACCTGCTGCTCAATAGTGAGGCAGAGGCCCGAGTACTAATATTCACCATGAATACACTCATGGTGGCGGTTTGCTATTTCCTAGTCGCAAGAAATGCATCAATTTTCAATTCATTGATATAAAACTAAAACCAGGCCATTTTCGAAAAAAGCTCTATGATCAGTCCTGTATTTAGACGTTTATATTCTGTGGTTAAAATATGAAATCATACAATGCAGAATTGTAGGAACCAAATTTGTCAGAGTAATACATGGACTAATTTTCAAGCCTGAGGAAGCGCATTAACTGCAGGCTCAAATCATGGACAGCTGATTGCGTCATAGAAAAATTTAAGAAAAAGCCGCAACGGGCAATTACGGACTTTACTTTTAGTTATCGGGCAGTGATCTCGACAAGCCTTTATGATTTCGAACAGGTCCGTACGTGCCTACGGAGTTCTCCGGAATTATCGAACCCCGAGAAAAAAAGTTTAAAATTTGAGAGACGCCGTAATTGCAATTATTTTGAACTGCAAAATACACAATTATTATTGAAAGTCTAAATATTTTTCACAATTAATAATAGTATATTGAGGTAACATTAATATCTATTTGGCTGAGCATCCAAATAGACTTTACGCTTTGCGAAAAATCGTAAAACAAATAACAAAATTATGGATAATTATATATCTTATTTTATAATTGAATAATATTTTATAATAATTTCCCTCTTTCATATGCTTATCCGCGAATGGCGTTTTCCCAAATCACAGCATCCCAATAAACACCGTTAACTGCATTTTAAATCATATATATATATATATAATTTGAAGAAAAGATGAAAAAACCACCGTAGGTATATGTATGTGTACAATAAGATTAAAGTAAATCTGTTCGCAAATTCAAATGTGCTCACAATCCAATTCACTTATGCTACAATTTGCCTTATTAGTAACGCTACAACGCTATGTGATACTCTGTTTTCAAATGCATTCGTGTGGCACACAGGGGAGCCATATGTATTACTGCTTTGTGTTGATAATGACTTAAAAATCATAAACACCCTCCCACTCCCATCAATGCATAATGCTACTATTACCTATACCTCCTTAATACGGATGGAAAAAACCGGTTGGAGGAATTTGTGTGAGTGCTTACCAACAATAGGGTTACAAAAAAATTATGCGTTTTTTTTTAGGTAACAAGCACACTATTTCGTTTCTTGAAGATTTCTCCTGTCATGTCGCCTGTCTTTTTATTCATTTGTATTGAATAGTTGAGAAAATTGTGCAGGAATCGAACACAACAAGAATGAGATAGTCAATTTAAAAATTCAAACAATAAAAATATTCTTTTTTTTAAATAACGTAATTTATTATGCTGAGAAATTTTCACGCTGAAATTTAGAGATTCCTGATTAGAACTTAAATTAGGTGTGAGTACTTACACGGAGATAACAAAACGGCTGCGGTTAACGCGATTCACGGTGCTGATGCGCGCGACGGGAAAAAAGTGCTTCAAAATTCTCGCGAATATTTGAAAGCGACATGTTCACGGTGACCACGCGAGTGCTTCACGACGATCATGCGCGTGAGTCACAGTTCGGACTTTCACGTCAGCCGCCACTGTGATCACAGTCTTCAGAATTATTCTCACGCGCAACAGCACTGTGACGTCGCAGCAATGAGAACCGTTTTGTTCACAGTCCTGGCAACCGCTTAGGCTTTATGCATCAGTGATCGTAACAATGTAAACCGATTGTTTCACGTCGTTTTGCGTCTGGTCATCGTAATAAAAAATAGATATACCGCAGGGTGTCAAGCACAGTAAAAATAAATACTTAAAGTTATATTCGACTTAATTTCAGATTTGACTTGAATTAAGGAAGTACCTGAATTTAAGTGTGCAAACTATCTTGAATAAAGCACTAACTTATCTTAAATAAGAAATCAGCATTTTTTACTGGAATAAAGTAAAGTATGCTCCTAAATTTCAATATTCAGTTCTGAAAGTAAGTTGAAGGCAACCTGAAATAACCTGTAAGGCTTTCGTCACCTAAAATAAAGGAATATACCTTCCTGAATTTTAGGTGCGTACTACATACCTTGCAGGACGTTACAGAATACTTGCGCTATCATACAGCTCGTGGCCACACAGTAAAAAAATGTTCAAAATGATACTGAAATCAATATCATTTTGATATGCAACAAAAATGTTACCGAATTTAAGAACATTTTGATCGGCCGAAGAGAATGATCGATTTTTGAGATCATAATGATCTGATTCGGGATCATGTATGAAGTGTACTTGAAAAGTTGAAAAAATAACGAGATCTGATACTAGAAAATATCAGCTGTTAAGTGTAGTTGTCACTTGCATGCAGTTAGATACCATTTTTAGGTTATGTCGTTATGACACCGGCGCCAATAATTAGCGGCCATTTTGTTTAGTCTGACAAATGAATCAAAAATTGAGATCAATTTGATCCGAATGGAAAATCATTATGATCTCGAGAGTCAAATGATCACTGGATCAAAATGCTCTGCAACAAAATTGATCCTTTTTTTACTGAGGCATTTATTCTAGTCGTATTCTACTCCAATACTCCATGTCGCGTTGGTCAGGGTCGGCTATGATACTATGTTTCCATAATTCGTGGAGTTTTAGTTTCATGGATTTAAAAAAGTTCTGCAGCAAAATCAGTACCATTTGTCAGCCAAGATTTGGGTTATTGAACTCATCAAAATAATTTAATTATTACCAAAGTTTTTACTTCGCAACGCGAGCGTCCTTCCAATTAATTATGGAACGCAATATTTAAAGATTTTGGACCGCACCTGTCCCCTTTATTCCCTTATTATTCCTTATTATTCCATAACCTTTAGACAAATGCTTTCCGTAATGTATTGAAAGGGAATGACCCTGAAGGTCATCGGGTCACATAACCTTGATGAATATCTGAACGTATAATTCAGCTTGAAGACCACCATTCAAATCCTCGTCCAAAACCCTGAAACTTTTGTCTGAAAAATTTCTCACGAAAACGCATATTTTCACTGATAGGGTAGGGGGGGGGGGGTCCGATACTTTTTGATTACCCTGTATATCTCTTAAAATCACTCGAATTTTTCTAAATTATTCATGATTTATTTTTATTTATTCACGAACATTTTTCTTTTTTTTTTGTTAATCTTTCCAAATATTGTCTTAAATTTAACTCTTTCAGAATAAAACATCGTTTTCAATTGTCACATTATTTTAGAGCAATGGTTTTTATTATCTTAAAACCTTTTAAAATTCTTGAATGGCATACAAAAATTCTACTGTAATCTTCAAAAATTTGCACTCAGACTTAAATTTAAATTTAGTGTGAATTTATTTGTCATAAATTTTAACTATTCAAGGCTCTCTGTTTTAAACAATTCAGTTTTAAGTTATTTAATTTTGAATATAAACAGTTAAATAAAGCTATATATTAAAAAATAGTTCTTTTTCTTAATTGGAATTTTTTAAATTTAATTCCTTTTAAACTTCAGTATTTTAGATAGATTTTTCTTCGTATATTCTAATTCAGTTTTCATAACCATACAAAATATTAAGATTATTTTAAATAGCTGTGAACAAAGCTAAAGTAAAAAAAAGTGAGAGGTTATAAGTGCTATTGTCAAATACTTGACTTTGAACAATAGAACAAATTTAATTAGTGTTGAAAATGTCTGGAGTGATTTTTCTTCATTACATTACACTCTCCAGAATTATTATATTGTATCATTTTTATTCTTTGATGTTCATATTATTTAAATAAAAGGCATTAATTTAACCCGACTGCCGAACTTTAAACAATTACGTAACTAAAAAGCGTGTTTGAGTAATATCACATGTTCTCCGATAATGTGAGCTTCACTTTAAAAAGTAAACATATCAAAATCACATTTCTACCACCCATTAGAGGACGTTTAAATCAAAACGGGGCACCATAAATTCCACTCTCCTTTATGAGGAAAACGTTTTTGATATTAGAAATACTGGAGTATTGTATTTAACATATTTTCCCCGTCTTCGAGACTGGTTGAATTACCTTTTGGTGTACCTCATTTATGGCCTCTTATGATCTAGCAATATCGATTTATAAATAAAAAAATATATTGTTTATCTTATTACTTTATATCATCTATCAATACTGATTCATGAAATCTAAAAAAATGGTTAACTCTGTTTGTATCGAGGAATCCTAAAGTTGGGATGCCAACTTCGATATAATTGAAACTTATGTTTACTTTAAAAAAAAACACTACCGCAACATACATACAAGGAGAGGTCACGAGATGTGCGTCACTGATTTAAGGTGTTCGTATTTGAACTCGAGTGCTCAAGCTCCGATATCTCGGAAACTAAATCCCATTGGATGAAAAGAAAAATACTCACCTAATAGATTTTTATATACTCTAAATGAGTGAAGACCCAACCGAATGGCCGATCCACATCTCGCAAAATTTTCTTATTATTCAATTGTAGTTATTATTAAAAATTTAAATCAGACGCATACGCATTATGTGAAATATATAGTAAAAAAGGCATTATTGCAATTTTTTATTATGATATAATTTAGAAAGAATAACCATATGGCATCATACCATACATGCGTGCGCTTATATTTTCATGAAAACAAGCAACGTTCAAAAATTACATAATGCGCACAATGAGTAACAGTTTTGCATTAACAAACTACAGAACAATTATATTATTAATAACGATTTTAACGCGAATTGACCATGTCTTATAACATTTGAGTTATCATTTTTCTCTGCACAAATGGCGTACAACAATGTATCATTATATCTTACTTCTATCGTACAATATTTTGTAATGCTAGTCACACTAATTTAACCAGTATGATTGTTAATAATTATCACAGAAAGCGGGGCCAGCCTTTCTTTTGAGCTGAGAGTGTATAGGCTATTGCAACTTAAATTAATAGTTGATTGCATTAAAAATGTAATTATCAGCCTACACTCTGATAAAAATCAATACTTTACATAGCTGAATTAGACCGTAAATATCGCAGTTCGTAATTTTGAGAAAATTTCAGAAATTTTTCGAAAAAAAGTACGTCTTATACTACCGTCATGTATATAATAACAGTCTCGAACTTATTTAGTTAGTCAATTAATATTCCCTCATTACCCTAAACATTACGTATGTAAAAACAACATTGCTATTCCGGTCCACCACCCAGCGATAAAGCTTGCACAATCCTTGGATCCGCCTTACTCCCTTCTCGAAACTCCTCCAGGGTCAATTTTTCATCGTGATTTTTGTCCATCAGGTCAAAAATCTTATCAACTCTTTTTTGAGGTGTATTCTCATCCTCTGCATGTGGCTGCTGACCCTTTAACAAAATTATTTTCAATTTATTTTAACAGGTAATTATACTTCTATCAATTACACTGCCTTACCCTACATGAAAAAATTCAAAGTTAGAGTGAAAATATATAGAGTTAGTTCGTTCTTTTGTATGGTCTAAAGGGCCTTCCGTAATTATGTCCCTATTATATCATTCCTGGTTGACCAATACGATCATGTTGTTTTCACATATTTCGACCATCCACGGAGGAGCAGATGACTCGCGAGGAATATCAATCTTCTAATTCGGTTTTTCTTTGAATTAAATATAGAATTGTGCTTATTTTCTTAAAAATGTTAGAGGTTTGATGCCCTTTTTTAGGGTGGCCTAACTGGCTTTCATGAAATAGCATTGAAAAAGATCTATAAAGGTATTTCTTAGGAGTTTTAGCCCCTGTTGACCCGTTAACGTAGGATCCGCATTTAACCCGATAACCCGAATTCAACTCGCGAAACTCGTAAAGGCGCAATAAATCCACAATCAACCTATAAACCTGGAAAGCTTCTTAAATAAAAGATAAACCAAACTATAAACCCTTTTACGGTCTTATAACTTCCGGCTGAAACCCTTATAGATTCGGTCGAGTGCACTTCCTTCTCTTCGAATCTATCTTTCGCCACTAAAACAAAAAGATTGGCATTCCAAAAGAGCGTAAGTCCCAAAGTTTGCCAATCAAAAATGGTATAAGTGTCAACGTTTTGAATTACAAAAAAATATTATCGTCACAATTTTGAAACACAGAATGGCATAGTTGCCAATCTTCGAAAGTCTAAAATGGCATAATCCTTGAAGACCTTTGAAGAACAAAAGTGTCGAAGCTCTAAGTTGCAATCTCAAAATGACAAAAGCACCAAATTTTGGAAGTGCAGAAGATTAACGCTACAATTAGGAAACCCAAAAGGGCATAAGCGCAAAAATTGGAATTCCGGATGAATATTAGCACTGCAATTTGCAAATCCAAAAGGGCATAAGTTTCAATAGGTGACAATCCAAAAAAGCCACAAACGCCAAAGTTTGGTATTTCAGCAGGGCATAAGTTTAAGTGTTTAAAACCCCAAATGTACATAGGTGGGTTAACTGCCTAAATGCGGGTAGTTCGTTAGTTCACAAAGGATAGCTTTTCACGTTTCAGGATAATGTTTCTTATCAATTAAGTGCTTTTTTCCTTCTCAGTTTTTAATATTATTTTGTGTTTTTTCTCTCTAACACGTAACTAGTTATTTTAATTTAATTTAATTAAAAGGTTTGTTCCTTTTATGGCTGTTTAAAGTTCCAAAACTACGGTTGAAACTGTTTTTAAAACTAAAACAAAGTTATGCAATTATTTAAAAAACGATAAACGATTAGGATGGGGAGGGGGTAATTGATAAAAATCAATGATTTTTTGGAACATCTAAATTCACACTTATCCTCATTAAATACATAATGTATCGTGTACATAAATTTACAAAATCAATTCGACTTACCACCATCTCATATATTGCATCCACAATGTTGTACATCTCATCTCTTGTAATAAAACCATCATTATCGACATCATACAATCGGAAAGCCCCTGAAAAATAAAAATATTTATATACTAAATATTCTTTATTTAAAGTGCGTGCAAATATTCATGCTTTTTACGGTTTCAAATGTGTGCAGTCTAGATTTCAACTTTAAAACGGGAGTTAGAGAAAAACACAGCGATCACATAAAAAGTCTTGTTATTGTTACACTTTAATTCAAGCCCCTTTATAGTCTTAAAGCTAAATTTAATACTATTTTTTGTTTATAAAGAAGACCGTGATCCTATTTTTAGACTTTGAGTAGGACGAAATTTTCAATTCAAGAAAAGATTTCTGTATATAGAGTAGAACGATAAAAAGAAAAAACTGAGGCTCTGATTTATCTTACTTACAGTGTAGCTTTTCATCCAATTTTCCTCTTGACGTTACTGATAAGGCTTTAATGAATTCCTCAAATTCTATTGAACCATCCTGGAAAAGAAGGTCTGCGGTCATTTTGAGACTGTATGAGACACCAAACACTCAGTCTTGGAACAAACATTAATGTGCAAGTATGTAAAAAATGCAGAACATTTGCAACCAAAAACCCCTAAAGGACTTCGAATTATACAAAAGTAATTGTTCACTACGAAGTTTGATAAGATCACGCAGGCAACATAGAGTTATCTATCCTTTTGTGAAACTTACGTTATTTTCATCAAAAACTTTGAATACAAGAGATGCAAATTTGGACGGATCACCTTGTGGGAAAAATTGTTTGTAGATTTTAATAAATCCCTGTAATAAAAAATATGAAATTATTTCATAACTAAAATGTCTGTTAAAACTATTAGCTATATAAGAAACACAGAATTTGTTTACCAGCTCAGTAAGTAAGCCATCCGGACAGTCCTTAAGAAAACCTTTATGCCTGCGTGAATAGAGTATTTTATTTTATTATTTTCTTGTTGCATGTTTCTATGACGATAATTATGAAAATAACTATAGAACTTACCACTGTCGAATCTCCTTCTCTGTAACTAAAACAAAAATTTAATAAATTGTTACTTTATAATAATGTTAAGTTTTTTTATGACTGTTTTCCGTCAGTAAAGTCTCCTTTCCGGTCCTTTTCTCCGCACATATAGTATGCACAAGTCTATCTCTTTATAAAAATAATTATGCTTTCAATTTTGTTTCAATTTCAAAGCTGATCTTTATAGGCTTATGTGAAAACGTTATCAAACAAATGTAGGGATTTAAACGTATACAACTGTTTTACGGTATATATTGTATACATAGAGCAGCTTACAATACGTGTCAGTGGTGAGTCGATCGATAGTATCTTGCTTGAGCTTGCTGTTCTTCTTGCCCATTTTTGCAGCTTCCTCTGTGTAGCTATCGCCTCTTCACACGTCTTTTTTGCAGGTGAGTTAATTATTCCGAGTCCAGCTACACTCTGCATACATCTTACCGTTTGTCCAACACGAAGACGATCTCGAGACACAGACTCTGAAAAATTTTTCACAGAGCGTGAAGTACGATTGCTCTTTTCCAAATTCACTCCCCACACCCTACCCCTCCATGCGGACATTAAAATTTGTTTTGTTCAGAAATTTATGAAAACTCTACGCGCAGTCGGAAGTGTAATGAGAGTTTTAACTTTGTGCGTGAAAAATTGAAACTTTAAAAATTCTTCGTACATTTAAATTCAATTTAAGCTTTTAATTAATTGAAAGCAACAATTGCCGATGATCCGTAGTAATGTTGATTTAGAAAATAACAATTCATATGGCAGATTAAATCTGTCTCCAATTTACTTTTCGTACTTTCATCATTAATGATAGGTGGTATTACATGCATGTGAATTTGAACCTATTCAGATACCTGAGTCAGAAAAATGGTTTATACGAAAAATGTTGTCCGCCTGTATTCTAACAGCATGATAACTTTCGAAGGAATTTTCTAATCAGAATTTCCTTCAGTGGATTCCGTTGTCGTCCAAAGAAAGGTCAAGTTCGTTAATCGTTTAAGTAGGCTTGTATTAAAGAGTATGGAGAACTTTTAGTCCTTGACGATCGAGTTTCTGTCCTTCATTTAGAATCATCGATTAGGTCACGGAAATTATACAATTTTAATCCCTTTCCAAGCCGATCAGAGCTGCCGAGCGTAACTTTAAATCAATTAAAAACACATTGTTCGTATATAACGCTTTGTAATGCGCTCCAAACGCATGAAAATTACCAAATTTAATAGGATTGTGCACAACAATACATCTCTACAATAACAAATATTCACTTCATTCAAATATTATTAATTAATAAAATCCAAAATATATAATTATTTTTTACCACAAATATCTGCATGGAAATCAATATATTGTGGTATCCAAAAGTATTTAGAAAAATATTATTGCTGCTGGTCATAACTTCTACTGCTATGGGGATTCAAAACGCGAAGACTTTTTGACTATATCTACAATACGGAGGCAGAAGAAATTTTGTTTTTAATGAAACATTGGGGAACTGTTTTTAATTTCCAAAAAAAAGTTTTTATCCTATTTTAATCGATGGATACTTAAAGTTAGTACCAAATTATTATTCACATTGTTTTACCGAAAGTATATTCAGAAATTTCCTTTGACAAGTTTGGGTTAAAAACGAAATTTTCCAACGATGTTGGCGTGAACTGAGTAAGTTTTAGAAAGAAGAGTGTACTATTTTTGAAATACCAGATAGTTTTCATTCATGAACCACTAGCGCAATTCGACGTATACTCTGTAGTGTCAAGAAAACACGCGACTCGGTGACGTCATAGCGTTGCGGCGCTGGGCGTTGGACTGACTGACGTCGGGCAAGATCCTGGATGCTGCGCAAGCGTTTCCACGTTGAGCCCCACTCTCAAAAATAGAAAAGGACATGCTTGACTAGCTCCATCCGTGCGATTCCGAAATTCTATATATGATGTCGTTTCTGGACTTCTGTACTTACACATATATAGGCCACATTAAAAATTCGAATTATGTAAGGAATATCTAAAAGACCGTACGTCGTTAGGACTCAGATACACTAATTAAAGATGTTAATGTCATGTACAGAAAAAGCGCGAGATTAAAATTTTACTTAAGCTCTTTTTCTCCTCACAAATTTGCTTTAAACTGTAAAGTCTACATGTTCGCTGTTTTCGTATGATTAATTGAAGACTCAAAATCCTCAAACGAGTAACTAATGAAAAACATTTTAATTGGTATGAATACCTCATATTTTATTATCACTTGAAATTATCCAACCTTGTTATTCAATTTTATTTCACTAATTACCAGTTTGGCATGCTATGCAATACCTTGCTCTGTGTGGATACATACCGACCAATGCAATTACAAGCGATTAGTCTTGTCTTCCCTTTCCTTTTCCAATATTGCCATAGTAGGATGCGATATAAATTTTTATAGAACGCATTTATTGAGAATCCGCGTGCTGAGATCCGCACCCTCAAGGGGCAACACTCCACGCAACCTGTATCGACCCGCACCATCCAGACCGCAAATTACAATATATTCTGTTACCGTTAACCTATATTGAAAGTAATTTATTTACTATCGTGAAAAGTAAGCATATAATCAAAAATGGATGAAAAACATTATATAATATATTCTTAAGTGAAAGCTTTATATTAAACATATTAATTGCTTACTTTTTTCATTTTTTTCTTTTAAAGCATTTTATTTTACTATAAACAGACACAACCTGTTTTAAAGTAACACAAGTAGTATTTTCATATATAAAGAACAACATGAGATCAAATCTTCTATCTCGTGTTGTTTTTTATACATTTTAGTAGGGAATTCATTGCCTTAAATTAGTTTTCCTTTGATAATTTCTTTGACATTTTTACTTGGTCCAACTAATTAGGTGGGTAAAATATGCTACTGCGTATTTATTTTATTGATTGGCATACTCAAGAAGAACTAACTGGGTGATGGTCCTGGAGGCTGAGGCATAAGCATTAGAGCCACTCCATCGGCTTGTAGGATCGATTCCCGCCGCGCACTCTTGAAAGCCATCGGCGGCCCACGTGGTAAACACTTGTCTAGCACCTGTAGAGAAAGAAGTTCTCTAAGTACTTAAAGATAGCGTATCAGGCAACTTCCACGTGTTATTGAGCTGTAGTTCCTTGGGTTGCACATGTCCCCTCTCTTCGGAGGAAAAAAGGATTGCGTCCTAACACCCGCTACTGTGGAATGAGCATATCCAACTTTAAATGTGCGATGAAGATCTGGGCTAGATGTTGGTGTGTAGAGGTTAAGTTTTTCCGCAAGAAGTTCTTGATACCATCTGGACCTACACCGTGACCCTCAATGCTTTCCTTACCTCTTTGACTGTAATTGATGGATGCTCCTCCTCATATGTTGTAATTTTTTCACAAAGTTACTTGAGACGGATGATATTCTCATTGTATTCATTTAATGGGTGTCGAACCTCGTAAATCTCTCTCCAAAAAGTCTTGACCTCTAAGGACTTTAGGGGATTTTCGACAGAAACAGGGATATCACTGAAGTGGCGTGATGGGTCAGAGAGAAACTGTTGCTTCTATCTGACTCACCCCTGTTTCATTTGTATTATTTTCCTCGCACTAAATAACACGCGTATTTTGTTAACAATGTGCTGTTTGATTGTCAGCAGCTTTGACTTATTCAATGTGTAATGTTAGATCCTCAGTTCGTGGGCAAACTTTCGGATCCTTACAGTAAACGACCTACCAAATATCACGCAGTCAACCACACACAGAACACGGTACTGTTGCCCAGTCAATCTTTTTGTTTAGTCTTTGGTCTTTTGATGCATCTCCGGTTTTACATTTTGATTTGAATCAGCCAAAGCTATCACTGCACCATAAACTGAAAAATTAATGCTCCAGAAGTCGCGAAGTCACAAAAGTCAACGTTCATTTCAGCCAAATCTTAGAGATTAGGAAGAACCTGGATATTAATGATCCTCCTTTCCTGAAATCGTCACCATCTCTCAGGGGATACCTACTTTCCACAGTTAGTATTAATGTCGCTTCCTCTTTTTCGTCTGCAGCTTGTTCTTGCAGCGATTTGAGAAGCATTCTGGATGAATACTCTGTTTACGAGACGTTTCCAGCGCGATTTCAAAACCAATGTTGCGAAACGTGTGGAAACTCAGAATGTTTCTAGCGCCTCCTATTCGACTCTGTGAACAGAGATAATGCTGGCATCGTAACAATTCAGCAAGCCATTCCTGATTCAATCTGCCCACTCACTGTTTGCCGACCCATTGTCGTGTGCTCTGCCCATTCCATAATTGATCGATTTAAACCACAGCTACAACTGTGTTTGGCAGTATCATTATTATTCCAATGAGTAGCTAGGAGGATTTTTACTTTTCCTTTGCACTGCGTGAAATAATAAGACTGCATATTTTAGGAAGTCGCCCCGTATTCAAAAGAGTCATCGTTGTACGACACCTCACCCAGGTGCGAGTCAGCTTTCGGTATGAAGAATTATTCACAAGTATCTAACCCGCATTTTTACCTTACATCTGAAATAGGACGAGCCTATTCCGTAGTGGCTAGTGGAAATATACAAAGTTCTCCTACCGACGGTGGGCAACTTATGGTCTGACCCCAAGAATGACAGACCATTAACTTGTTTGCACATACTATATAAGATCTTTGCAGTCATCCTATAAATGACAGGATTTTTCGGACAATCAGACCCGTGAGAGATATGCGAACAACGCGGCTCGAAAAAAGGCGCAGCACGATGCCGGGAAAGTGGGGTTAATCGGCAGGTGTGCCTGCAAAGACGTAGACTTCTACAAGCGTCACCTGTCAAATGTCCTGAATTGACTACCGAAAAGCTTTCAATTCAGCCTCGCGCATGTTCATTATCTGTTTGCTGGATAGCTTGAAGGTGCATTCGAATATAATAAGTTGCTATAAAAACCCCTTTCTACAACCAGATTTACTATCGCATCTGGGAAGCATCTTTCACGGTAACACTATGAGTGTTACCATTTCCAATTCCGCTATCTCTTGCAATTCTTAAATCGCAGGGATATTTCTGCGGCAAACCAGAGTATCGCATAACATTTCATTCAAGGTCACTCATGTATTTCATATCGATTTTCTTAAGATCTATGGTGAAAGTGCAGACCAACTGAAACTAGCTCTAAAGATTGTCGAGAAGTACACGCAGGTAATTGGAATAGATTTAACATTAGTAAAATGTGCCAAGGTTCATTTGAAGCAAGAACGACTTAATGGCATCCCCGAAGACCCTGAGCTCGTCGACAGAAGCGCTATACGACACCTTGGCGCTGGAGAGACCTCCCATACCTTGAGGACGGGCATGCTACAGAACCGTATTCAGGACGTAACATCTATAAAGAATTCTCTCCGATGCAGATGCAGAGATTGATATTCATTCTAGGATCCTACGAGTAAATATTTTTACCATATGCTTCATATCAGTAATGTATGTAAATAGGAGCTTTAAGTTTTTTATAATGGTACTAACATTATTTTTCTTTTTGAATGAATTTTTTGTATTAGTGTCAATACTAAATATTTCAGAAATCTTTCATGTGTTTTCACAAGTGTTAGAAATAACAATATTCAGAATACAATAATTTCCTATCAATATTTGATAAAATTATCAAAAGCCCTGTTGTATAATATCTCAAAAGCTTCCTTTTTAAATTGATTGCATTATTGCCCTCTCTTCGTGTATAACATTTCCATGAATTCCCACTTTGTTTGATTCTTTTTCAGTATAATGGACTTTTACATTGCCCCATTTTTCCATTTTTAACGTATACACTTTCCCAATTTAATAGTTCTGTTACTTTTAAACAGAATTATATAAATTGTATGCAAATACGTTTTTCGTAGTATTGATCTCAAGGACTTTGAACTTTTATCGAACTAAGGTAAAACAACCGTGTTTAATCTATCGAAATCTCTTACCTCTCTGTATTATCTAAGGCTTTCTTTTTTCTATTGAAATTTTAATATAATAATTTGATTGCTCAATCAAAAATATTTTTTATACTCGCAATTTCCATTTGTGTCGGACGATTTGAAAGAAAATTCAAAGCGCGTCCTGAAAATGATGGTTTTTATGCTGTTAAAATCATTTAAAAGCTAAATTTTTCATGTTGATAAAAACTGTATTTTCTAAGTCTTCCATTACAATTTCGGCTAAAATAGATAAGAGCAAATGGAATGAAAAAAATCGATTGCCTCAATAAACTTTTTAAATGGAATTTTTGTGTGATACTTGTGCATCACCATATTTCTTTAATTGATTATTTTAATTCGTCTAAAGAAATGTCTGGGAACATAGCAATTACATAGACAAAAGCTAGAATATAATCTTAAAGAATCGTAATTCCTTCAATAAGTTTAATAAAAGCTGCACTAGTTTTTACGTTACTTTCATAAATTGTTGTTGACTTTTTAATAATCTTACGATGTAATTCTTCTAATATTCTGGTCAGAGAACATATCGTTAATAAGGTTATTTGCGGTTACTTCAAAATTATTTTGTTCCTCAAGAATTTCCATAATTTTTTCGTTATATTTACTGTTCAAAATTCATATTGTAATATTCCCCTTGCGAGCGCATGTTATCAGTGGATCCGGACATTTCTTTAAAAATGCATTTGCTAATTTGTAACCTTCATTTAATTATTTGTCTATATAATTGAAAATTATTTATTATTTGTGATAAAATAATTATATCATCCTGATAGTTTTAATCTGAATTCTTGTAATTTATTATTGGGAATTTTATGAATATTTATCTCTTCATCTTTTTAGAGCTTCTAATCATTGAACCAACTTTTTCCCAAAATCTGTTACTGAAACCCTCCGCCTATCTCCAAATATTGATCACTTATGAAGGTATATTAATTTCCAAAAGATTCAGTAACCATCGGTCTGTTTTTTGTGTGAAAGAGCATAATGAATATTTAGATTTAACTTCTCAATATCACCTTGATTTTCAATAAAATTCGCAAACTTTGTGTCTCGTTATTTATTATTTTGTTTTTAAATTCGTTTATTTTAACACCATGATTTTTGCATTTTGTGGGAAAAGTTTTCTGTGATTAGATTTGGTTTCATTTTCTATTTAGTACGTTGAAAGATTTTTTCTTACGAAGCTGTCATTCTCATTACTGCATGAGCCTCACAATCTGTCAGCTTATGGGAAACTCATGATGATAAAACGAATTTCAAGGAAACTTTAACTTCATACTAGAAAGAAAAATAAAGGAGCATGTTTCCATTAGGTTTCAAAAATAAATAACTAAGTTTATTTTAATTTGTAATTTTACACGCAAATTTTCTTTAAAATTGACCATTTTGTGGGTTGGTACGCATTTAATTCCAGAGAACTCAAGTACTGTTTAGTATTAGTGTAACCTTTTTTTTATTTTATGTACACTCATTCATAGCAAAGAGACAGTCAATAATCATAAAAACCAAATGCGGAAATTCTTTCTAATCATTAAATAAAGTTTCTTTTTTATGTAACGACCCAACAAATTTTGTAGTACTGCATTAAACATGGACAAACAATTGTGGAAAATTTCAGCCTCCTATCTTTTATACTTTCCTCAAAAACTATTCCCAAAAAACAGCCGGATTTCGGCCCAACAATGTAGGAACCCCCCTTAAAACGTCGGAGAAAGAAAAAGGAAATGAGTGTGATGATGGATTTTTTTCTTTTCCCTAATTCAATTCCTCTTTATTCCGTTATTATATATTTGTCTCTAATGAGCCGATCACAGAAAAAACAGAAGATAAACTTTACATCGACTTCCGACGAAAGATTATCTGCAACAAAAATTAACTTCACAGGATAAACTTTACACAAATATCGGTTAAACTTTCTTTTGTTTTTCCATGACAAACACATGTTTTTTGAAAGACGGGAAGTTGGCTAACCAAAACTTAATCGCTCTAAAAAATTTCCCGCAACAAATTTTATTCTTAGTTTTTTCTGTGATTGCAATGTTTTTCTGAAACATATTTTAAGGCCCTAATATGCAATTCTTGTCGCATAAATTAAACTTTTTAAATATGTTTTTGCAAAACAACTGATTTTTGGATTCGCAATATGTTTTAGCATTTTTCTTAAAAAATAATGTTTATAAACTTTTGTATATTTCTAGAAATTCAGGACCATACAAACGTTTCTTAATGCCTTTCGATTAATTTTCAAAAATTTTAACTTGATATCCCAATTCGTATCGACGTGAGTTGTTGCAGAAAAATGTCGGTAAGGTAGGAATCGGATAATTATTACATATCCTTCAAATATTTAGAGTTTTAAAATTCAAACTAATGATTTCACAATTCATTACTAATGGAGACCTTTCTAATTTTAATAATGTTCCTTTTAAGGGCTTTAATTTGATCGATTATTTAGATATAAAACATTTTACATTTGGACAATTTCAAATTTTTACCGATATTAGTCTTTAAAGTAAAATGAACTACAATTCATAGTCGGGACACTCTTGTTGTAGAAATTACACATTTTTAAGGCACATGGCATGAACAGAGGCACACTAACGGTTTCAATTAACACATTTAATTGTTTACTGTGTTTTAATTTATTAAATAAAACTGTTACCGATTCTGCAAAGTTCAACAGCAGAAATTTTACATTTTTTATTATTTTCTAAAATTTCAGGCATTTTTTCATGTTGTTCACTTTCAAATTGACCACCGTGTTTGGCGCCCTCTGGCTTCTGCGCCCGCGTCTGGTATTTACGTTGACAATTAAAAGTTTCAGTTCGTCACCTAGAAAGAGAATTCACCCACGTCGTCTCGTAATCCGCAAATAAAATCGTGATTCACAGTCAGAATCAACCTAATTTTAGTTATCAATTTGAAAACACAACTGAAAAAATTGTTGCGGGGATAATAAATATATTAAAACATTCGTTATTGTGCTCTATATTTTTTTAATCAATTCTTCCTTCCTTCCTAACCTCATATCAGCACCACGTGATCTCAGCCATTCATAGAAAATGTTAGCAACAATGATTAAAACCTTTCTCCAATCTCCATGCCTTTAAAGTAAAATCAAGTCACCGATTTCTCGTCTGGAGCAAAATTTTCAAACTGTTCTTTGGCCGGATTACCTGACCGAGATCTGGCTATCCGGCCGATTTCGATTGGATCCCTGATTTTATTTGTAAACGGATAAATTCATAATTAAAATCTTTTATTAAATTTAAAATTCTGTTTAAATATTGTTTTTGTCTAAAAAACTTTATTTTTATCCATTCAATTTCACATTTGTCAATCAAAAAATAACCATTTTCGAATATGTAGCAATATTTGACTATTCATTTAAAGTGAGCAATATTATAAATCAAATATTTGAAATTGAAATATTTGAAATAGCCTTGAATCGTGAAAATTTCAAATTCTAAATTTAAACTTTGAACGTTATAATTTTAACTGATGCAGATAAAAGGTGTTTAGTCTGTGAGTTGAAGTATTAAATTTTCATGCATAAATTATAATTGAAAAACAATTAATTTAAAATTATCTTTAATTAAGATAATTTAACTTCTAACTTGAAAAGGTTTTAGTTAGCTATTTTTATTTTTAATTACCTATTTCATGTATCAAAGTTTTAAAAAAATTAATTGTGTAGGGAAACGGCATTACATCTAATATTTTTGACATCTACTAAAAATAGTAAATTGTGAATTTCTTAAAAACAAATCGTAATTTTGGAAGTGATTTCAGTTTTTCAATTTCGATCCAATTGCAAAATCTTTTTGGTTAATTTGTAAATATATTTGAGTGAATTTAAAAATGCGGCATTGAGAAACTTTGTTTGCCTTTTTGCTTTTTTTTATCTGCTAGAATCTTTAATCAAAATTTCTGAAACTGTTTTTTGCCTATCATTAAAATTATCAAATTGGAACTTCAAAAACCAAAAAAAAAACTATAGTTTATAAACATTTTGAAAATAGTGCATTGAATTAACACCTCAATACTGCGTTCTCAAGTATTGATTATATAATGCGTCCCCACAATTCATTCTTAATTGAAAGTTTTCCAATTTAAATAAGTATTATTCTAGGAGCTTTAAAACTAGACACTATTTTTAAATGAGGATTTTAAAGTTTTTACATTAAATCGTTGAAATTACTTTGAATGTTATATAATTTGATTATTTAGTTTTATCCAATTGGAAATTAAACCAACGAAATTTAAATTTTTCAGTATGAAAACCGTCTAGCTTCTCTTCCGTTGCTGAATATTAATCATTTGAGGTACTTACGTTTTTAAAGTTTTTATTACAAAATTATTCCTAGGTACTTACGGAACTCACGCATAGAAACTTAGAAATTTTAAGGCTTGAATTAGAAATTTTCTAAGTATGACATTTTTCATTTATATCAATTATAATTATCTAGCCAATAATTTAATATTTTTAATAAAACTTAGTACCTACACAATAAACTAGATCACGCAACTATAGCAAGCAAGCAATTATATATGAATCTCGAGTTGAATATACCTGAAGAAATTCAAAAATTTACAGGAATAAAAATATTTTTTAAGCTGGTCCGCAATCTGGCCTGAAATAATTGAAGTAATAATAAGTAATATAATATATAATAATAATAAGTAATGATAGATAATTAAGTATATAATTTTATTGAATATTCTTTTCTTCTTCACATAGAATTAATATAAAGTATATACATCACATCGATTACAATTCTTTTTTCTTTTTTTTCAAATGAAGATGATAGATGACGATATCATTTTGACCTGAACTTATTTCAACTATAGACAAAAACCCAATTTCTCCTGTAGGTTTTCAATTCCTATTTCATATTCTCGATATAACGTGTATAATGGGAGCTTATTTTGTTAGCTCAGATTTATGTTCAGTGCACGCGATTTACGGAAGAATTAAAAGAAGAAATTTGTTGAAAATTGTTACTTTTATTTATCTCTCTTGAAAAAATATTCTAGTATCTTCAGTATCAAAAATTAAAAATTAATTACTATAATTGCAGCCTTACACGTCTTGTGGATATAAAATTCAAGTTGTTCGATTAGAAAGAACGATCGTAGATTTGAATAATACTTTCAACTAAGTTTCCAACTTTCTTTTCTTATTTTTCTCTCGGTCGCAAACTTAACTACGCACTCGCACGAGCAGTAAGACCGGGGGTGGCAGAGGTTGTTGTCGGGGGTGTGGTGGTAGTCGTTGGTCTTGGTTGTGGAGAGCGCTTCGCAGGCACACCCCTGCCACCCCCGCCCCCACCAACTCCACCTCCTCCTGCACCATCTTTGCCCCATGGCCAGTGTAGAGTGCGGATCAGGGTGTTTCGAAAGTCCTCCGAAAAGAGGCAGTAAATGTAGAATGTTATTGAGTAATTGATCACCTCCAGCAGATTTGCGAGAGCTCTAAATATCTGGAAAATTCGATAAACCTCCTTCAGTTATGCTGTTTCAAAATATTCCACACACATATTGTATTATCCTAGTTTGACGCGACGAGATGAATGAGAACGAATTTGATGTACAAACAAATTAAAAAGTACCTGATAGGGAAAGAGGCTGAGATTTCTTTCGCTCAGTGTGACGTTTAAAATCACCATGGGGCTGACACAAACCAGAAAGAGAATACTAGTGCTACTTAAGAGAAGAATCAGCCTTCTCTCTTCTGCGAATGTCCTAGAATCTTCTTCATTACTTACTGTCCTTGAGAGCGTCATCCTGCGACGTCGGTCACATGATTTTTTATAAACTATCATTATTCGGAGGTTGAATCCCGCTAGAAGAATTGTAGGGGCCACCTTGAATGCCACTTCCAACACTACCTTGTACACCTAGAGAAAAATAAGATAATACTCGAACTTTTCCGATGAAGGGAATCATGCAATCTACAATCCCAGCATACATGTGGCTAACCACTTTTGAGAAGTTCAACTGGAATGGTATTGCTTATTATTATACAATACCTGGTAAAAGACTGAGTTTAGGAAGGAAACACTGTCCCTCTTTTGAAAGATTAAGGGGCCACCTGCCTCAAGGAGACATGTTGTAATTTCTCCACGAAACACACTGGGAAGGTAAACCACAAATGTAGCAATTGGGATCAGAGCTACGGTTAGCTGAGGTGGTCCGCAAAGTGGTCTTGTATATTGCCCAGGATGACAGACACTCACATATCTTTCCACTGTCAGAGCTAAGAGCATCATCACTCCCACGCCTGCAAACACAATATCATTTGTCATTTTTCGTAATGCGTAAATTGTTATCTAAAAAAGGTAATATGCATCATACCTAAGCAAGCGTTGCCTAAAAACAACTCTAAATGAGCGTGATAAAAAGCTTCAAACCAATTACTCCAGCGACCTGTCTCCTTGTGAATCAAAACTCTTAGGGCGAAGGGGATGCAAAATATTATTGCCAGTAGAGCGGCTGCTGAGTATCCTGTGAAAAAGAGGAAAGTTTAAAATTCAATTTTATTCGAACTTTTATCATTAATCGTTTTACTCCTCATGGATCGTAAATAATTTTGTGGATGGTAACAAATGATTTCTCAAACTTGGAAACAACTTTAAACTTGCGAAAATGTTCTCTTTTTTGTTCAAAAGTTTCAAGTTTCTAAATAATTGATTAAAAAATATAATTGCACTATTTTTCCATATTTTCCACTAGCAGGCCCAATTGAGGCCAAGGCAAGATTTTTGGAAGGGAATAGCAACAGGAATAATGTGCATATGCAAATATTTTTATTTTCCGCAATAATTTTGAGTTGGTATCTCGGTATTGCGATTTCTATTTATGTACACACAAGCTTTCAAGTTATTGCAGCTCAAGAGCGTTGTATACATTGTGACTGCTGGGACAAGTGAACAAATAGTCTAGTGGAAATGTTTAATTTATTTATTGAACCCGCGCACTCTACCCCTATTCTTTTTCACGTTCATCCTACTGTTTTCTCGAATTTATTGGATCCCAGGATCGAATTATCCCTTTCATTCATATACTAAACTCTTTTCTGCTGATTGTAATCATTGTGTAGCGTAAAGCCGAACCAATTACCGAAGTGGAAGCATTTGTCTAGCCAATTCAATATTTTATTTTTTTGTAGAATCATAAAAACAGATTCCCCCTCCTTATAATTAGTTGATGCCGCATTCCACATAAATATGTAGTTATAGTCAAAATTATTATTATTATTCCAGTGTTTTTATTAAACCTTTACTCGGGTAAACCCGATTATACATCATAGCCACGAACTAAGTCAAGTGACTGATGAGATTAGAATGTTACAAGTTAATTCAAATAATTTAATACGATGGTTGAAACCTCCTGCGATGATGTTGTAGGTATACAATTATATATATTTATATAACAAATGCATCGATTAAAAGAGTGATCATTCACTGTAAATACTAGAGATCTCTTTTTTACAGTATCATTTTTTGCGTGCCTGTCTTTGAATAGGATACCTTCATGTTGTTATTTTCAATGAAAAACAAATGCCTGGGTTCCCACCAATGTTCTTATTTTATTACCACTCGAGGCTGTTTCTTCCGAGTCTTATTTCAATACCTGAAATAATATGTTTTTTTACCATGTTAATGTTAACACTATTAATGAATACTATAATTATCAATATTCTCGAACTTATTAGTTTCGTAACTGTAGGCAATGCTTACAGAGTAAAATTTCGAGAAAACTGAAAATCGTGGCGGGAATGGGCTCATCTATCGTCAATTCGGAGGGTGGGATATTCAAATGTAGGAAAGTTTGTTGGGAAAGAGATTTCACCGCATAAATATTCGGTTTTGCAGGTACCTTCCTAGGAAGCATGAACGAGAAGTTACATTTATGCATCAGAAGCATCATGAGGGAACGCGAATGTGGAAAGTCAAACAGAGAGTCAAGGCGATTACAAATTTCGATTTCCATTAGATTGGTTTAGCAACTTCATAGCCAATACAGTAAAATTCTCCAGAAAATTTCCTGTGTTGTTCTTACAAAAAATAAGGGAATATGTGACACATATACGCTAAATTTCAAGTGTTAACAAATAATAAAACATTGATATTGGCGCTTACGCGATCAACTTCGGTTTTCGCAATTTCAATAATAACAATAGGATTTGGTTGTGCCAGCTGTCATTGAATTTCAGGAACCGACGTTCTGGACCTGAATCCGGGGCAAATGCGAAATCAAATTATCGAGTAATTTCCCCCTAATGCACGAGATTCACGATGGCCAACCGAGAACAGGAAGCTATAGGGGACATATTCAAAGTTCGACAAAACCACTAATTGTAAGTGTAAATCACTTCTTTTCGTAATTCTCATTCTATAAAGGAAAGTGCTCTCCAAGTTTAGAAATGTATAATTGATGGTTGCAAGTGAACAAAATGTAATAAGGGAATGAGTTGTATAAAGAAAAAAACGAAATTATCGCGCCAGCAGGATGGCGGATATATATGGGAAGGAAGGCCGGGAGGAGGTCAAGATACTCAAGATAAAGGGTAGAACGAAGAGAGTGTGGGCGTGGGCAGAACAACATACATTTCTCAACTAAAGTTATTCCATGTTTAAGTAATGCTGAAACAGAAAACTTTGATTGGTTTTTCCCCATTTCTATTCCTTATAACATTGATTATGATTGTCCGCCAAATGGGACCAGGTATTTCCTGTAATTTTTTAGTCTCTGAATGCGAATTCGTAAGGCTCAAATTTAAAAAAAAATTGAATTGCCAGTGAAATGATTCTCTCTCAAGAAATTAATTACGTATAGCCATAATACTTTTTTGATCCATTTAATATTAAATGTATCAACAAAAAATAAAATGCAGAAGAAAACTGATCCTTTAAACAAAATGAATCATGAAGCGTTCAAATAATTGCTGTGGCACTCACAGATTTTTATCTCATTTTTCAAAATAGTGTGACTCACCCCTCATGTAGATGTACGCGGTGCCTCTCATGTTTCGCCTAGTAAGTACAATGAGATTCAGAATGTTACCAATGATGCCCAAACAGCATATAGACGGCAGAATAATTCCATAACTAATTCTTCTCAAAAGTGCAGTTCTCGGGTCCTCTATCTGGTCAAAATTATCCGGAATTTGGCAAATATGTATTTCGACTTCATTGGTATACGAGATGTTGGTCATCTTTATTACCATAATTGACCAATTGCATATTATCCGCATTACAAGACTTTTTGCTCAGAACATATCCACGATAGACGTTTTCCCTTTTCTTCTTTACCCTATATCACGATTAAAATACAGTAAATTTCAAAATATTTTTTTCCAAATATAATTTATTTGAAGGTGCAATCTTTCTATACATTTTGTGTCTTTAAACAGAAAGATTACTGGCATAAAAAAACGTTTACTTTTTGGTATCAATTTATAAATTCTATATTTCTCATATATCTTTACCAATGTGGTCCAGAGAATCTGGGTTAGAAGATATTTAAGCATGAATTTTATATCACTTACAATTCTTTGTAATTATTAAACCTAAATTTTTTATTTTAGTTTGATAATCTTCTTCACGCGAGTTTTTCAAAATTACTGATCAATCAAACAGTGTCAAGACCTGCCCGTATAACGGATATCAGATCGATCATAAAAACTCCTAATTCCACTATAGTTTTTTCCACGTTTTTCTCAGTTAAATTAAAGAATTTATTCAACAAAATATTTGTTTTATGCATAACTAAAGTGAATTGCACGTTTTCTAGAAGATACAATAATAATTGCCTATTGATGTCACAAGCAAATGATCTATTTCTTTTTTTGTAACACGTGCACAAAATATTCAATTTTTAATTTGACACTATTTTAAATTAAAATATATTGAGATTGTATAATTTGAAATAAGCTTCATAATTTGAAATTTCGTAATCGATGCACGTTCTACATACCAAGCATTTGTCGGCGGCAGTGCAGCTTTAATAAATATATCCAGTTGTAAATTCCATCACGAATAACGACGTACATGCCTCCTCGATGTCTAGGCTGCGGTTGCTCACAGATGGACATTATTGGAATTATATAATAATATACCATTCAATGAGATAATTTATCTTCAATAGTATATAAATCAATACCATTAATCTTCAAATAATATGTCCATCAAATTTCCGTGACAGCTCTTTTAATCTGAAAACATTTCATTTTGACCACAACAATTTTATTTTCAACTAACAGATCAATGAACTACCTAACTCAAATATATTTAGACTAGTTTGACTAAAAATAAAAGAGTGTGACGTAAACACTGAACCTTACATTAATACGAAAAATAATGTATTCACATATAATATGGCTACATTATTTTTCGCATAACGTATGTAGAAAAACATTTCAATATTTGATTTTATGTTGCAAGATTGAAAAAATTGTAATTAACTACTTGTTATGAACAATCATTTTTTCATAACTACAATAGTCAGAAAAATCTGGAAGTATCGGGTTTAATCGTGGAGGAAAAAGGATGTCAATTTTTTTCTTCGTCAATCTTCTAGGCTCAAAAGATTAGTTGCAAAGAGTATTGTATTAAAAGTTGTAATGAGCAACATTGCAAAACTGCACCATACCATAATAGAACATTTCTCATTTTTAAATATTGTACGAAAGTGTAGAGATACAAGTCATTGGTGATTATGGTTTTATAATACTAAAAAAGTTGGAATTGCTGGTCTTCGCAGCTTCATCAAGCGTGAAAAACAGCTCGAGGGTAGCACTTTCAGCGCGTGAGTTACATCAAGTTACGTCATGCATCCAAATCCAAGAGGAACGGTTCACATTGCCCTGCCTGTTTACGTACAGATTCCCCTAATTTAGGAACAAGGCCCAGGCAAGCCATGCCCGAAACTTTTCTTATATCGGGAGTTGAGTTTATGTCATTCATAATGAAAATTTAAGTAGTTGAAATGTCTACTTAGCATTTTGTACACAATTATGTTTGCAAGTAATTTTTTGCACCTTATAAAAGATTGTCCTTTTTTCATATTTGTCAGCCAACAATCAGATTTTTAATAAGTATTTATAATTAAAAATGCAAAAAATGATCAAATCTAAAAATTAGTTTTCTTTAAATAAAACATGTCGCTTAGGTGATTCACCAAGTGAATTTTTAACAGAATTCTTTACAAAGAATGTTGTTGTTCGAAAAAAATTGTTCTTCAAATTTAAAACTAGCAGTGTGTATTTATGTATAATGTTGAAGAACAAAAGAGTTCAAAATAAAATGTAGATAAATGTTGAAAAAGAAAATAATATTTTCTTTTGCACAATACAACCAAATTCATTTCACGGGAAAAATTCATATCACGTAAAACGCTTACCCCCGTGTGGACAAGTGTTGATATTAGAAAGAAAATTGTCACCTCACCGGTGGAAACGGAATATTCTTCTGATCATCCCCGCGGAAATAGAACTACACGTTTGAATTTTCGTATTCGAAATATTACAGAAAGAACACTAAAATAAAATTATTTCGTTTTTAATTTAAATTATTTTAAATTACGGGTTGATAAAAGTTGTTTAAATGATAAAAGATTATTATGGAATAACAATATTTACTGAATATTCAGCTTTTATCAAAATCCTTTAAACTAATAAACTTATTTCTGTAAAAAATTCTTGCAACCAAGATTTATATATGTTTCACTGATATATTCACGAAATTTATTTTATGAGAAAAATTGTTTAAATAAATATATGGACGTTACCACTAAAAAATGATCACGACAAAGCAAGGGACATTCTTGCGCAAACAATTTAAAATTAAGACTCAAAACATCCACCACTGTAATTTTGTGGTTGTGAATTCTCTTTCGTTAAAAAAGCTTAACTCGAGAGTTTAAGCGCACCTACGGCACGCAACTAAGGACAATTGCACTCCGCGCTTAGTCTTTGCATTTCTTCCGCATTCGGGCACAGACCTTTTAAAATCAAAGATGACACACTTTTATATCAATTATAATACATTATTTATGTAACTCTGCCAGGGATTACTCATTAAAAAATTGCAAAATAAAAAGCAAATTGTATTTATTATGATTATTTTTGTATTCTTATTTCCTTGTTTTTATAATTTTTTTTATTTTTAAAGTCGTTTTTTATGATTAAATAATAACTACTGCGCATCAGCGTACGGTCTAATACAGGAATCTATATAGGGTCCTATATAGGAGCCTATGTCCTCTTTCGTCTTTTCTGTGCTTTTCCCAAAAAGTTAATTTTTTAATTTTTAATCTTATGTTTTACAATTAAAAGAAGATCTACTCGTCCAATCGAAAAATGATTAATAATAAATTTATAGATCTTTTTAGGCGAACAACTTTTGTCTGACAATTTAAGTTCATACCTTGTGTCGTTTTTACAAAGAAATATAATAATTTTATTTAGAATGTTATTTTTTACGACTAAAGCAAAAACTAACTGTCCTATCAAAAATTATAGCTCTTTTTAGGATGAACAAGTTTTGTCTCATTTTTTCTCGTAGCTTATATCGAAAAGTGATTCATTCTTAATTTTTAGTTCTTTCCAGTGCGCGCAATTTAAGTTTTTTCATTTTTTTCGTATGTTGCATAGTTTGACCAAAAAATGGAATTTTTGGATTTTTCATTATTTTTGGTACGATCAAATTTGGAGTGTTCAACTTCTCGACCAAATTAAAAATGTTGTTAGCATAATTTTGTAGGGCTTTCAAAAAGCAAAGTTTTTCTTCGCTTGACTTTTTTCATATCATGCGTTGTTTGGCTTAAAATGTTCATTTTAGTTTGTTTTTTTGGATTTTGAAAATTCTCTAACTCTGATAATTTTCTATTTATAAAAAAGTCATGAGGATAAATTGTTTGAGTTTTGAAGTACTATGAACAACGATCTATAGAATTTTTACATCTTGAAAAAATGTGGTTTCAAAAATTTTGTGTACTATCAAATTTTGAATTTTCAAATTTTTGACAAAATTGAAAAGGTTGTTATCATAATCTTGTAGGGCTTTCAAAAAGCAACGTTTTTCTTCTACAGCCTTTTTTTCGTATCAGCGTAGTTTGGCTTAAATTGTTCATTTTAGTTTGTTTTTCTGGATTTTGAAAATGCTATAACTCTAGTAATTTTTGATTTTTCAAAAAAAGTCATTAGAATAAATTGTTACATTTTTTTAATTCTATGAATAACCGTACAGAGAATTTTTGAATTTTTAAAAAAATGTTCTCAAAAATATTCAAAATGTGCCCACTTTTTGAATTTTCATCCAAAATGGCTGGCTAACGAACTTGATCTTTAGTTTAGGACACTCAACGAGTGTACCAAAGGGCAATCTAATAGATTAATTTTTTCAAAAGTTATCGTGTTCATAGACAGACAGACAGACATACAGACTCATTCTTAAAACCCTGTTTTTCGAATTTAGGGGGTCTCAAAACGTGGACATTTGACAAAAACTGGAGGGGGGGGGGGG
>NC_046663.1:1282641-1298588 GCF_010883055.1 Belonocnema kinseyi | reverse complement strand
GGGTCAAATTTTACAAAAATCTAATACCTTCTCTGATGAGAATGTAAAAAGTTTGATTGCCAAGAACCTTCCACTTATGAGAAAGTATCTTCCAAAGCTGAATAAATTTTTTCGATCAAACTTTTTTCCCCTTGTAATTATAACTTAACACCTCTGGCGTGAGTTAACCTTTTTTTTAATTGATTGTTTCATTTTTTATCACAGTGCCAAGTATACTTTTTCATAGCTAGAAGGTTCCTTGCAATACAACTTTGTTGACATCGATGTGTATTTAATTAACTTACTGTATTTCTTGAAACTTCTGAATATAAAAAATGTTAATTGGCATTGAAGTTAACGCTTCCTGGAGAGTGGACGACTTTATGGTCTCCGATCGATCGATTTTCTAGCCGAAAACTTTTAAAGCGTGGAGTCACCACCCACATTTTCGAGATTTATACGAAAAAGAGGCAAAAGTACGAACTCAGCGTACTGGAAAAGGCAGACTGGAATTAGGAAAGAGGAATCTGTCCATACACATGAGACGACGGAAAGAAAAACAAAAAAAAAGAAGATCAAGGAAGGATCAAGTGGTGGCTGCTGATAAAGTATTACGAGTTCGAGTCGTTCGAGCTCCCTACAGCCCTCCGTGTTTTTCTTGACGAGGGGCCAATCCAGGGACCGAAAGGATCGCTTTAAACACGAGGGTTGCAAAACTGTATTAGTGTGATGGGGTAGAGAAGTATACATACATATATATCAATACACAGCTATTTATTTATCTTCAAGAGGGCAGATAGAGACTATCTGTGGAAGATCAAAAAAAGGTTTCTCGATAAGATTAGATGAGGGAAAATACAAAACTAAAGGCTCCGCAGGAACCAATAACAAGGTAAAGACTATAATCAATTATGTATGTATATAAAGTTCAGGGGAAACAGAACTACTTGAAGATAAAAAACTGCTTCGCACGTAGTGAAAACTAATGTTTAAAGTGTGTTCACCTTTGTTTTTGACCGTTTGATCTGTGCTAATTTGTCCGAAGAAAACGCATGAAGGCTCGCCAAAGGCTTCTGGATGGCTTGCGGGTTGTTAGCAATTAGAATTAATTAACTCACAGAAGTGCAGATTAAGCTAATAACGATCGTGCAGTAAACTGTCTATACGGGTCATTCACCATACATCCTTCCGGTCAAATATAATCTAATCTGTACTATTGCCTTTGTAATTAAAAAATATCGCTACCATATAAAAACCAATAAAAATAAATATATAACACAAACAGCACACTTCCCAAAAGAACCTAGTATTTTCTTGGGAAATTAAACAAAAGCAGCCAGAAGAAAAAACTAGGCCTGTCCTAGGTTTAGACTTACATTAAGACCTAGGGTCAACTATAGGCGAATATTGATATAAATAAATAAAATAATAAATAAAAATAAATTAATAAAATCATAATAAAAACTGACAAATGATTTTCTTATGTACTTCAAATTTTGTTTTTCATAATTTTTAATAAATAATAAAATTATTTATTATTCCTGAACGGCACAACTGTCAATCATTTTTTTCAAATCCGAAATATAAAGTAATATTTCTTACTTCAAAAACAGCGCGCCGATGCAATTCATTCGCGGTTATATTTTATAAGATTCATTTCTCTTGCAAAAAGTCACACCTAATGCGAGGTAAAGCCGCTTCGCTCGGCAATAATTATCGCAGTTCCGCGTATCATAGTTCCGAGCCAAGATGTTCTATGAAATAATAATAAATAGCTGTATTGCTTATTGTTTTAATTTAAGATGAGTTTACAGCCAAAAATCACACTCAATCTTGCAAAAAATGTACTCTTTTTAATATAATTAAAAAAGGCAAATTTCATTTTTATAAAAATTAAAAGAGAACTTCTGGGGAATTTTTCCGCGTCCAGCCATCCAATCTAAAATAAATTCGGAAGTTGGGAAACGATTTTACAGGACCTTAAAGATACCCATATTTTCCAAAAATGCCTGTTTCAGCTTTCCCTCGAAAGAACCACATAATGAACCCGTTTCCAAATCCAAAGTATTTTTAGAAGTTCTGGATATATATGGAGCCCTTTTTCCAAATCAAATGTACGTTTATAACTTCCTTATTCAACCAAACCCCCATTTCCAGCTTTAGCTCTTCTAGACTAAAAAAAAACGTTTTGATTAGAAAGTTACCTTTTCCAGCTCTGCCAAGTGCCCTTTTCCAGCTCCTGTTTACTGTTTTCCAAGCCCACATGTCCAACTCCCCCCATAAAGTACCCCATAATGAAACCGTTTCCAACAGGTTAACGACTAATAAAGTGATATGTCGTTCTATAATTCAAGTTATTCTCTTTCGTTGAAGTGATCATTAATTTTGATCAAAATTTTTTTAAAATTTATCACTACGTATGAAAAGCCTTTAGTTCGCACTCAAGGAGCGAATTACACAGAAATTCACGCCAAAATGCCCTTTTCCAGTTCAAAAAAGGCCTTTTCTTACCACATTCCTCTTTCCCAGCTCTTCACAGTCGCAAATTATGCACCCAAGTCGTGTTTGCCTCCGTTTCCAGCTCACCCCATCAAGAACCCCACAATGAACCCGTTTCCAAATCCAAAATATTTTAAAAGTTCCGGGTGCATATGGATCCCTTTTTCCAGCTCAAATGTGCTTTCATAACTTTATACTGTATATAAACCCCGATAGAACCCTCTTTTCAGTTCCAACTCTCATCCAATCTGAAAAGAGCGTGTTAATTCAGAAATAACCTTTTCCAGCTCTTCCAAGTCCCAAATTCACTCTAAAATGCCCTTTTTCAGTTTAAAAAGGGCCTTTCCCAACCAAATTAGGCTTTCACAGCTCTTCACAGACATAAATGATGCACTGAAGTGCGCGTGTGTCCCCGTTTCTAGCTCCTCCCATGAAGAACCCCACAATGAACCCGTTTCCATCTCCAAAATAATTCAAAAGTTCCGGGTGTCTATGGATCCCCTTTTCCAGCTCAAATTTGCTTTCATACCTTTCTAATGTTGACGAAACCCCAATAGAACCCCCTTTTTAGTTCCAGTTCTTCCTAGTCTCAAAAAGAGCGTTTTATTTTTTTTCAGTTCAAAAAAGGCCTTCTCTTACCAAAATTACCTTTCCCAGGTCGTCACAGGCCCAAATTATGAGCCAAAGTGCGTGTTTACCTCCGTTTCAAGCTCCCCCCATGAAGAACCCCACAATAAACCCGTTTCCAACTCCCAAATATTTTGGAAGTTCCGGGAGTATATGGATCCCCTTTTCCAACTCAAATCTGCTTTCATAACTTTCTAATGTATAGAAAACCCCGATAGAACCCCCTTTTCAGTTCCAGCTCTACCTAATTTGAAAAAAAAAACGTTTTAATTCTAAAGTCACCTTTTGCAGCTCTCCCAAAGCCGAAATTCACTCTAAAGTGCCTCTTTCCAGTTCAAACAAGGCCTTTTCTAAGCAAATTCACTTTTCACAGCTCTTCACAGGCACAAATAATGCACCAGAGTGCGTGTCCCCATTTCCAGCTGCTTCCATGAAGAATCCCACAATAAACCCGTCTCCAACTTCAAAATATTTTAGAGGTTCCGGGTACATATAGGTCCCCTTTTCCAGCTCAAATGTGCTTTCATAGCTCTCTAATGTAGATGAAACCCCAATAGAACCAACTTTTCAGTTCCAGCTCTTCCTAGTCTCAAAAAGAGCATCTTAATTAGAAAGTTACTTTTTCCAACTAAACCAAAACTCAAATTAATTCCAAAGTGCTCTTTTCTAGTTAAAAAAGGCTTTTCCTTACCCAATTTACATTTCCCAGATCATCGCAGGCCCAAGTTATGCGCCAAAATGCATGTTTGCTTCCGTGCCAAGCTCCCCCATGAAGAACCCCATAATAAAAACGTTTCCAACTTCAAAGTAGTTTAGAAGTTCCAGCTATATATGGATCCTCTTTTCTAGATCAAATGTGCTTTTATAACTTGCTAATGTAGTTGAAACACCGATAGAAACCCCTTTCCAGTTCCAGTCCTTCCAAGTCTCAAGAAGAGCATTTTAATTTAAGGCACCTTTTGCAGCTCTACCAAGGCCCAAATTCCCTCTAAAGTGCCCTTTTCCGATTAAAAAAATACCTCTTCTAACCAAATTCGCCTTTCCCAGCTCTTCACAAGCCCAAATTATGCGCTAAAACGCGTGCGTGCGTTCCCCCCTTACCAGTTGGCCCCAGTCTAATAAAAATGTGCACCTTCCAAGTACCCATGATCCCCATTTCAGAAACCGCATCCATTAATATGAAATTTTGACGTTTTAGCCAAGTATAACAAATTATAGGTCTAAGCTAAGGACATAAATAGTTTTTTTCGGAAGTGCGTGCTATGCGTGTGTACGAAAAAGCCAAAGTCATGATACTATAAAAATAGAATGTAATATTTTATCATGGCTGTATGTCAATTAATTATCTGAAATACATTAGTATATCCCAAAGGTATTACGAAATTTGATATAATCGCAAAGAAACCGCTTTCATAATCCTTATGTATTAACTTAATCAACGTCGAGCCATGCACGACAGGTAACAAAAATATCGGGAAAAGAGGGAGTTTCCACATTTCAATTTATATTCAAAGCATGAATTTCTAGTCTTTGGCACTATTTACTATTTTTCTTTCATCCTGACAAGTCTTCCTCTAACTTCCAAGCCCATTACAAGTTCTTAAATAAAAATATTCAAATTATAAAATCTTTCTTTACCTTAGTAACAGGTTTCAAATTTAAACAACTAAATTACTCGCTTGTACATTTCTATCTGAAGTAAAATTCTGCAAATAGTTAAAAACTATACTCCGACGCAAGTACATTGACGATTTTAAACATTTTCTGATAAGATTACTCATTTTTCTTACCCTGCGTCTTTCCAATTTTCATTTTCTCGTACGCATTTTCTCTTGGTTTCAACCATCATTTTTTTAAACAGTTTTCACTGCGATAATAATTAATGAAAATAAGTTTCTCTCTGCTACTGTCCAACTCCGATTGAACTTTATATTAACTAATTTCGAGATTATTTGTATGTAATTAGCATCAGCTGCAATAATCTATTGTTTACCTGGAAAAAATTTTACTATCGAGTTTATTGATAATATTATTTCTCCATTTTTAAAAACTGTTTAAATGTATAATTGTATATATATACTAGTTCTAGCTAAAAGACTTTTTTGTCTAAAGAACTTCATTTAAAGTGAAACGCACAAATCAAGAGTAGACACATCAACAGAAAATTTTTTAAATTTTAGTTCATATTACACTCAGAACAAATTTTCCGAAATGGTTTCAAGAACGCGACACGCCAGGTACTGAACGTTTTCTACCGGCAGAAAACGTGCGCATGCTCGGGTTAGCTATAATACGGAAGATGTCATGCGTGAATTCAAAATAAAATAATAAGAGTTTACCCGGATTTAATGGAATGGTATAACTGATTAAAAATACCATATCAGAGTGTCTACCCGACAGATGATATTAAATTCCTGGTCATTTCGTGGTTTTTTTACCGGTCACTTTAAAAGAGTTCAAAAGAGTTGGAACATCAGGTATTTTTTGGTCAGACGAATTACAACTTTAATTTTGAAGACAGAATTTTACAAAATAATTATAATTCTGAATTTGAATAGAATTGTTTTTTAATTGCCTTCTAAATTGGAATTAAAATTCTTTTCCAAGATTCCCGTTTCATTTGAAAAATTCTCTATTCCAAGTCAATATTTTTTAACGAAAATCACCTGTTCTAAAGTTAAATTATAATACTTTACGGAAGTTCCCTGTTCCATGTCCAGATTTTATTTATTTATAACGTTTTATATTATAGTTTGGAAATATAGTAACCCAATTTTTCGAAAAATTGCAAGAAGAAAGTTTTGAATAGTGACGAATTCTAATTTAGAACGAGAATTTTTTTGTAAATTCCCTTCTACATTAAAATTCTCAGTTCTATCTTAGAATTGGATATAATTCTTTTCAAAAATTCCCTGTCCCACACTCGAAATTATATTTCTTTGTTGAAATATTATGTCGCAACTTATAGAATTATAATTTATTTTTTAATTTACCGTTCCAGATCAGAATTCGAGTGAAAAATCTCGGGCAATGAAGCACATTCCCCGTCATTTTCCGGTGACCAAAATTCCCGTGTTTCCCGATCAGATAGACCAGTGCAAATTAAATACATGCCATATGAATCATAATGAATTTTTTTTTTGATTTAAATCAAAATTAATGTTCGCTGAAACGAAAGCAAATAACTTGAATTCTAAAATCAGGTATCACTTTATTAGTCGTTCACATGCTAGCTCAAAAGACAACGAGGGGGAGAGCAAATTACAGGACTAGTGAAAACCCGCATGTTTGTTAAAAACCGTTATGTTTGTTATTTCTCGTCCCTAGCATCACACAGATTTCAAAAGTTTTCTTGTATTCAACGTATCACTATAATTTTGATTCCACACAAAAATTTCCGGTATTATAATTAAGTAAAATGATTTTGAAAAACGACCATTTTGCTTTCAAAGAGTTTTGAATTTGCTCGCTGTAAACTTTGATTTAAAGAAAATTGTTTTGAATCCAATCATTGACAAATAAAGTTTTTTAAACTATTATATATATATATATATATATGTATTTATTTATTTATTTATTTTTTCGAAAGAAAATATCTTGAAATAAAATCTCTTAAGTGATAAAGTCGGAAAATGTATGTTCCTCACTCCTTTACTTCCTTTACACATTTTCTGGTTAGTCAATAGCTATAGATTAAATCGAGTTAACGAGAATTTAGTCGAATTCCATGGGACATATTAAGAAGACAGAAAAGAACCCTTAAGAGACAAAAAATAATATAAATTCCTAGATAAAACTCTGAAAGCACGATAATGGAAAACATACACGATTTCTGTTTCACCCCGTAGGCGAAATTATTACTTCCGAGGGGAATGTCTGGCAAAGATTATTTTATCGCGTGTCTGACTCCCAAATAAACCAAATTTCATTTTTTTTTAAATTATTTTTTTACTTCACAGAATCGATTGCAGTTTGATGTCAATTATGTAATAATTAAAATTCTTTGATATTAATTAAAGGGTAGCAGAAAATAACGAGGGACACATTTTTCAACAAAAAAATTTCTGCATAGGAAACTTTAAAAATCAAATAAATTTTCTGTTAAAAAGATTAGTTCGGCAACTCTTTTTAATATTAATAATAAAAAACTTGTTTTATAAAAACTGTAGGAATTCTACATTTGGTAAAAATCGAATTAGCGAATAAAAAGAAAAATAAGAATATACTTCCGCGCTTATGTATTGCTGAATCGATGCAAAAAAACGTTTGATAGCAAAGGACACTTTTTTCCGGTGCAGTGTTTTCGGAAAGCCGATGGCATGCAGCGACCTAAGCCGGGTTCTGAAAATATTGCGCGATATAACAAAAGCCTGCTTCAATCACTGGACGCATTATATACTAACCCCCCTCCCCCCCCCCATAGTCGCCACTGTACCAGTTTTTTTTTTCATATTTTCATGGGACACGAGAAGTTTTAAAGTAAATATTATTTTTCCCTAACCTCAATAACTCAGAGTCCCAATAATGTATAATGTTCTTTTTGGAGTGCTGTCTCTATTATGTATTAAATCCTTTGAAAAATAAAATTTTCATTTGAAACTACAGTCGACGCTACTTACTTTGCCACTTCCCCTAACTCTCGGTCGAGCTCTTTCCCACCACGACCGTGGCAACGTACGTACACGGAGAAAAATGGGTGTTTAAATGTAGATGTTCAAAGGGTAAGATTTTAGCACCTAACACGCAGGTATTCATGCCAAACATTTAACATCTTTTTGAGTTGTTAGGCGTAAAAATATTTTTATGTTAAGGGCATGTGATACTTACAGTTTCCCCGGCTTTTTTTCCGCAAAAATGAAGATTTTTAAAAACTGAATTCGGAGATGCTATAAAATATCATAACGGACGTCCCCGGACTCTTTTTTGAGGGATAATAAGAAAAAAATTTATTGTGCTAAATAAAAATTTTATGCATATGCATTATTTTGAGGTTGCGTCGTTTTTCAACTCTGCCTTTCCAAAAATCTGGAAATTATTTATGAAATAAGCTTGTTTGATTGCCTGCAAACAAGGTTAGTTCCGGGAGATTAGTTACTATGTTTATTTGTAAGTCCAAAGTTTTCAGCCAAAAATATTGTGTAGTTTGGAAGTTCCCAGATTTTGAAGACAAAATATTTCTTATCCTAGGAAAAAAGCCGGGGGAATCTAACACTGAAAAAATCGATACTACTCCCTAAGCGCTATGCAAATTAATCACATTTTGCTAAATTAAAACTTTTTTAATTAACCTACAAAAAAAGTGTGTGGGGACGTCTGTTAACATGTTCGCTATCATTTCCTAAATTTTTAAGACAAAATATTTATTATTCTAGAAAAAAAGCCGGGGTAACCTAAAACTGGTAAAATCGACAATTTTCTAAGTATCACAAGCCCTTAAACTGAAACACATTCAGATGTTAAAACCGTCCGAGCGCATGCGCATCGCGCATTGCAATTTCACAACTATATTTGAAGGCTATATATTTTCAATATTAAAATTATAGAATGTTACAATTTTAAAACATTTCCAAAGAATAAAAATTAGATGTCCTTAAATAAAATTGGATAACGACTTTTTTCTGTCTAAAAAAGGGAACAATGATCTTATGTTTTAGTTTAGGTTTATTGACTTAACACATTTGACAAAAGGTTTATAAATTTGAAATAAAATTTGAGTTTAAGTAACTTAAAATAGATAGAATATTTAGTTCAGATTACAGATCATTCGTTCTCCGATTATTTATCTTCATTTTTATTTTGAATTAGAAATATTGAATATAACCTCAACTTGACTGAATGAGTCATCTGGTCAATATTTCATACTCTTTATCTGTTTTTCGTTCGTTGTACGAACATTAAAGTTTAATTTAAAATTCACAAATAAGTTATCAATTAATTCCTTAAATTACCATCAATAAGTAAACTCCTCATATATTTACAGACGTAATTTGACATAACCATACATGTAATGTCTCGGATTTTTCAGTTGAACATTTTGGATGTTAGAGGGTAACATTTCACTTTTTAAGATCTACAGATGCTAAATTTAAACATCTAGATTGTTGTCCTATAGTTAAACATACAATATGTTAACCCAGAACATCTAGATTTTACTTTTGAACATCCATTTTTCTCAGTGTAGCGAGCGAAACAATTCGCATAAAGCACCACACACCAAGATCAGACTCGAGAGTGGGGTAACATCGTTTCCAGGAAAATTACTCCCCTACGGTCCCATCCGCGGCAAGGTAAATAGCGCCAACTATTGCCAATCAAAATTCATAAAAGTTTAACTAGTTCCAGTACAGCGGCGCCAATCAGATTTGGAGTACCCCGTGTTTCAACTCTTTCGGAGGATCTCTAATTCAAACAGACTTTGCAGCAATAATAATGGCGCATGCGCACTTTTATACACGTTTACTTTGCAAATAGTTGCAAATGGACGCGCGTGCGCAAAATAGTCTTGAAAATTTGTGTAAAAAATTTGGCATTCATTTGATTGAAACCCACCATTAGGGATTTGCAATTTTGTGAAAAGTGCTAAATAATTTTATTGGGCGGGTTTTGCAAAAAATATCGTTTAATTGTAGCATTTGTCTTCAGCTCTTTGCACTCGTCTACACTAATGTTCTACTCAACAATACACCAAGCTGGAAGTGTATTCTTGTTTTTATTTTTAATTGGTAATTCAATTGTAGACCGTTTTTTTTCTCTCTAAAATTGATATTTTTTCTCTTACATCATTATATCTGCCATCCTTCAATTAGTATCACTTAATATTTTAAAAATCAATTTTTTATAATAAAAACGTGATACATAGTACTTTTTGACAATAAAGATAGGTACATATTTGTTATGACTATAAAATGAGAACAGCATTTTCTTTATCGCAGAGCGTGGATATAAAATGCCCAATTACACACACAAGTCACACGCGCCACTCAAACTTTAAACAGAACATTATTTCTTACTGGTGGTAATAGTGGTCTACCATTTCGCCATATGGTGATGAAAACTAGAACTAGAAAGAGTTGGTACAATTTTAAAGATGTATTTTAATTTTTGCATGAGTGTTTTACGATTTTTTTCTGAAGTATAAAACAATGACTGCATACTAACAACACATATTCATTAAAAACAAATAGTGTTAGATAGAATTTCCATCTCATACAGCGAAAAAACACAATTTTATGAAATAGTTCCTTAAAAAAATACAATTATTTCATGTAAGTTTCAATGCACTGTAAGCTCAAATAAACTTTATATTAATGCATATAGCAACAGATTTTTTCCAGATTATGCAAATAATACGATTAATAGACGATTGGAATTTAAATACGAATTCTAACCAAATTTTTAGATCAGATTTTTAAATAGTAAATATTTGAAACATAAATTAATAAAAATGAACGTTGAGTTCATTTTTGCTTCATAATAAATCTATTTAAGTTTATAATTTTTAAAAAACAGAATAAATAGTACACTAATTTTTTGTTTAGGAAAATATATCTGTCAAAAAATGTGTTTTTTTAACTATATAATATGTAAATTAAATCTAAAACCCTTTGTCTCCGATAAAGACTTACTTTTATTGCCCAATAAATACTTTACTCGACAAAAAATCGTTAAAACATTTTTAAGCACAAATTAAAATGCATCTTTAAAATCGTACCTTTATTCTTTCTAATTCGGATTTTTGTCACCAGGTGGCGTATTGCAGTTTCAGAATTACCAATAACTCCGATTTGATAAAAATAAGCGTGCCATGAGGAAAATAAAAGGAAATGCGAGTTTCTAAATCTATGCCTACTCAAATTCGGTCAATTGGTAGATAAAATATAAACTGAAAAGAGAGTATTAAATTCTAAATTGCACGTGAAATGGATTAAATTCTTATCTATTATTACTGTAATATTTGGTTAATAAAACATTCATGAATTTGAAAAGACACTATTATACAATTATTAGGTACAATATTAAAATCCCCGAGACAAAATTTTTCTCATTGTATTTTCTGGCATATAAATCTGTTTTGTTCAAGTTAAAAAGAGAAAGAGCAAATGAACGTTTTGTAGGTAGAAAAAAATTGCTTATATGACAGAAGAAACTTTTTTTTTATTTCACCTTCGCAAAAAAGTGGATATTTCGTGGCTGTATAGAGGTACATAATAAGTGGACAATTTCAGGGCGGTAGTTTAACCCTGAAAAAATTAGGGAATCCAGTAACAAGGCTTAGATTAAAAGGTATTAAAAATATCTATACCTATGAATGTCCTTTCTCTACTTTTTTAAATCCCCGATTAGGCTGTGAAAATATTTAGAAGCCAATCCTTTTCAATTCCGAGTAGTCAAACGTAACCTGAAATAAATTTAAAATACGATTTTCGTTTCACACATTAGAAGGCGCTTCAAAAGCATAAAATTTGGAAAATCTAGCAGGATTGTGCACAAAAATACATCAATTTATCACAAAACTCTCGCTTTATTAAAATGTAATCAATTAAAATAATATAAAATCATGATAAATAAACTTTAAAAGTTAGTTTTCATTACAGCTTCCTGTGTAGCAATTAATTTTGACAGCGTAACGTGACTAGTACTGTTTTAAAATGCTTTTAACATCATTATTATTCGAAAAAGCAGTCAAAGGGACCGCGGTTCAAACATGTTAACTGACAGTTCAGAAATTTTACACGGTGAAGGAAAATACTGTTAAATTTGCAACTTTCAATATTTTCTTAAACTGTAAAATGTTTTTTTGTTTATTTAGGAGAGAAAAATAATACAAGTTGGATTTATAACATTTTAATCGAAATCGAAAGTTATATGACAAGTGAAAGCTGTTCATATGTTATCTACAAGGCGTACAGCGGTCTAAACCTGTTCTCTGCGGTGTTCTGCCGCTTATTTTCTATTGGTTTTCCTCGCCTCAAATTTTTCTGCGTTTTTTTTCAAACTGCGGGCAAGTTTTATGTATCAGAATGTTTAGAATCGCAAGCCGAACATAGATGTGCTTGCAAACATTTTAAATAGGTTATTGCAAAAATTTGCTGAGTGTTAGTAGTCGAGACGCGTCGCTCACCTTCGTCTTTACAGCAATCTGTAGACGACAACATCGAAGATGACGTGAAAGTATCCACAAAAAACATGTGTCTCATTGGCTTATTCTACGAGTAAACTGAACCGATGTGAGAAAAAACAAGGACTTTCCATAAGAAGCCAGAAGCAATGAAGAGATTTAGACCGCAGACCTACGCTCTAGATACCAAAACGCGTTTTTTGGAAGTCCATTAAAAAAAAACTAAAAGAAATTTTGCCGTTTCGTTCGCCGGATATTAACTGCATATAAAAAATGTTCCAGAAAATACAATAAAAATAAATTTTGAAAAAAATGTCACTCAACAGATTTAGACCGTGGACGCTTCATTTAATAAGAACTTCGATACGTGGAGATTTAAAATGGATTAAAAATGTTATATTTCATGACCGACTTACAGTATTCAAAAGTATTCAGAAAAATATTGACAATCGCTCCAGACAGGGATTCAGTTTAGGATATAACTTCTCCTGTCATGGGGATCTACAACGCGGGGACAAAAACGGTATCGAGAAGGATTCAATAATTGTCACCTTGTCATTGAACATGAAATTTTCTAATACTTTCCAATGAAAGCCTTCTTACTGTGTAAGCGTGAAAAAGTACTGAAGATTGATGGAGGTGGAAGGTTTTCAAACCGCAGAGATCTAGTCTGAGCGCGCCCTCTAGAGAAAGAAACAGGCAGTGCCGAGTAACGACAGTTCATGTTCATTCATGCCTAGAACTCTTGGTCCAGTGTTGAGGTTTTATAATCACGTCTTTTTTTTCCAGTTCTTTGGTATTTTCCATTGAACTTTTTCACGATGAGGACGTATTAATATCGTCCAACTGGACGGAGATCTTTCCACTTCCGTGGCGAGGGAAATGCTTTCAGCATGAGCCATGCAGACCAGTGTAATCGGACCATATAAAATCGGAAAGATCTCCCCCGAGTTGTACACCGCACTTTTTTCAACACTCCTTCCGATTTGGGCACTTTTGATGACTGTCTGTTCCGCAATCTCATTTTTTGAGTCGGCGTCAAAAGAGCCGTAAAACGCACAGGACCAGTAATCCAAGAAACACGTTGACCGTCGACTGTGGCTCTTGACACACAAAATTCGAGAATAGCTTCAGCAGCTCCGCTCCACGGGTACGAAAATGGACGAAATCGTGGCAGTGCTTAAAAAAAGCATTGTGTGCCAGGTGCAAAACGCTGATTTCGTTCGTTTGTGATGTCCGCATCACTCACGAAATCAGTCTTATTCCGCACCTGCCACACAAATAACTATTAAAAGCTTCCTCATCGGGTTGGGTGGAATGTCTTGAGTGCGTTTTGCACAATTACAATTGCATACATATGTATATATATATAGGAGTTAAGTGCTTATTTGTTACATTTCTTCTAGCCCACGAAATTCTGAGCCTGTAAACAAACAAACACACACACAAACGCGCACGCACGAGACACAGAGAATTATTCTATTCGGCAAATTGGAGTAGTCACTCAATCATATTCGTGCGAGGATTCCATTCTTGCAACGAGGCTATCCCTTTCCTCTTGAGTAGATTCCGAAGTTGTCGGTCTCACGATTTTGCTCACTTTACTTAGACCCTCAGTGAGTCCAGTTCCACCCGAGACACTGGAAAAGAGACTGCAACGATCACACACATTAGATCTTCTCATTAGGAATGAAATTTTAAGAAGGCCTCATCAGATTCATGTATGAATTCGATTGGATTCAACAGTTATTTTTTAGTCTATCTAGAACTTTTGATTTGTGCTACTCACACTACATCCATTTCGTCATCGTCTTCCAGTGGAGCAGGGTCATTCAGTGTGAAATAAGGATTGGCTGAAGCAGGTCGAAATTTGTATCCCGTTAATACGAAAAAAACATAGGTCGCCATCTCCCTAAACATTTCATCTAGCCATTCGTACTGGAAAGGCACCGTGATCTGTTAAAAGAAAAATGAAATAAGAATAAAATGCAATTCATTAATGAAACCCCCAAAATATCGAATGAAATAACTTAAGAGAGTTGTCTGGAAAAGTGCAAGCAGTACTGATTTAGACGCACCTTCATTAAGTATACTATAATCCTAGTGATATAAATATAGCAGACTATGATAATATAGAAGTGCCTGAAGAGCTTGAGCTTCCGCAAATTGACGACAGCTTTCCTGTAATCACCAAAGGAAACAGAATTCAATATTTCATTGTTGACGCAAAAACGATATTGTTGATTTGTATTTTCAGAGAAAAATAGCCTACCCATCAGTATGTGCAGCTTCTTGGAGATGTCGGATACTCCAAACCACGGGAAACATGATTGCCCCGCAACATAATAAATCAACTAGTATAAAAACATCCCTCCACGTTTTATGCTCTATGTCTCCCTCCTCACTCTCCTCAATGATAATCTCAGCTACGTTCGCCAATACCTAAGCCAAGGTTTTTATTAGACTTGCTTTCATCTCAAAACAGAAAATGTATACTTTATTGAATACAATGCAAAAACTTTACAAGACAAAACGTACCTGCAGCGGAATGACGATCATAAATAATTTCTTATCCTTATCTGCTAATATGTGCTTAATGAATGTCCATCCTGTTCCGATAAGTACGATAGTTATAAATAACACAGCTCCTTTGAGCAAATGCGTTATATAATAGAGAATAGCCCAGGCTGCAATGTGCTCTCCTTTGGTCTGAATAAAGTGATAGTTTATCCCGTGGAAAAGAAGTGAGAGTGACTTTAGGTAAACGAGAACCGCCATAAGGTAATGGATTTTGAATACAGGGTGCCTGAAAAGAGAAATATAATACATAGAAATTCGATTTGAACAACAGGCGCAATATTACACCGGGAGCAGATGCTATTCTGCGGAATGACACCTCCAAGTTAAATCACGGCAGAAACTTACAAGAGATGTTCCATAAATTCATCTTATGATGTTGATGCTTTCATAAAAAAAGCATAAAAGTAAGCGAGGTAAATGTTCCAGTTTAAGCGGGTGACCCTGTTTGCGCGAGTGCCCACATACTATAAGTAAATCCGTCGAAATCTTAAAGGTGATGACACTAGCAATAGTTTAATCACACTCTAAAATGGAGTGAACATATTTTTGATATTGGTTTTATAGTCACTTTATTATGTATTCGTATTGCTTTAACATTCTAGAGATCATCAAGGGAGAGTTGAAACACGGGGTACTCCAAATCTGATTGGCGCCGCTGTACCGGAACTAGCTATACTTTTGTGCGTTTTGATTGGCATGAGTTGGCGCTATTCTCAAATGACAGTTTTATTTTCAAGAGGATTACTACTGGAGGGTAAAAGTGTATCAACTCTACCTGAAGAAAAGAAAGAAAAAGGGGTGAGGATGAGGGGGCCCCAACCATCTGGGTGGGGCAATGTTAGAAGATCTTTCTTCAGAAAAAATTTAATTTTTAATAAAAATAATAGATTTTCCATCTTATCAGTAATCACGTTAAGTATTTTCTGTTATTGAAAGAGTTAACTTGACCGATAACACTCTGCTGATAATACAGATTCCCTTAAATATATGTTTACAAGCGTAACTAGTTCCACCCTTGCACGTGGAATTCACATATCCTACACAATACAGTCTGTCAAGTTAAAGCGTGGGTAACTTTTTTGGTAAAATATTTTATTTAAACGCATGTTTCTACATGGAATTACATTTGTCAAGGTGTCGAGCA